>NC_133386.1:208387860-208690891 GCF_047511655.1 Castor canadensis
CAGTAGGTACTTCCTTGCTGTGGAGCCATTGGGTGCTGTGTTTCAGGACATATCTGTGGAGTCTCACTCCCTGGTGGGTCCCTGGTGGGCCCCTGGTGGGCCTTTGCTCATCTGGGGTGTGAACCTTGCCCAGGGCTACCTCTAGGAGTCTTGGGTAACCCTTGGTTTGGTGTCCTGATTTTCTTGTAAAGCTGTTTTCTCAGAGCCCTTCAAGTCTCCTAGAATTCCTGCCCAGGGTGTGTCTCTGAGGACTGTGTCTCCCTCAAGCCCTAGGTCTGGGCTTTTAGTTCCTTAGTCTCCCCCACCTCCATCAAGGTTTGTCATGATGGGCTTTGTAATCAATTTGCTTCTTGTTTTCCTTCTGGGACTTTCTTGAATTTGAATTTGAATTGTTTTAAGTGGAAATATCACAAGGTTTTCCAAATGACTTTAGATTCAAGGTTCCACTCTCATCTCATTTCTTTGGCTCAGTGACATGCATTTCCCAGGCCTTGCTTTGAGTTGTGGTCCAAGGAAAAATGGATCATGGACACCCATGGAGCATGCAAGACCAAGAAAAACCATCTAGCTAACCTTTTTGTGTGGACAAGAATCCAGTTTTAGTGACTGAAACATGTTCTTAGCCTTCCAAGGACTCAGGTTTGCCTTTGAGTACCTTAAGTAAAAAGCACCCAATGGGGATGGAGGCTCTAGCGAGGGGTTGGCTTAAAACCAATGGATCCTGGCCCTTGTTTGTAGATGGAGAAGCTGAGGCTGAGCACAGTCTGGGACCTGGTGAAGAAATGGGGGAGATGCATGTATGTGACTGGGCTGAGCCCTGGTAGACCCTTGTTCAGGCATGCAGGGTAGTGCTGCAGGGCTCCTTGGTTCTG
Source organism: Castor canadensis (assembly GCF_047511655.1). NCBI lineage: Eukaryota > Metazoa > Chordata > Mammalia > Rodentia > Castoridae > Castor > Castor canadensis. Next base: position 208,388,733 of record NC_133386.1, read on the forward strand.
CGCTCTGACTCTGGTCTCTGATGCCCATTCTGTCTTCATTCCTCACCCAAAGGTGTACATTGGCGAACTCCCACAGGACTTCCTCCGCATCACACCCACACAGCAACAACAACAGATCCAGCTGGATGCCCAGGCTGCACAGCAGCTGCAGTATGGAGGGGCAGTGGGCACCGTGGGCCGCCTCAGCATTACTGTTGTGCAGGTGGGCGTCGGGCTCCCCTCTTGACAGGGCCTGGCATGGGTGGGGGAGGAAAGGAGGTAGGCTACATTTCGGCAGGGGAGTGTGGATTTTGGCTTTTATATCACATTCCCCATGTGGACAAGTAATTCTAGTTTTGCCTAAAAAAGTGTGAAAAATTGATTTCCCAGGGATCTGCCTAAAATAATTACAATGGATATTGGTGGATATCTGCCTCATGCTGGGCACTGTTCCTCCACGAAGTTGGTTTCCTTGACCCTCATGGCAGCTAGGGTGCTCACATTGCCCACTGCCACAGCAGCGTGGACCCTGTGGGTTGTGGTCCAATCTGGCCCTACACAATGCTCTGCAGATAGTGGTTCACACTCAGTGTCACAGCTCCACACTGATGGCCATGCGTACACAGTCACTAAAGGGTTGTCCATGTGAAAGTCAAGAGTACACTGTCAGATTGTTTGTCTCAGTCATACACCATAACAGTGGCTCAGGTACTTCCTCCCAGAGCTATGAGTCCATCAATGACTCTGGAGGCTGTGTCCTGGAACACAGGTGACTGCTGAGTTCAAGTGAATTGTCATTGGCTATAATTCACGATGCAGAAAACACCAGTGAAGGAGGCAGGCACCTTTGGTAAGCATTCACCTTTTCCTTTGATGGTGGATGTCTCATCTTTCCGTATTGGCTTAATTTTAGGCAAAGTTGGCAAAGAATTATGGCATGACTCGTATGGACCCCTACTGCCGCCTTCGCCTGGGCTATGCAGTGTATGAGACACCCACAGCCCACAATGGCGCCAAGAACCCCCGCTGGAACAAAGTCATCCAGTGCACGGTGCCCCCCGGTGTCGACTCGTTCTACCTTGAGATCTTCGATGAGGTGAGGGATGTTTCAGTGTCACAGAGGCCGCACATGGGCTCAGATGGTGCATGGTGTGCCGTAGTCAGTGTACCGTGCCTGACAGTCATCTGAGGCTGCTCTGCTTGCTTACGCCTGACTGTACTCTGGCATATGAGTGACCATGTGAACGGTGCACCTCTCCCCTGGCTTTCAGCTCTGTTGACAATGTCTATTTGCAAACACCACCGGTGACAAATGCTAGGAGTGTGCTGTTGATGGAAAGGTTGAATTTCACACAAGTCAGGCAGGTTCTTGCTGGTCCGAGTTGCAGGCTCACCAGCAGAATGTCCTAGGCTGTATCAGTGGTCAGGCATGCAGCATTTCTGAGGTGCAGTTGGGAAGCTCACATGGTTGCAGGAGGCTAATGTGGGAAGCTCAGTTCTGGGCACCATGTGCTTCCTGAGACTAGAGCCTAGGGACAGTGGGGGTGAGAGCCAGCAAGAATGATGATTAGAGGGAAGCTGGGACATGGGTGGCCCTTGCTTTTATCCCTTGGCCTCTTTATCCCAGTTTACTTCTTCCTATCCCCTCTTCCCTTATTCCTTCTGTAGCCTTTGAAGAGGAGGAACATGGGAAGGAGGTTGTGGCTGTGAGGGGTGGCCTGGGCTCTTGTGTCCTCTGTGCTTGGGACTTGTGGAGGTTGTAGGCTGTAGGGTAGGGCTACAGGACTGAGGAGGAGCAGCGGGCATCCCTGGGTCCTGAGTAGGTTGAGGACAGTAGCCCCAGAGAGTCTCCCTTTCCCTTCCATGGGCCATGCCCCACTCATCCCATGGTGGTGACTAAGCAGAGAGTGCAGAGAGGAAGGGGACCATGGGCTTTGCAGACACCCAGAAGGGTTTGGGGTCTTGGTTTAACTGGGAGCTCCTTGAAGGAGGCTGGGAATGGCTGGGAGTTGCCGAGGCTGTGATGGAGCTGAACAACGGGAAATCTCATCTCTGTAATGAGGTAGGTCATTTGCCTCTTGTCTTCCTCAGCGAGCCTTCTCTATGGATGATCGCATTGCCTGGACCCACATCACCATCCCTGAGTCCCTGAAGCAGGGCCAGGTGGAGGACGAGTGGTACAGCCTTAGTGGGAGGCAGGGCGACGACAAGGAGGGCATGATCAACCTGGTCATGTCCTACACGGTGAGTGGCAGCCCTCCCACCCAATCTTGTCTAGAACTGAGGGCAGGGCCCATCCTGGTGCTGGCCTCCATGGCAGGCACTGACTCTTGTGGAGGCCTCTGCCTTCCCTGCAGACCCTGCCTGTGGGGTTGAGCCAGGTAAGTGCAGTGACCCAACTGCTGGCCAGGGCCTGGGATGCAGGCAGAGTAGCTGACTGGGACTGGTGTGTGGCCTTGGACTCTGTGATCCTGTCCCTGGGGTGTTGAGTGGCCATGCGGTGGCAGGGCATCTTTGGGGTACACCGGTGGATCCCACTTGGGGGTACACTGCCCTTAAGATCATGAACAGAGGCCTGGCAGCAGACCCATTGGGTATATATATATTACCCATTGGGTAATATATTGGGTATATATTGGGTATCCACTTCCCACCCATTCTCATCCTCAGGGCTGTGGCTCCAGGAGCATTGGGGAGGTCATGGGGAAGCAGGGTTGAGATCTGGACTCTCAGGCTCTCACCATCATTTTGTGTTACCCAGGACTTTTTTCTAACATTTTACTGGTGAAAAATGCAAGCCTCTGGGAATGGAGGGGTGTGTGCTGAGCCCTGTGTGCCAACCCAGCTCAGTGATTGCTTCTGCAAGCCCCCCAACCCCCGCCCCGTGAATGTTTGAAAGCAAGTCCTACACATCAGTGTGGTCACTGTAAGGCTCAATGGTCCATTTTTAACAGACATTTCTATAGTGCAGAACCACTATCATATTTAACTAATTCGTGTGCAATTAAAAAAATTCTTTGAACTAAAATTCGGGGCTATTGTGAGAAATTACTGGTGTTGATTGTATTTCTCTCACAAAACACCCTAAAATATGTACTTTAATGTATATTTTAAGTTTTTTTTCTTTTTGCTGGAACTGGGGTTTGGTACTGAAGTTTGTACTTGGCTTCACACTTGAGCCATGCTCTCAGCTCTTTTTGGTTTGTTTTTCAGGTAGGGTCTTACGTTTTTATCAACGCTGGCCTCAGACTACAGTCCTCCCTGTGCTTCCTGGTTTATTCGTTTCCTCTGCTAGCCTTGAACTGCAATCCTCCTGATCTCAACTCCTGAGTAGTTGAGATTTGGGGCATGAGCCACATTGCACCTGACCCATATATGTATTTTCTTAAGACCTGTTCTCTAGACCATATTTCTATAGCCATGCTTCTGTAAGTCTGCAACTTCTCTTAGCCCAAGTCTTCCAGGCAAGGGGAAAGGTGTGTTGGGGTGTTGCTATGGGTGGGTACAATGGCTGAGGCCACCACATCCCTGCTAGGACTCTATCTTGGTTCTTGTGTCTGGACTCTGGTCAGGATAGTTACAGTAAAACTGGAAGCACAAGATTTTGATGTGTGGTGTGGTCTTCTCTGACTCCATAGTCTTCTGTGTTTAGTCCCTGCCAGCCGCCATGATGATGCCTCCCCAGCCTGTGGTCCTCATGCCAACCGTGTACCAGCAGGGCGTCGGCTATGTGCCCATTGCAGGTATGTGCTGCTTTGCCTTTGCTGTCGACCTTCAGAATGGAGGGGGGAGGGTCTCCAGAGCGTTCCACAGGGCTTAGGCTAATGGAGAATTTGTAAAGATGGTTCTTCTGAAAGCAGAGTCAGTACGTTTGAATTTTTATGTATATATATAGAAAAGAGAATTTGTGTTTTTCCTAATTGTTGTGACATACAAGGTGAGTTGAAATTTGAGGAATGTGGAAATGTGGTCTCCCAACGTGTTGGTATGAACTGCTGTAATAGAAGATCGTGTGCCTGTTAGATAAGGCACACGTGTCTTTAATGTGGATTCACCATGATTTTTCACCTGTATAGATTAAGCCACCCACTGCAGCACAGGACCTGAAGTCGAAGTGTGGGTTTTTATGCTGTGTATTTTCAGTCTTCATGTTAATCAGTGTCCATGGACCCTGGTGTCCTGAAATCATAAACTGGGCAAGCCAGATGAGGCCATGGCTGTTTTCAGGCCTCTGCCAACAGGAAGAGACTGCAGCTCTGAGAGAAGATGCCAGAATGGGTCTACAGTCACCACAGCTCTCTGCCAGGGCCTACGGAACAGGGTCTGAGTAGAGCCTGGTAGTCCTGCTGACTCAAGGTGATGAAGGCCAAGGGCCAGGGCAATGGGAGTAGCCAGATCTGGTGGGGGGGTGGGTTGTGAGGATGAGGTGGCCCAGATCCACAGTGACGTGGCTGCTGGTGTACAGGTTAAGTGCCGCCTCAGGATTGGAGCAGGACAGAGGTACTGGTGGACTAGCAGTGTGGGGTACTTGGAGTCCCTCCCAGCCAGAGTGGAGAGGCTTGTTACCTAACCCCCCCCCACCCAAACACACCAAAATAGGACATGTCAGGACTACTTTCCCTTCTGGATCCTTTCTGCCTTTTCCAGCTCTAGAGCTCAGCGTTCCTTGGTTTGTGGCCACACTGTCCCAGTCCTTGCCTCCATTCCCATGGGGTTATCTCCCCTCTTCGTGTGTCTCTGCCCTCTCCTGTGTGTCTCTGGAGCCTGCCCTGCCCCCAGCATGGCCTCATTCTAACTTGGGTATCTCTGCAAAGTCCCTATTTCCAAATAAGGCCCATTCACAGGCCCCAGGGGGCCCTGAACATATCTTTTTGGGGGATACACTTTTGTCCACTTTAGTTATCAATACCAGCATGTATTTGGTTAATAGAAAGTCAGTTTCCAAATAAAAGACAGAAGTTATTGACCTCTTTGTCTTTTTCTGGTTGCTATCCATAATTCTCTGGAAATGTCTTTAAAGTTTGCCCTAGAATGTGTATTTTAGGATAGGTTTCATTACAAACAGAGTCTTTGAACTTTTCTTTTGATGTACATTTTTAAATTTTGAAAAAAATCTCCTACTTAGAGCCACTCTTGCTAAAGAGAGAAAAGGATGTTTTGCCAGAACCTCTGGAGACTGTGGTTTCCGGTACCCAGCCCCTCCTGCAGGCATGCATTCCCTGTTTGTGAGGACTTAATCACTGCTCAAGGCAATGTCCACATCCGCACCAGTGCAGGGTGGCTTCCAGGCTGGTCCCCTTTGCTCTTGTGGAGGGACTCAGGTCAGAGGTGGAGCAGGGTCCTCCTGGGGCCTGTGGCAGGGCCTACAGTCCCCTCTTTGGGTGTGCCTATTGCTGTACTGGGAAACTGCTGGCCTTTGTTCTTGCTGCTGCCTCCTTAGTGGGCCTGGTGGGAGGTGGGACAGTGCACCTTGGCACATTGGTGGGCTTGGTCCCTGAAAGCCCCTTCTGGTATTTGTATTCAGGGCTCTAGATTTAGGTCATGGGTGCTGCCTGTTTCTCATCAGACCAAGCTGTCCACTAACAGCTGAAGCAGTATAGGTTCAGATTAGTTTACTCTCTGAACTATTATTTGTTATTACGTTAATTATTTTGTCACTCAGTGACCCCAGGTTTGGCTATAACCCTTCAGGACTTGTCCTCTTGACACATCCTGTTCTTTGAATGGTTCCTGACTCTGGCAACACAGAAAGCCTGGCGCACTTTGGGCATTTTCTGTTTCTGCCCTGGAATTAGCCACTTCTCCCAGGAACTCTGGCTTCTGTGAGGAGAATAGTTCTGGAAGTCTTTGAACTGTTTTAATTACCCTAATAGTATTTGGAGGGCTAATAAGACATGCTGCTCCATTGAAAGTTGATGCCTAGTTTTCTCTTTAGGTCTCATAATTCGTGAAGATTTGTGATGGCAGAGCTGTTCTTTCAGAGTGTCCCAGGAGCTAGCCAAGAGTAGGGTGTCCTGTGCAGTAACTGCCATTATTGTGGCCCCTCCGGGAGCACCAGAAGGCAGTGGCAGAGTTTAAATCAGACTTTTCTTCTCTTGAAGGTCAGATCTCAAAATTCATATTTTCCAGAATGTTCCTATTCCTTACCTGCCTTCTGGACACTACAAAGCTTAAACTGCACCTTAGTTTAGGTGACGTTTTGTGCGGTGAAGAACTCATATCGGTAGCTCTGTGTGCTGTTCGTGTGAGGTCAGACTGAGTGGCTGGCTTCTCAGGCCCTTCTCACAGCCCCTTGATATGAATCTGCTGTTGTGCCCAGAGGGCAGTGCGTAGCTCATGGGTGCTGGCTGCCTTGCACAATGGTGCAAGATTTTTTTCTGCTCTTGGTCCCAGATTTTTTTCTGGTGTTTGTGCTTGAAGTTGTAGATTCAGGGTCATGGCTGTTGCTTTGCAGTGTGAGCTGAAGGATGAGGACTCTTCACTTTCCAAGTTAAAAGACCAGCCTGTACCCACAACTCAGAGACTCTGCTTTGTGAGAGCCGTGTTGGCTCTCTGCTTTTCCTAGAAGTGTAGAGAAGTAGAGTAACCATGTCAGCCGTGAAATGAGGCTGGAATGGAAGTGGAAACTTGGTGACCAAAGCTTTTTTTGCTGCCAGCCACAGCCTGAAGGTAGAATTCAAGTTGTGTGTGCGTGTTTTGAATAAAGGATTGATTTGATTACTGTATTAGTTTTCAGCATATTTCAGATGGTTAGCTGCCAGGCATCACCTCCTCTTTCTAGTGAGGTTTTTAAACTTTGACTTTAGAGGATCTTTGGAGTGTGGAGCACTGGAAAATCAGCTGCACGGAACATGTTCCCCTCCATGGGAGCTGAGCATGGTCAGAGAGCCTGGTTGGTGGCAGTCAGCCTGCTACTGTTTCTGAGTGTTCTTCACATGTGAGGAGCTAGCCTGGAGCTTCACTATGGCCCTGTCTGTGGAGTGACTGCTGTCTCTGGGGCAGAGGGTTGTGTATGGCCATTTCCCCTCCTGCTGATGGCTTTGGGGGAGGCCTGAGCTGTGGAGGGTCAGGACAAAAGTGAGGGTCCCAGAGAGAGCCACTGGATCCTGATCTGTCCTTGTGCACATGTCAGATGAGGAGAGGTTGCTGTGTGTCTCACCCTGGGAGCCTCTGGCAGCCCTCTCCTGGGCTTCAGAATGGTGCACCTGAGAATTAGAAATGTGGATGGACTCCACGAGGTCCAGGTAGTGAGATGTCAGGAGGCTGGTCTCACCTGTGCACTGTCCACTTTGTCCAACTTGCATGGTTCTATGCATCACTGTTGTGCTTTCTTTCCCCATGTAGTGTGCACAGAGTTTGGGAAGTTTGATTCCCAGCCTCTCACTAACAGAGCCTCTGATAAACATGGTGCATGTGGGGTTTGGTTCTTCACAGTCACTAGTATTGGCAGGACCTCCTGCATCTTTGCTTCTCTGCAGGCCTATAATAATCTCCTCTGGGCAAGTGGACAGAGCTACTGTCCCTCTGTCTTGAGGTTGGTGCTCACGTCCTTGTAGTATTGTCTCTGTGGAACTGTCAAAGCAACACTAATGCTCCTGCAAACATGAGAGCAAGGCTAACCCTGGGTCCACTGACCACTGTCTGTACTGGTGTTAGCTGTAGAGAAAGCAGCTTCATGCATCAGCCACCTGTGATTACTACATACATCATCCAAGGGCCTCCCGGACAGCCTATCACAATCTCTCTTACAAGTAAATCCACAGCAAGCATGGAACTTGAAGCTAAATATCATTCACTATTTAAAGTATGTAAATGGTTTGATTTAAATTAAAAATTGGGTTTTTATTAACTTCCTAAACTATTACTTGGAATTCTTTCCTTTTTTGCTGCTCTGTGTTTATGAGTCCACCAGTTTGAAAGCATTGAAATATCGCATGATGTGCAGCTTTCTTTCCAGTGCGCCCCACCTGCAGGCAGAGCTGGGCAGCCCTGCACGTGCCCTTTGGACTTCGTTCTGTGCTACTCATGCAGGAGCAGCCTCACTGGCCCTTGGCTCTTGGTGTCATATGTTGGGTGCGTGTGTGGCTGGGTGGTTGATGTGAGGTCATAGTGGGGCCCGGGCCGTGTGACCAACATCACTTTGTCCTTGTTTGCACCAGTGGTCTGAGTGAGTGCTGTTGTGTTAAGCACTGGCTCTTGCTGAATGGAGAACTTCCATGGTTTGGTTTTCTGTGTAGTGTTGTTTGTGTGTAGAGACTCTGACTTTGCTGACATGTGCCCACATGTCACACATGTGTGGTAGGACAAGTGTCCTGCTGTGGGAAATGAAGTTGGTCATGCTGTGTCTGCTAGGTGCCAGATTGTGTCAGTGCATGAGGGGCAGGGATGGCAAGGTGATGTCACAGCTGCCTCACCCTCAGGGTGCTGCAGTGCTGACTGTGGGCTCCTTTTCCTCTCCTGTCGCCTCCTTCCTGCACCTACCCAACCCTGCCGGGGCCCTTGTTTGGGTCTCCCTAAGCTCCCAGGGCTCGTGTCAATTCTTTCCCCATAGGGTGTCCTGCTGATCCCCAACATGTCCACTTATATGGATGATCACGGGCTTGATGAACACATTTAAATTTTTTCAGCCATGGCAACAGGTGATACATAAGTCAGGAATGGGGTGTACCCTGGAAGATGGAAGGGAGCAGGGTCAGGTGTGCCTGTGTTTATGCAGTGCCTCAGTTCCAGGGTGCTGGTTTATGAGAGTAGGTGACAGCAGGTGGGCTGTACAGAGCCCCCCACTGTCATGGTGCAGTTTGACCATAGGTTTTACAGCACTGCCCTCCCCCCTCTTACCATGCCCATTCAAGCTGGGAAATGCAGGAAGCTGCTGGGTGGCAGGTCATAGGAAGTCGCCGGGGCTGACTGCTTATGCACCTTCCCTCTTGTTGCCGTAGCTGCTGGGGTTTCTCCATGTGTGCATAGGCACTGTGTCCATCGTGTGAGACCCTATGGGGTCCCTCCAAGACAGGACACATGCCTCAGACCTGGGCCAGTCAGGATGCAGTCTTGTCTTTGCAAAGGTAGCCTTTTATTCCCATCTGGCTGCAGTGTGGTTTCCTTTCTACTCGTTTAAAGGCCAAGCAGCATGGGGTGATGGCAATTTGCCCTTTGCTTGTGAGATGTGGTGACAACCTGTCTCAGGTCAAGTAGAGTGAAAAGCAGGTATCAGGCATGCAAATGCATGCTTGGTTTTCAACAGGCACAGAGGGGGTTGAAATTGGTGGCTTCTGTGTGCCTCTTCCCTGTGAGGAGATTGTGTGGTTCAACAGGAAGTGCTGGAGGTGGGAAGCATGGAGCTGTGGCCATGCACCTTCAGCTGAGTCCACGCTGTGCTCAAACCTTTTGGGTCCTTGTTGCCAGTTTTGATTTAGGCTGGCCTTAGATGGCATTTATTTGCCATTAGGATCTTTGAATTTAGGTAGGAAAGGAAAGCTCTATCCTAAAATTACTCTATCTAATGCTCCCATGGACACACTTTTAAAGTTTAAAAAGTTAATGGCTTTGCAACCCCTTGTAACTTTTTAGAGGGGATCCAAGTAGGAATTGTATTAGTCGTTCACTGTTTTACTTCCTGTGCTCTCTCTGGGCATTGAGGGACGTGTGAGTTTCAGCAGTCCAAGCGCTGTGAGGCTCCTCCTCACTAGACTTCTGCCTTCCACATTCCCTGCATCTAATACAGGCTGCCGAGCTGCTGCAGGGATCCCATGTACCATCGCGGCTGTGAGCACCCAGCTCCCTGGCACAGCAGCCTTTCATGGCTCACGTGGTGAAGGGACTGGCACCTGTGGCCCACTGAGGGCACATATGCCACTGGCTGCTTTGTGATCTCACGAGCATTTTCTTCAGTGTTTTGTTTTGTTTTGCTTTCGAGTGGTACTAGGGTTTGAATTCAGGGCTCTGCACTTGTGAAGCAGGTGCTCTGTTGAGCCACACCCCCAGCCCTTGGGTGGTTTTGGACTTGTGTGTTTTGTTTATTGTGAAGGTCAGTGTTCAGACTTACTGTAGTGTTCAGGATCTGCGGTGCATTTCTTTTCCTTCCCAGCACATGCTCCATTACAGTGATGTCCTTGCTGTGCTGTGAAATGTGAGAAGATAGCAGACTCATCAAGCCTTGAAGTATGGGGTGAATAGCTCCTGGTGAAGACTCATGTCTCTGGTGTGAGTCCCTGAGCTCTTAAGGGGGCAGAACATGTGGTCACTGTGTTTTTATCCTATCCTCTATAACTGTGAAATAGGCTCATGTGAGATTTGAAAGATGTGATGTGTATTTTTGTGAGAAAGAAAAGCATCAAGGAGGACCCCACCTGCCTGCTGCGGGTGTCCCTGCAGGATCCGTGTTCAAGCGACACTTCCCTGTGAGGAGAAGTCAAATGTCTTGTTTCTTCCTTGTGTTACACTGCTGATTTTACCAGAGCTAATCTTTTGTTTCCAGGAATGCCTGCCGTCTGCAGCCCTGGCATGGTGCCTGTGGCCATGCCCCCACCAGCCGTGACTGCTCAGCCCCGCTGTAATGAGGAGGACCTGAAGGCCATTCAGGACATGTTCCCCAACATGGACAGGGAGGTGATCCGCTCTGTGCTGGAGGCTCAGAGAGGAAACAAGGATGCCGCCATCAATTCCCTGCTGCAGATGGGCGAGGAGTCCTAGACTCACCTCTGCCCATGCCTCATGCCACCAGCCCTTTGGACCTGACCTCCCAGGGCTCCCCAGGGTCATTATCCCAACAAGATTCCTATGAAAGACCACCCATGTACCCCTTCCTTGGACATCTGTGCCACCCCCTTCCCACCTGTTTTTGGGATGCATGTGGGTTTTCGGTTCCCGGCAGCCCTCTTTGCCATTGGTGGTGAATGGGGTAGCTCCCTTCTTGTCTTGGGTTAGGTGATGGTGGTGCAGTCCTGTCACAGCACAGACCCATGCTTCTGTTGCTTGGGGACCTGTGTCTGTCCTCTTCACACTGTTCTGGAAAGCATTCTTGGCCACTTCTGTCAGGGCATTAGAAATTGTGGAGCATCCTTCTAGTTGATGAATTGCATGGGGTTATTCAACTTAAGTGGGATAGACCTGGTAGTTAAGGAACTCAGAACTCACGTGCACTGACTTGTGGATTATTTAGAACTTCGAGCTGAAAGCTCATGTCCTTCCCCTGATGTTCTTTGTGAACCTGGGTTACTCACCTGTTCTGGGCGAATGAGCTGTGCTTCCCAGCAATAGCCAGCAGGCCCGGGCTTTTGCCTGGCTTACCTGGTCACTGTCCAGCCAGGCCTCAGCCATAGATTCCAACAGGAATACAGAATGAGTCCAAACCTAATGTGTGACAGAAGCCTGAGGCTGGCTGGGCTCTGCCTTGCCCTCTGCAGGCTGCTGTCTGTCTCCTGCTGTTTCATGCCAGCTCTGTGGGAGTTACCCCAGGCGCTTCTTGCCTCAGAGCCTGGAGTCGGTGAAAGAGGCAGGTGCAGCACTGTATGTTTACTAAAGGGTGTTCAGGCATTGTGGCCACTACTGTCCTAATGTAAGAGATGCTGTGCACCGTACCGTAGTTCAGTTTGGGTGATAGAAACGGCGCGTGTAACACTTTCAACTTTTCAAAACCTAGTGTACCGGCCACTTGGTCCCTCCGTGTTACAACTTGGTTACAGACCTTTTGACCCCTGTCTTGGCTACAGACTTAAGGTTTAGGGACAGGGTGAGTTACACCTTGTGTTAAGACTCGGAACCTTGAGAGCATTCTCAAAAGTGATGCACTTTAAAATATGCATACTTCATTGAAAAGCTAGCGCGCATTGTTGCATGTTTGTGGTGTTACAATTTTGCATTAAATTGCAGTTGCTTCTCATTCTTCCACGTATTTGCACCCAGACTTTGGATACAAGACCCTGCCAATATGGGCATGAAGATAAATCCCACCAGTTTCAGCTTCTGACAAAGATTTAGAATAAGGAAGTTCATGGTGAAATTTCAAGTTTTTTTCCCCCCTTCTAAAAATTTAGGATAAGATTTAATGTCAGCTAGAAAGCTCTGCTTACTGCTATCTAGGGAGGTGCTTTTTGTCAAATATATTATTCCCAAATATTTATTTTTGTAAACCTGAAGGAGTGTGTGGTGGTGGCATGGGTGTTGGATTTTATGACTATTAAGTCTCATGATGGAGGAGAAAGACGCCAGTGTTTAAGTAGATTCTCCCACTCACTTTAACACAGCTGGTCACTGGAATTCTTCATTCCAGACTCATATGGCCTTGTGTCTATATAGCAGATGCCCTCCCGTGGTGGGGGGCATGTCAGGAAGGACAGGACCACTCCTGGTGGTCCATCCATCTAGTGCCACCAGCAGACTTGGCGCAGAATGGAGCGTGAGCCTGCAGTGACGGCTTTCAAGTCCCGGGTGTGGCTGCACATGCCAGCTTCTGCCTTAATGTTGCTGGGCTGCCTGAGTGTGCGGCTGCCTCACTCACATGTGGCTCTGTGAGGTGTGTCCTGGAGAGTGTCACCAGGCACCAGCCGCCAACCCTGGAGCGGCCACCAAGGCACCCATAATGGCAGCACTTGTAGTTGGCACTCACATGCAGGAGAGTGATAGTTATAAGGTAGATTTCAGACTGAACTTACACAGTCTCTTCCCTTTTTCATGAACACTTTATTTTTTTAATAGATTGAAGAGAGATCACATTTTATAAGGCCTTTAGTTAATAAGACTCTTCTTTGTTTTGTGCTGTTCTTGTTGTAAATGTAATATGTCCCTGCCTGTCCAGGACAGGGTGTCATGGCAGTGCTCATTAGCACCTGCCTGGGAGCCTGGGCCTACGAGCACAGTTCACTTGACCCTCTGTCCTGGCCTGTGTCTGGTATGGATGAAAGGTTATCACAACCTGGAAGGAGTGGCTTGGCTGAGACCACAGCAGACTGGGACAGATGTAGATAGGCTCCTGACTAGGGATCTGGGCTCTGCCTAGGTTTTGTTGCCAACTCTTGCTTGTGTGTGCAGATGCAGGTCGATAGTAAAGCCATGTAGGACGTTGGGTGGGAGCAGCCCATGGGCCGTTTCCACTGTGGGTGGGGTCTGCACAGCCGGCTATGCTTTTTTCTAAGGGAGATGCTGTTTTTTAGAGTCAGAGCCCGTTGTGTGTCCATGGTCTGACATGACCTCTGGCTTCCATCTTACCATGTGAGTGATGACTGGCCAGAGAAGTGTGTTGTGTAGTTGGGTTCTGCCCACCTTCTCTCAAGGCCACCTCTTCTCTGTGGATTCTGGTGTCGACTGAGATACACCGCGTGGTGTTGTTGGGAACAATTCACAGAACTTGGCGTTCCTGGTAATTGGGGGGAGGGGTCCATGTCCAGATTCTTCTTTGATTGTAAAATATATTTTTACCTTTTAGCCTTCTAATTTAATAAGTGGTCCATATAAAAATAAATAAATAAAGTCCTTCAAGGGAATGTTTACCATTTTTGTTCTTGAGTGTTTTTTAATGTAGCTCATGCTATGCAGGAGTAATGAACCAGTCAGAGTAAATAAATTCAATCATTAATAACCTCATTACAGGGCTGTGTGAATGGAGACACTAAAAAGTGGACAGGAAGGCAGTGCTGGTGAAGAGGTTCCACACATGAACTGTGAGCACTCAGCATGGCAGTGGCAGCGGGCGTGGCTTTTAGTTGTGTTACTGGTCTCCATTACCGCGTGTTGTCTTGTGTCTTTGTGATTTCCTTGGTAGCTTCTCTTTACCAGACCATTTCAACTTGGGAGTGAGTTTTCTCAGAGGCCCGTTGTGACCCCCTGACAAGAGTCACTGAGCCCCAAGTGATGACTGCCTCACACTTAGGGAGAGACTTAAACCAAAAACAAGCCATCCTTGAACACCAAAGCTATGCAGCTTGTGGTCTCTGCTCCCCATGCTGAGAAACAGCCACCTGCAGGCTGGGCACAGTGACTCAAAACTGTAATCCTAGCTTCTTGGAGGAGAGAGTGGGAGAATCAAGATTCAAGGCCAGCCCAGACAATAGTTAGCGAACAAGAACCCATCTCAGTCAATAAGCCATGCCAGGTAGTACGTCCCTCTGATGCCAGCTATGTGGGAAGTCGCAGGTAGCAAGGTCTGTCTGAGGCTGGCTCCAGGCAAAAAACGGACCTGATCCTACCTGAAAAATAAAGCAAAAAAAAAAAAAAAAAATGGCTGGGGGTGTGGCTCAAGTGGTAGAGCACCTGCCTAGCAAGTACAGGGCCTTGCCTTCAAACCCCAGTACCACTAAAAAAAAAAAACACAGCCACCTGCTCACCTCATGCTCAGCCAGGGTGGGTGGTGCTGAGGGAGTGTTGATGTTACACTAGTATTTTCTGTCATTGTAGCTGTAAGTTGTGTGTTGCAACAGTGGCTGGCATGGCTTTCTCTGTCCAGTGCTGCCCTCTCCTTAAAGCAGGTGGGTGGGTGGGGCAGGCTGTCCCCACCTGTGTGTGTGCTACTGTTGTATCAGTGGGGGCCTCTGCCTTCTCCTGAGTGTAGTATTTCTGCAAATTGTGATCTTCCAGCTGTTAATTTGAATACCATGAATGTGTTTTTTTAATCCCCAAATGGCCAGTGAAAAGTTGTGTGTGTTAGTAGTAGACGTGGCAGAGAAAGAAGGACCCTTATTCCATCAAGCTCTTCTGTGACAAAATACGAAAGTGCTGGGGAAAAACAAATATTTTTCCTCTAAGTACAGAGCTGAGCTCATAAGAAAGTGGGAAAAGCCCTCACTGCATGGGGTTTCAGCAGGCTGGGAGAGGGTTTGTCTTCCATTTGTTGCTGGTTTCCCAGGATGTATCACAGAGCCCAGCACCGGGAGGCCCTCTGCGTATTTTGGATGGGTGAAGAGGCCTGACACCCTGGGGTGTGCAGGGTGTTATTTGACAGGCCAGGAGCCCTGTGCTCCAGCTGCCAGGACAGGACCTTGGCTATAGTCTTGTTGGAAAAGCAGTACCTTTGTCCTAAGGTCAAGCTAGACTAAAACCCACCAGAGAAACAGGAGAGGCACCTGCTAGAGCATATGGATTCACGACCTAGTCTCCTGGCCAGCTTGGAGCTTCATCCAGGAAGCCAACCTAAGTCTAGAAGAAAAAGTGTGTTCTTCCAGGAGGAACGCATAGTTGATGTGGGCCTCCCAGGATTCCGTCACTGACAGATGATCTCAATACAGGGTTGCAGTAAAACACTCAGAAATGGGGAAATAGCATTGGCAGGGGCTAGCAGAGGCAACCATAGCAGCCCAAGACCCTGGAGGCCCCCTGAACGGTGTGCCTGGTGCACTGTTTTTAGGTGGTTTTAGGCTTTAAAATACAGTGTAAGCAAAGACAAAATGAATCATAAGGGAATGGAAGGAATCAAGTGGAATGTGTAGGAGTGGAAGGAAGACACGAGCATCGGGTGAGCACTGTGCACTAGTGTCCACAGGTGGGGTCTGATCAAACAGCAAGCTGGAAGATGGAGCTGGAGGTCCCTGGAGAGCAGTGCAGAAAGGAGGGACCGTGGGAGGGAAGGACAAGGCCTGGCATCTCACTGAAGTCAGGATTTAGTGTCGGAGGTGGCGTTTCAAAGAACAGTGGCTGAGAACATCTTAGGACTGATAAGATATGAGAGTCACAGTGAGGCCCAGGGAACATAAAACGGGATCTGCCTTAACTGCATGAAACAGTGTGCTTCATGTAGAGGAAAACAATTTTATGTGGGCAGTTTGGACAGCAATGATAGGAAAGATGTGTCCAGTGATTGGAGTTGAGAGGGGAGACAGTAAACCTTAGTCTTGGAGTTAAGCTGCTTGCTAAATTTTCAGAACAGCCACTGAAATAGCGTGATCTCTGTACCACCATTAGGGCTCTGCAGTGGCTTCTTGTAGGCAGCCACATGTTCAGGCCTGTCACAGGTGGAGGTGCAAGGTGTCAGCTACCATAACTCTCTTGAGTCAAGTCCAGAAAGGTTACATGAGGCTCAAGTGGCATCCACTTGCTTCATCTTTTCATCTGAGCAGTTGGCCTTTTCTGGGTTCTGGGCTCTGGACTCTGGGCGCTCATATTCTACCCCAGGTGCAGTGTGGGTTTAATTTGTCAATTTCGGGTGTGCTTCGCCTTTCTTGCTTGTGACTGCTCTCACTGAACAGGCTGGGCAGCTGTGTGTCAGAACCAGCTGCTTAGCCTCCCTCCCAGTTGTGTGGGGCATGGTCCGGGGTCTGTCATGGGGTGGATGGACAGGAAGACCTGAGCCAGGTCTGTAGTACCTGACCCCACCCAGCCCTACCTAGTAGGGACCACGGCACTGTGTTGGATCCCCGGTGTCAGCCTCTGTACCAACACCCTTGGGATCCGGTGGTCTCCTCCCCTGTGCACACTGGGATAAATGGCCACGGGACCCCTTGGGAGGGCTTTCCATCCTTGAGGCTGACCTCAACCTTCACTGCCTAGTTCATGCTCATTTCTCAGTGTGCATGTCCTTGTCAGCTGACCTTGAGAACTCTGGTCCAAGACCTGTCACTACAGACCCTGCCAGCCAGGGCTCCCACGTGCTGTTTAGACCTTGCCCATCATGGGGGCTTCTGGCACTGCAGTGCTGCATGCTTCTGCTCTTGGGGCTCTATTGCTCTGAGAGCCCTATTACTGCTCAGGGAGCCTGACATCAAACATCTGTCTTCAGCCCCATCCTGCAGAGGACAGCTGCTCCATAGGTCCCCTCCCCTGTATTCATTACTGTCTTCTTCCAGGTCCTAACAAGGAGCAAGTATTAGCCTTTGTCCTTCCCTTGGGTCTCCACCTCGTGGGGACAGTTTGTTCCTGGCTTCCAGGAGCCAGATTACTTGCCAGGGTCAGTGCTGAGCGTGTCAGAAGGGAGGCAGCTCTCCCCAGCACAGGGCAGCATCTCTTGCTTCCTCGTGTTCTTCCTTTGCCCTGGGAAGAACATGCTGGTGTCCATCCCCAGACAGCAGGTCTGTGCTGGGCCCTGAGCTGTGTGAAACTCACTAGGACAGCATGTAGGTGGCATTGGTTCCCTGTGGCAAGTGGGTGGGTCAGGGCTTCACGGAAAAGTTTCCTTCAGTTGGTAACGAGAAGCATAGCACAAGGAGGGCAGAGCAGCACTTCTGATGCTGAGCAGAGAGCACTCCTCCTCCTCCTCCTTCCTCCCCCTCCTCCTTTTCTTGTTTGTTTGAGATCTCACTGTGTAACCCAGACTGGCCTTGAACTCACGATCCTCCTGCTTCAGCCTCCTTAGTGTGAGATCATAGACATACATCACCGTGCCCGGCTCTGAGCATCCACTTCTCAGGGGTGTATAGGGCTGTCACAGATCATCACCTTCTGTTCCTATCAACTGGGGTTTAACCAAGCCAAAACCATAAACCTCACTTGGGAGAATATGGGGAAGTGAAAAATTACAGCACAGAGGCCAGTTTCTACCCTGGCATGTGAGGCTGGTTTGCACCTGTTGCACAGGTGTTCAGGTGAGCTGCAGGTACAATCAATTCTACAGTGTGGTATACAATCCTGGGCATTCACCCCCAGGGCTAGTTGGGGCATCCACGCTGGCCTGACTCCAGGAACATTTGGAGGGTCAGATCCACCATGCAGGGAACCTCTTCCAATGGAGGGCACACAGCTCACCCCAGACCTTCAAAATACAGCACAGTCAGAGCTCTACTTCATGACACTCTAGGGACTGAGAACCTAATGGTGGAGATGAAGCTGTGGAGCTCGCAGGAAACAACCTGGAAGACAATGTTGCTGACCCCAGCATAGGGAAGGATTCCCTTAAAGGAGACCCAGAAGCACTAGCCATGAAGGAATGCACAGGTGAATTTGCATGTCAAGATGTTCAATTTCCATGTCCAGTCTGTAGTTTCTGGGGTGAATTTCCTCTGTGAGGACAATGGGATGCACTCCTGCTCTGCCCACACTTATTGTTTGCAAAAGCTGCTGCCCTCAGCTCAGCCTCCCTCAGGGGTCTGTGGAGGTGACCTTCTGAGCCCTTGTGTGCTCGGAATGGAACCCAGGGCCTTGGGCATGTCAGGCAAGTGCTCTACCATGGAGCTACACCCCATCCTCTTTGTCTCTCTTAAATGATAGATTAGACTCTCGTCCCTCTGTAGGTAAACCACCTCATTTTTCTGTCAGCTTTGACATTTTCTGTGCTCCTTGAAGATCTACAACATCATTACCGAGTATCTGGAAATGGGTGTATTTTTCTTCATTTCTCTCACACTCATTGGGTGCTTCCAGCCTAAGAGCTCCTCTTACTTCTGAAAGATTGTTATCCATTCCACAAGTGACTCTCTCTGTTCCTTCTTTTGGAGCTCAAGAGAAAAATGTTGAAACTTCTGATTGGTCATCCATCTCATTCTACTATATCTGTGAACCTGGAATGCATGGTCTTTTATCCCTTTTCCCTAACTGAGCTTTGGGTCTCTCAGAACCCTGGAGGGGCTTAGTGATTTGGGGCTAAATGTACATTTTCTGTAAGGAAGGGCTTTGAGCCTGCTGTCTCCAGAGGCATTTCGTTTTCAAGCAGGGTGTCTGTCTGCTTTTCACACTTCACTGCTTGGTTTTGCTTTTTATTTGGGAAAGAGATGCCCCTTTTCCAATCTGGAAACCAGCAATCCCTTTTAAGACATATTTAAAGTCTGAGTAGTGTTGTTTTGTTCGTTGCACCACTTTTTAGCCTTCTGTCCCCTGGGGCAGCACTTGAACTGTGTGGTTTAGAGAGGACCTGAGTCCATCTGCCTGGTTGAAGCCAGCCATGGCCTTCCTGAAGCAAGTTTTCTCATCTCTTTGTGCCTCAGTTTCCCCACCTGTAAAATGGAAGCAGCCATAGCACTTACAGCTTAGGACCATGGTCAGGATTAGAGAATGGACCCCTGGTGCCCAGGAGACCTTGGCATGTAAGCATATCCCTGGGTCCCAGGTGATGGCACCGTGGAGTGACCAGGGTCAAGGAAATGTTGTTTTGCATGTGTCTTAAGGAAGACCCAGATAGGGAGTGACTGGCCACAGTCCTTATGAAGTCAGACCCCAATGCATGGTAAACTTGGAGAAGCTGACCCCAGGGGCTTCCTGCTGCCCAGCAGAACACCTGCAACCTCATCAACCCCTGAATCATGTCCTGCCAGGGGCCAGGTTCCAGGGTGGCTTGCCTGCCAGATGTCACTGAGTGGGTAGGAAAGGCTGGAGCATTGGCAATACCCAAGAGGGGGAGCTAGGCCCTTTTCCTCACTCCTTACCCCACCCCAGGAGCAGGGCCTGACCTCAGCCATATTCTGGGGAATAGGACAGCCTATAGCAGAAGCTCCACTGCTCACCTCCCCATCTCAGAGGCTTCCTTGGCAAGTGGCTTGCACTGCCTTTGCCTCCCAAATCACGACCTCTGTGACTATTCCTCATCCCCTTGGAGGTCATTTCTCACCCTTTCTGTGCAGCCAAACCCAAAGTAGCCTCTATCCTACATCTTGTATGGATGTCCATCTGCTGCCCTCAGTCCTAGCCGTTGATCACTACATGTCCTGCCATATGCATGGAATGTTCTCTGTCTGGAAAGAAGGACAGAAAGAAGGGCAGAAGCCCCTGCCTCATGGGCAGAGATGAGGACATGTGCAGCAAGCTGATTAGTGACAGGTGTCCTGAAGAAAATGTATCTTGGAAGGTATGGTGGAATGTAGAGTCCCAACACCCACTGTAGCCCCTTGGGGTCAGAGTAGCACTGTGCAGTACCCCCTACTTGGAGCAGCAGCCTCTGCACTAATTGGTACCTGGGTGGCCCCCTTAGCTTTGGGTTACACCAACTGTGGGAGCTGCCCCTGTGTTTTCCGGAGGCTAGGCTGGGATCTGCTCCTGCCCATGTACTCATAGCCTGAGACCAGCCCCTTGCGGTGCCCAGGGGCCTGTGGGTAGCTCAGCAGCCCCCCTACCCCCACCTGTCCCTCTCAACAGCTCTCTGGTCCCATAGATAGTCTGGCTCCACCCCCAGCAACTGGAACCACAAATTGGGAGCCTGGAGCAGAGATGGCAGGAAAAGACACCAGGACGAAACACACACAGTGCCAGGGTTTATTTCAGCTTGGGACTGGGTAAACAGAGGGTGCTTGGGGTGCTGGCCTCTCTCCACCCCAGCTCCAGTCCCCTCCAGTAGGCCACAGGACCCAGACATAGCAGACAGCTACCTTGCCTGACACAGCTTCCTGGCAGCTGGACTTGCCTAGACAGGCCCTTGTCTGCCCTCAGGCGTGTGTGATGGCTGGCAGAGAATTGTGCTGTCGGGGGGTGGTGGCCTTTATGGCGAGGAGCAGCACTGCAGCAGCTTCTTAGCTTTGCTGCAGGGCATCTCATTGCCATCACGGAGTAGTGAGGCTGGTCTGGGTGCGCGCTGTGCTTCAGGTAGAATGGGGCCTGATGGCAGGTGGCCGAGACAGGTCAGAGGGTCTCCAAGTCAGGATCCCCACTTGGCACCCTCCTCAATGAATTCTTACGGGTCCATCACCCCCCTGGATTGCTAGTCTCACTGCAAGGCAGGTGAAAGGTGGGAGTCACAGAGGGTTCACCTGGGCTCTATGAGGCTGGCCCACCTATTTCTGTGGTCAGTGATGCACATTCTGGCTCCAAGTGGAGGGGCATGGGGGATGGGGGGAAGAATGTTTTTCAGCAACGGCCCCTAGACATAGGTATACATGGGTGCCATGGGCGGGGGATTGCAGGACAGAGTGCAGCTGCACTCGTCCACTTGGTTGTATGTGTACTGGATGGTCGTGCTGTTGGAACAGCGCATGGTCACAGTCTCCTGATGGACCCTGCTTTCCTGGCAGCAGGTGCATTGGTGTTCCATGGCCTGGGCCTCCATGGAGTACCTGCAGACACAGCAGGGCAGCCTGTTAGCCCCAGGCTCCTCTCAGCACTACAGCAAATCCTGGGCCTCCAGGGCTCTCACCAGCTGTCCCATCTGTCCACAGTGGTCTGGATGCTCTCTGAGCACATGGGTTTCCCTTGTTTTGGGCTCTGTGGGTTCTCAGGATCACTTTGAGCCCCACTGTCCTTCTGTAGCCTCCCATGGCTCACTCCTTCCTGACCATCTCCATCTTGCTGGTCCTGGGCAGACCCTCCTCCATAGCTGACCCAACCCTTCCTCCCACATATTCTGGCCCAAGGTTCCAACCTTCTTGGCCAACCTGGTCCAGGGCCAGGTTTACAGCCAACCATGGCCCAGGGCCATCCTGGTGGATCTGGGGGATCCACCAGGAGCTCCAATTCTGCCTGCCCCTCCCTACATGGACCATGCCTCTTGACAAGGATCCACAGCCAAGGTGCTCCATCCCACATGGCTGATCCCTGCCTGACCAGTAGGTCGACCCTAGGCTTTGTGCAAGTGAACATGGAAAGAGAGGCCTGCTGGGAGACCCCTCCCCTCCTTTCAGTCTCAGGTAGTCTCCTGACCCAGGGCAGGATGGCTGGCCAGCAGACAGGCTCTAGGTGGCCACCAGCTCTGCCACATTCTCAGAGAGGTGAGGTGCGCACTCACTTGGACAGTCCAGGGCAGGAGCCCTTGCAGAAGGTGACATTGACCAAGGCCTCTGTTGCACAGTCCTGCTTTCGCAGAGTGGTCATGTTGGAGTGTACTTGGCACTGGGAAGAGTCTGGGAAGAGATAAGCAGGTACTGAGACCTCAGTTCTCACTCTGAAGCATGGGCCTGGAGCAGTCAGTCATGCATGACCTCCCTCCTGTTACCCTGCGAGTGAGTGAGATCTGGGAGTCAGGATCCCACTGCCAGTGGGAGAAGTCTGGGCAGCTGCCACAGGAATCAACAGGTGGAGTCTTGATGGAGTTAGAGGGCTGGGAGGGAGGCAGCCTCAACTTACCTACTTTATCACAGGAGTAGCAGCAGCCAGTTTTCCTGAGGATCCCCTACAGAGCCAAGGATGGGGAGGGTTGGGACAGAGCTAGGATGTTGGCTGGGTGTGGGGATGGGGACATGGGGCAGAGCTGATGGGGTGGGGGTGGGGCCTCCTGGGTATGGCACATACCCTGCATTCTGAGACATCCTTGCAAACTGTGGGTTGTGGGATCAGCAAATAGACCCCACTCACGGCCTCACAGCGGTACTCAGTGCAGTTGCCCACATGGCTGTTGACCCAGGTTTTGTTGAGCTGAAAAGCAAGATGGAGAGTGGAGGCCCTGGTGGGGATTAGCTCATGGGTCCAGCCTTGCTGGGCTGAGGGTCTCCCAGTAAGGGGCTGAGATCCTCCCCATAGCCCTCTCCTGTTACCTGCACTGGCAAGCCATCCGGTGTGAGGCAGGCATTTGGCACACACTCCCCACAGCACTGCCCGGCCACCCTTGAGTACTCAAAGCCCTGTGGGGACAGGAGGGTGGTGAGATCCCTCCTCCAGACAGCCACCCTCCTGACTACACCCAGGGGGCCTCCTTGGCAGGACCTGCTAAGAGACCATGTCCCTACCTAGCACCACATCCCATTCCCGATTTTCTTGGCATAGCCTCAACCCCACTTCCTGCACCTTCTGTCTATTGCTGCCCTCCTGAAGCCTGATCTTTCCCCCTGTCCCAGGTCCCTCACAGGTGGCTGACCCTGTTCCTCAGACCCTATCACCTTCCTGCTTGTTTTTCCCTTTGGGAAAAGGCAAGACCCCATCAGAGGCTGAGCTGGAGGGACCCTCTGGTGACAGGGCTGCCACAGGGGGGCATTTGGGAGCTGGATCTGCCCAACAGCAGGCTCACCTGGGAGCAGGTGGTGGTGCAGACCTCCTTCTCACAATGGACTGTCGGGTCCTGGTTGTCCACAGAGAGGCAGGTGCACAAGTGGCAGGGAGTGATTCCTGGGAAGTTTGCACCAACCTGCAGTGGACAAGCAGTAGCACCAAAGGCACAAGGTAAGACACAAGGAGCCGTCTGGGTGCCAGACTGGGCCTTTTTGTTTTTCCCTCAGAGTATGGATGTGCCCCTGGCTGAGCACAGTCCTGGAGCTGGCAGGGACTACAGTGGGTGAAGACTCTAGGTAGTGTGTCCTGCCCCACACTCCTACTGGAGACCTGAAGCTGAGCCCTCACAGGTGGCGGGTATGGTGGCCTGTTTTTACACAGCTCTGGATAGAAAGGGCCGCCCTGTGTCCTGGCTCTCAAGAGCCCAGAGCTGCGTTGCTGATCTGCCCTCATAGCAGAGATGTTGAGACAAGGAGTGGAACTCAGAGGGACGCCAGTTCTCACCCGCCTGAGCCTGGGTCAGACCCTGCCCCACCCTGCCTGGGCTGAGTCCTTACCCCATAGACGGTACCATTGTATGCACACAACTTAGGATCTGAAAGGAAAAGGGGGTGGAATGTGGCCTGGAAGAGCCAGAAACCCATGCTCTTCCCGGTCCTGAGCCCCACCAGTCAGGTCCAGACCAAGGGACCACACCCCTGCCCCATCCCAGCCCTGCTCTGCCCCACTCACGGCAGCTGAAACTGGGGCAGCAGGCACCCTCCTCCTGGGTTCTTATCAGGTCCTGCCCTGGGCCACACTCAGGCGGGCTCTGGGGGCAAGTGGTCGTGTTGCACACTGTGGAGAGTTGGCCCTGTCAGGGTGCTGCCCAACCTGCCTGACCTTCACTCCTTCCCCCTAGCCCCCATGGCCAGCCAGGACACAGCCCTCTGGTATCCATTGACAGGTGCTGGCTCTGCTCTGTTCCTCCCCCACCTCTGCCCAGCAGGCACTCACCACACAGTGTCTCAGGGCAGCATGGGTTGTCAGCCTGGGGCCTGGTCAAGTTTACAAAGCCGGGCTGTCCACATTGCAGGGGTTGGTCCTGGGTCTCGCACTGCACTGGCTTGCACTGCACTGACACTGAGCTCACCTCACACTCGCAGGTCTGGCAGTTGCTGACCCACTGCTCTCCCGGCTAGAACAGACCAAGTCAGGGTCTCCCTGGGGCCAGGGCCAGGCCCAGGAGAAGGTATCCAGCCCCTCCAGCTAGTCTTGGCACTAAGTCAGGCCCCCACCCTCAGCATGACTTGCCCTCTGCTGCCTGGGTTAACAGAGCCAAGAAGGATGCATGAGAGCCTGTGCCAGTTCCCCTGGGCTGTGGGCAGAGCTGGCCACATGAGAAGGGGCTACTGTCTACCATCCTCCCTCCCTCAGCTCAGGTAGCAGGGGAAGGTTGGTGAAGAACCACTCACAAATTTGGGAAGCCCATCAGGTCCCATGCAGGCTAGAAGGAAAAGAGAGAAGTCTTTGGAGATGCTGGGCCTCTAGCCAGGCAGAGTGGGTCCCAGGCTTTGGGAACTGTGCCACCCTTGACCCCAGGCCAATGTCTCTGTCTTCCTGCCAGGATGAAACAGAAGCCCCCTGGGACCTCTCAGGCTGTCAGGCCAACAGGATTGGTTGGGGTTGGGATGCAGAAAATTTAGCTCTCCAGGGGTCCTTGCCAGTCAGTTCCAAGCCACAAGGCTCAGGACAGGGACAGTGACAGGTTCACAGAGGCCTTTGGGGCTCTGCAGGGCTCAAAGCTTCTCCGTGATTGTCTCATATGACAACCAGGTAAAACAAGGCCCAAGATGTGTGGGGCCCTGGCTATGCAGGCAAGGATGGCCCTGTGAAGGTGGGGGGATGCATCCAGCAGTGGATGGAGAATACTTACGACACTCAGACACACAGATGTCCCTACTTGAGCTGAAGAGGAGCTGACCATCAGGACAGAAGCAGCCCTCGGCCAGCCCCGAGGTATTCAGGGAGGCCTGGGTCCTGCCGGATAAGAAGACAGAGGCCTCTGAACCCATGACCAACAGTCAAGGAAGGGTCTGAGGTCACCCATGTGCTGTGGTCAGAGGTTGGGGATGGGCTTCCTTCCTAGGCTCAGCCTGTAAGAGGTCAGGAGCTCAGGCACAAGGGAGGGTATTCCTGGGAGTCCTGAGGTTATGGGTGCCCACAGGACTCAGGCTTAGAAATGCAGCCTGTCCTTGGGTCTCCTCTCCCTTCTAAGATCCTTCAGACAGAGGAAGGCCGGAGATGCTTCTGCCCTGGGGTCCCCACCACCCAGCGGCCCTTACCTGGAGTCACAGGACTCCGGCTGCACAGAGCTGCATGGCTTGTACACCTTGGTGGAAGGGCAGGGGAGGTCTGTAGGCACAGAGATGGGTGTCAGCATCAGATGGGCCTTGGAGGCTGGAGCCCCAGGACCGTCCCAACTCACCGCACAGCCCACTGGTGGCGTTGCGCCAGTCTGTGCACACGCCCCTGGCACGGCAGAGTGCTGCATAAGCCTCCAGGCTCTGGCAGAGGTCCTTGGTGCTTTTGTCCTGGCAGCTATCGCTGACGCAGGCGTTGAAGAAGGAGCCAGGTGGGACGAGGCTGTGGCACTTAGCGAAGACCCTACAGAAGGGGGTGGTCACGCCCAGGAGCTCAGTGTCCAGCAGGGAGCCTGGGCCAGGGGGGCTGCTGCCCAGGTCCACCACCCCAAAGCCAAGGACTCACTGGTTTAGCAGTAGCTCACAAAGAGGCTTGGAGGAGCATGGGGTAGTGAAAGTGACTGTGGTGGACACGGAGGGCTGGGGGCTGGTGCTCGGGGCTGGGCTGGGCAGTACTGGGCAGCCCTCCCCAGAAACCTTCCAGTGTTTGGCCATGTGCCTGCAGGTGGGGGCCATGGTGCCATCTGGCCTGCGGCAGTCGTCCTGCTTGCTGTTGGTGCAGGTACCTGGGAAGTGACGGGGCTACCATCAGCCTCTCACTGTCTCCCCCATCTCTGTTCCCCCACCTTTTATGGAGGCCTGGGGAGGCATTTGCAGGGGAGGGGGGTGTACCCAGAGCTGGTGGGGCTCAGGGAGTGTGGCCAAGAGCCAGGCTGTACCCACTCACCACACTGGCCCTCTGTGTTGTGGTTAAATTGGCTATAAGACAGCCGGACCTGGAAGATGCGCCCATCGAAGGTGACGCTCACACCAATGGCGGGAATGTTGACGCTCATGGTGGCCCCAGTCACAGATACGCTCACACCGTTTTTGCTGATGCCACGGCTCAACCGCACTTGGTCAAATAGGATCTGGCAATGTCCAAGGGGACCCATTACCAGGGGCAGGGCCAGGCAGCAATGGGAGCTGCCCATATGCTGGGAATGCTCCTGTGTATTCCCTACCCCAAAGCTTGGATTTGGGGGCATGCTCTGCCCCCCATGGTCCTTCCCTGCTCCCCTGAGGGCTGCCTCAGATAGAAGGGAGCACAGGACTCTGGTCCCGGGGGCACCTGGCCGCTGACTCTCTTGCCGCCACACCTGAGCCCTGTGGCAGGGAGGGGCCACTCTACCTGCCACACAGACTCACCACACTCTCCCTCTTCCCGCTGGTGGTGGAAGTGGTGAGTATGATCTCCATGGATTCGTAGTGCACTTGGAGGGCACGGGGGCAGCTGGCAGCTTCAGCGGCAATGCTGCAATAGCGGTTGTGAATGAGGATGGTCAAGTTCCCGTGTGTAGGGTTGATCTCTCTCATGAGAACGTAGGTGCAGTTGTCGGAGAAGGTGTAAGAGGTGCCGTCAAATGTGGAGTAGTGTGACTGCCCCCATCCAGTGCAGAGGCCTGCAGGACACAACAGGCTGGAGGCCCCTTTCTCAGCCTTGCTACCCAGGGCCACCACCAGAAATGCCACCTCAGATGCCACGCAAACCCCTGCCTCATCTATAAAATGAGTCATGAGTTGAATGGTGTCCTCCAAACCAGGTCTGTGGGACCTGCAAATGTGACTTATTGGAAGATTGTCTTTGCATATGACTAAGTGAAGCATCTCGAAATGGAATCATCCAGAATTAGATTGGGCACTAAATCCAATGGCAGTGTTCCTATAAGTGACAAATGGGAAGACATGGACTAGAGCAGATGGTCATGAGAAGACAGGCAGAGATTGGAGCGATGAAGCTACAAGCCAAGGAACACCTGGAACCCCCAAACTGAGAAAGATAGAAAGGATCCTCCCCAGACCTGGCCAGCCTGGATCCAGCCTCGGGGACGTAAGATACGAAGTGTCTGTGTCTTAAGTCCCTGTTTGGGGTCATTCACTTCAGTGTCCTGTGCACTCAGTAATGGAAACTGGTTATTAGGGCCCCAGGAAATGAGCCCCTCTGAGCACCCTGCTTGCACCTTTGTCCTTCCCTGATCCCTGTGCCATACCTGCATTCTCAGCCCTCCCCATGGACTCAGTGCCTGCAGGTCAGGAGAACAGGCACGTGTGCTGTCCAACTTACCTCCAATGCCCCAGCCACACCCTGACCCCACAGTATGGCCTCCCATGCCCAGTGCCTGCTCACACTCGCACTCGTAGTGGAAGCGACAGGGTTGGCCCTGGTCCCACACTTTGACGGGCAGGTGCTCGTTCACACAGGTGACATTGGCCACGGGCTCTGGCTCCAAGAGGATGACATGGTTGTTTCCTTCACATCTAGCCACTGTGCAGTTCTCCAGGATCCAGGTCTCATTCACCTGGAGCAGTGGACATGAAGGGTGCTTACTTGGAGCAGCTCTCAAGGGTCCAGGCCCAGCACTCCAGCCCTGCCTGGCCTCCTGCCTGGGGTCCTCATGGCTCAGAGTCCCAGCTCGTGCTGACCAAGACCACAGATCCCATGTACCTCCCACCAACTAGAGCTAGCAGGGTAGGGGGTCTCTGAGACAGGCCAAGGGGCTGAGGTGGTGCTTAGTGTTGGTCTCAGCTCAGCTTGCATGGCAGTCCTGACCTAAGGCTACCTTCAGTGGCTCAAGCTGTGTCATGTTAAAGGGAGAGGGAGGGAGAAGGGAGGCCTACCTGTCGAGGGGGGACTGCATTATCACAGCCAGGGGGAAGGGAGGGTGTGAGAACAGGGGTGGAGGACACTGGAGGTGAGGAGGAGGGGCAGGCATCCTGAAAGCGGTCAATGTCACAGTGTTGGTTGCAGACAGCATAGAAGTGGCAGCCAGCTCTGTCAGTCCTATTGTAGATGATGTCCCCTGTGAAGGAGAAACCATAAAAGGACAGCCGTACACCAGCTGACCAGGCAGGTAACCTTAGGAGAAGTCAGGACAGGAGGGGCAGTCATGGAGTGGATTGGTGTTGGCTAAGGGCAGAAAGAACTGAGTGTGGACCACAGGGAAGGGGCCCCAAATCCCAAGGCAGAGACCCCCAGGTTGATAGGGACAGGGGGCAGGGGTGTGTGGCCTTCACTCACCAGGTGAGAACAGGTGTCCAAATGCCCGGCAGAAGCAGGGTGATGGGGAAAAGGGCGGGCTGGAAAAGGTGGTGGGCCCGAGGGTACTGAGGCCCATGGGAGATGCAGTGGATACACTGAAGGTCAGCAGGCTGCTCGGGGGAACTGCAGGTGTGCGTGAAGTCCTCGGGGAGAAAGAGAGGGGCATGGTAGAGCTGGTGGCCATGGGTGAGGTGGCCCTGGTGGTCAGCTCTGGTGGTATCTGAGTGGACCCTGGCATGGAGGAAGGAGTAGCTGTGGAGCCAGTGGGCGTGGGTGAGGTGGCCCTGGTGGTCAGCTCAGGTGGTGTGTGAGTGGATCTTGGCATGGCAGTTGGGGCTGCAGTAGAGCCAGTAGCCTTGGGTAAGGCGGTTTTGGTGGTGAGCTTGGGTGATAGATGAGTCAACCCTGGTGTGGAAGTAGGGACTATGGTGGAGCCAGTGGCCATGGGTGAGGTGGACCTGGTGGTCAGCTCAGTTGACATATTAGTGGATCCTGTTGCGGAGGTGGGAGCCATGGTGGAGCTGCTGGCAGCAGATGTGGTGGTGCAGTGGCTGTAGTCTTCACAGCATAGCACACGCACTTGGAAGTTGTTGCAGTACTGCAGGGGCCCAGGCTGGTCGAGGTTTCTGCACACCAGTCCAACATGCACATCGCACTGAACCACCTGCTCCAGGGCCGCCAGTGGTTGGTCTGGATAGTTCTCTGAGCGGCACTGGATATCCTGTGGGTGCTCGCAGAAGAGGTTGCCAGCTTCACGGAGTACAGCATATGTCTCAAAGTCACCACCATTGGCTCCAGGAGTGGGGTAGTCCTCATCCATCCAGTCTGTCCAAATGCATTGAGGCCTGCAGGCCGTGGACCTATCCCATGAGGGTGTGAGGCTTTTGGTCAGCAGGGGTGAGGTCTGAGTCTTACTGGGAGTTTCTGAGGCTGTAGAGGCAGTCATGGTGAAGACCGTGGTGGTCACCCCAGGAGAAGGGACTGACTCAGTCACCTTGGTGCTGGTAGGTGTGCTGGATGTGCCCCAAACTGTAGATATGGCAGTACTGGATGGTCCAGGTGAGGTCTGGGAGGTGAAGGTGGGTGACCCTGTAGCCTGTGAAGTGCCTGTGGGTGTCGCTAATGGTGTTGTGATGGAGCTGGTGGCCATGGTTGAGATGGTCCTGCTGGTCAACCCTGGAGGTGTGTGAGTGGATCCCAGAGAGGAGGAGGACGTAGTGGAGCCCGTGGTCATAGGCAAGGTGCCAGAGGAGAGGCTGGTCTGAAAGGAGGCCCTGGTGCTAGAAGACCCAGGGGTGGTACTGACAGTCCTCACATGAGCAGTGGGAGGAGGGCTTTGCAAGGTTGTCCTGGAGGTTAAGTTTGGGGTCTCCGTGGTCGTCTGCCCTGTGGTGTAGAGAAGGCTGGAGGTGGAGGCTGGGAGGGCAGAGGGGCTAGGGACAGACGACCACTCAGTGATCCTGTGGGAAGTGAAGGGTGTCTGGGTGGTGGAGATGGACACGATCCCCCTGCTGGTCCCTGTGGAGGAGGTGCTGGTCTGGGACAGGCCTGGAGATGTGGACCTTGACACCATCGACGACCACAAGCTTGTGGTGGGAGACGTGTTGGAGGTGGTGCTGGACAATGCAGGCACCGTGGTGCTGGGGCAGTGACTGTAGTCACAGCAGAGCACACGCACGTTGTAATTGAAACACATGCTGAAGTCATCTATCTGGTCCTCGTTCCTGCACACCAGCCCCGTCTCCAGGCTACAGGTGACAACCTGCCCGATCTGGTCGATACTAACCTCCGGGTAGTTCTCTGCCCGGCACTCTATCTTCTCTGGTGCCTGGCACAGCTTGCCCCCTGCAGCCCTGATGTTTTCGTAAGTCTCCATGTCACCATCTGCCACCCCCGAGGTCGGAAAGTCCACATCAAACCATTCAGTCCACTTGCACTTGGGTTGACAAAGGGTTGTGCTCTGGCTGGTGCTGGCCTCAGTCGTGGTGCCTGGTGTCACCCGTGTCCTTGGTGTGCTGATCTCGGTCTGTAAGGTGGGCTGCTGGCTTATGCGTGTTGTCAGTGCCGGGCTTGTGGTCAGAGTCTCTGTGGGGACGGTGCCAGCCGTGCTGGTCCACGCTCCTGGTTTAGAGCCAGTCATGGACGTTCGTGCTGTTGTTGAGGCTGGAGTGGATGGTTGCAAGGAGCTCCCTGTGGTCTTGAACGTTGAAAGGATGGACGTGGTCTCTCCTGGTTGGGTGGTTCCCGTGGGGCCCAGAGGGGTCTTAGGGCTTCTTGTGGTGGATGTAATGGGAGTCTCTGTGAGTCTGGCGGATGTTGGTCCTTCCGAGATGCTGGTAGATGCTGTGGTACTAGGTCTCGTCTGCAGGGTGGTCTCTTTGGTTGATGTGGTGTGGGTGTGGCTGGTCAGGGATGCAGGGGGTGTCATCCTGGTGGTGAGCGTGGACATGGGGGACTCTGTGGTGGACCCAGAGTGGGAGGGTCCTGTGTGGGGACTGCTGGGGGACCGAAAGGGCCCTTGGGAGGTGACTCTTGTGGTCAGCACGGGTGGAGTGAGGGATGTCTCAGGGTTGGTGGAAGGGGGTATAGCAGAGCCAGTGGTCACAGGCGAGGTAGCCCTAGTGGTCAGCACTAGGGTGCTGTGGGCAGAGGAAGAGAGTATGTTGGAGCCCGTGGTCATGGGCAAGGTGCCAGAGGAGAGGCTGGTCTGAAAGGAGGCCCTGGTGCTAGAAGACCCAGGGGTGGTACTGACAGTCCTCACATGAGCAGTGGGAGGAGGGCTTTGCAAGGTTGTCCTGGAGGTTAAGTTTGGGGTCTCCGTGGTCGTCTGCCCTGTGGTGTAGAGAAGGCTGGAGGTGGAGGCTGGGAGGGCAGAGGGGCTAGGGACAGACGACCACTCAGTGATCCCGTGGGAAGTGAAGGGTGTCTGGGTGGTGGAGATGGACACGATCCCCCTGCTGGTCCCTGTGGAGGAGGTGCTGGTCTGGGACAGGCCTGGAGATGTGGACCTTGACACCATCGACGACCACAAGCTTGTGGTGGGAGACGTGTTGGAGGTGGTGCTGGACAATGCAGGCACCGTGGTGCTGGGGCAGTGACTGTAGTCACAGCAGAGCACACGCACGTTGTAATTGAAACACATGCTGAAGTCATCTATCTGGTCCTCGTTCCTGCACACCAGCCCCGTCTCCAGGCTACAGGTGACAACCTGCCCGATCTGGTCGATACTAACCTCCGGGTAGTTCTCTGCCCGGCACTCTATCTTCTCTGGTGCCTGGCACAGCTTGCCCCCTGCAGCCCTGATGTTTTCGTAAGTCTCCATGTCACCGTCTGCCACCCCCGAGGTCGGAAAGTCCACATCAAACCATTCAGTCCACTTGCACTTGGGTTGACAAAGGGTTGTGCTCTGGCTGGTGCTGGCCTCAGTCGTGGTGCCTGGTGTCACCCGTGTCCTTGGTGTGCTGATCTCGGTCTGTAAGGTGGGCTGCTGGCTTATGCGTGTTGTCAGTGCCGGGCTTGTGGTCAGAGTCTCTGTGGGGACGGTGCCAGCCGTGCTGGTCCACGCTCCTGGTTTAGAGCCAGTCATGGACGTCCGTGCTGTTGTTGAGGCTGGAGTGGATGGTTGCAAGGAGCTCCCTGTGGTCTTGAACGTTGAAAGGATGGACGTGGTCTCTCCTGGTTGGGTGGTTCCCGTGGGGCCCAGAGGGGTCTTAGGGCTTCTTGTGGTGGATGTAATGGGAGTCTCTGTGAGTCTGGCGGATGTTGGTCCTTCCGAGATGCTGGTAGATGCTGTGGTACTAGGTCTCGTCTGCAGGGTGGTCTCTTTGGTTGTTGTGATCTGGGTGTGGCTGGTCAGGGATGTAGGGGGTGTCGTCCTGGTGGTGAGGGTGGACAGGGTTGGCTCTGTGGTGGACCCAGAGTGGGAGGGTCCTGTGTGGGGACTCCTGGGAGACAGAGACTGTACTTGGGAGGTGGCTCTGGTGGTCAGCACTGGAGTGGTGTAGGAACTCTCAGGCTTGGAGGAAGAGCGTATAGTGGATCCAGTGATCACAGGTGAGGTGGCCCTGGTGCTCAGCACTGATGTGGTGTGGACAGAGAAGGGAAGCGTGGTAGAGCCAGTAGCCTTGGTCAAGGTGATCAGTGTTTTGGGAGCATGTGTAGTCACTGGGATCGAAGAGGGTGTTGTGATGGAGCTGGTGGCCATGGTTGAGATGGTCCTGCTGGTCAGTCCTGGAGGTGTGTGAGTGGATCCCAGAGTAGAGGAGGAAGCCATAGTGGAGCCCGTGGGTGTCTGGGTGGTGGAGATGGACACGATCCCCCTGCTGGTCCCTGTGGAGGCGGTGCTGGTCTGGGGCAGGCCTGGAGATGTGGACCTTGACACCATCGACGACCACAAGCTTGTGGTGGGAGACGTGTTGGAGGTGGTGCTGGACAATGCAGGCACCGTGGTGCTGGGGCAGTGACTGTAGTCACAGCAGAGCACACGCACGTTGTAATTGAAACACATGCTGAAGTCATCTATCTGGTCCTCGTTCCTGCACACCAGCCCCGTCTCCAGGCTACAGGTGACAACCTGCCCGATCTGGTCGATACTAACCTCCGGGTAGTTCTCTGCCCGGCACTCTATCTTCTCTGGTACCTGGCACAGCTTGCCCCCTGCAGCCCTGATGTTTTCGTAAGTCTCCATGTCACCATCTGCCACATCTGTGGTTGGGAAGTCCACATCAAACCATTCAGTCCACTTGCACTTGGGTTGACAAAGGGTTGTGCTCTGGCTGGTGCTGGCCTCAGTCGTGGTGCCTGGTGTCATCCGTGTCCTTGGTGTGCTGATCTCGGTCTGTAAGGTGGGCTGCTGGCTTATGCGTGTTGTCAGTGCCGGGCTTGTGGTCAGAGTCTCTGTGGGGACGGTGCCAGCCGTGCTGGTCCACGCTCCTGGTTTAGAGCCAGTCATGGACGTCCGTGCTGTTGTTGAGGCTGGAGTGGATGGTTGCAAGGAGCTCCCTGTGGTCTTGAACGTTGAAAGGATGGACGTGGTCTCTCCTGGTTGGGTGGTTCCCGTGGGGCCCAAAGAGGTCTTAGGGCTACTTGTGGTGGATGTAATGGGAGTCTCTGTGAGTCTGGCGGATGTTGGTCCTTCCGAGATGCTGGTAGATGCTGTGGTACTAGGTCTCGTCTGCAGGGTGGTCTCTTTGGTTGATGTGGTGTGGGTGTGGCTGGTCAGGGATGCAGGGGGTGTCGTCCTGGTGGTGAGCGTGGACATGGGGGACTCTGTGGTGGACCCAGAGTGGGAGGGTCCTGTGTGGGGACTGCTGGGGGACCGAAAGGGCCCTTGGGAGGTGACTCTTGTGGTCAGCACGGGTGGGGTGAGGGATGTCTCAGGGTTGGTGGAAGGGGGTATAGCGGAGCCAGTGGTCACAGGCGAGGTAGCCCTAGTGGTCAGCACTAGGGTGCTGTGGGCAGAGGAAGAGGGTATGTTGGAGCCCGTGGTCATAGGCAAGGTGCCAGAGGAGAGGCTGGTCTGAAAGGAGGCCCTGGTGCTAGAAGACCCAGGGGTGGTACTGACAGTCCTCACATGAGCAGTGGGAGGAGGGCTTTGCAAGGTTGTCCTGGAGGTTAAGTTTGGGGTCTCAGTGATCGTCTGCCCTGTGGTGTAGAGAAGGCTGGAGGTGGAGGCTGGGAGGGCAGAGGGGCTAGGGACAGATGACCACTCAGTGATCCTGTGGGAAGTGAGGGGTGTCTGGGTGGTAGAGATGGACACGATCCCCCTGCTGGTCCCTGTGGAGGAGGTGCTGGTCTGGGACAGGCCTGGAGATGTGGACCTTGACACCATCGACGACCACAAGCTTGTGGTGGGAGACGTGTTGGAGGTGGTGCTGGACAATGCAGGCACCGTGGTGCTGGGGCAGTGACTGTAGTCACAGCAGAGCACACGCACGTTGTAATTGAAACACATGCTGAAGTCATCTATCTGGTCCTCGTTCCTGCACACCAGCCCCGTCTCCAGGCTACAGGT
This sequence comes from Castor canadensis, assembly GCF_047511655.1. NCBI lineage: Eukaryota > Metazoa > Chordata > Mammalia > Rodentia > Castoridae > Castor > Castor canadensis. The sequence continues at coordinate 208,422,967 of NC_133386.1, forward strand.
GACAACCTGCCCGATCTGGTCGATACTAACCTCCGGGTAGTTCTCTGCCCGGCACTCTATCTTCTCTGGTGCCTGGCACAGCTTGCCCCCTGCAGCCCTGATGTTTTCGTAAGTCTCCATGTCACCGTCTGCCACCCCCGAGGTCGGAAAGTCCACATCAAACCATTCAGTCCACTTGCACTTGGGTTGACAAAGGGTTGTGCTCTGGCTGGTGCTGGCCTCAGTCGTGGTGCCTGGTGTCACCCGTGTCCTTGGTGTGCTGATCTCGGTCTGTAAGGTGGGCTGCTGGCTTATGCGTGTTGTCAGTGCCGGGCTTGTGGTCAGAGTCTCTGTGGGGACGGTGCCAGCCGTGCTGGTCCACGCTCCTGGTTTAGAGCCAGTCATGGACGTCCGTGCTGTTGTTGAGGCTGGAGTGGATGGTTGCAAGGAGCTCCCTGTGGTCTTGAACGTTGAAAGGATGGACGTGGTCTCTCCTGGTTGGGTGGTTCCCGTGGGGCCCAGAGGGGTCTTAGGGCTTCTTGTGGTGGATGTAATGGGAGTCTCTGTGAGTCTGGCGGATGTTGGTCCTTCCGAGATGCTGGTAGATGCTGTGGTACTAGGTCTCGTCTGCAGGGTGGTCTCTTTGGTTGTTGTGATCTGGGTGTGGCTGGTCAGGGATGTAGGGGGTGTCGTCCTGGTGGTGAGGGTGGACAGGGTTGGCTCTGTGGTGGACCCAGAGTGGGAGGGTCCTGTGTGGGGACTCCTGGGAGACAGAGACTGTACTTGGGAGGTGGCTCTGGTGGTCAGCACTGGAGTGGTGTAGGAACTCTCAGGCTTGGAGGAAGAGCGTATAGTGGATCCAGTGATCACAGGTGAGGTGGCCCTGGTGCTCAGCACTGATGTGGTGTGGACAGAGAAGGGAAGCGTGGTAGAGCCAGTAGCCTTGGTCAAGGTGATCAGTGTTTTGGGAGCATGTGTAGTCACTGGGATCGAAGAGGGTGTTGTGATGGAGCTGGTGGCCATGGTTGAGATGGTCCTGCTGGTCAGTCCTGGAGGTGTGTGAGTGGATCCCAGAGTAGAGGAGGAAGCCATAGTGGAGCCCGTGGGTGTCTGGGTGGTGGAGATGGACACGATCCCCCTGCTGGTCCCTGTGGAGGCGGTGCTGGTCTGGGGCAGGCCTGGAGATGTGGACCTTGACACCATCGACGACCACAAGCTTGTGGTGGGGGACGTGTTGGAGGTGGTGCTGGACAATGCAGGCACCGTGGTGCTGGGGCAGTGACTGTAGTCACAGCAGAGCACACGCACGTTGTAATTGAAACACATGCTGAAGTCATCTATCTGGTCCTCGTTCCTGCACACCAGCCCCGTCTCCAGGCTACAGGTGACAACCTGCCCGATCTGGTCGATACTAACCTCCGGGTAGTTCTCTGCCCGGCACTCTATCTTCTCTGGTGCCTGGCACAGCTTGCCCCCTGCAGCCCTGATGTTTTCGTAAGTCTCCATGTCACCGTCTGCCACCCCCGAGGTCGGAAGGTCCACATCAAACCATTCAGTCCACTTGCACTTGGGTTGACAAAGGGTTGTGCTCTGGCTGGTGCTGGCCTCAGTCGTGGTGCCTGGTGTCACCCGTGTCCTTGGTGTGCTGATCTCGGTCTGTAAGGTGGGCTGCTGGCTTATGCGTGTTGTCAGTGCCGGGCTTGTGGTCAGAGTCTCTGTGGGGACGGTGCCAGCCGTGCTGGTCCACGCTCCTGGTTTAGAGCCAGTCATGGACGTTCGTGCTGTTGTTGAGGCTGGAGTGGATGGTTGCAAGGAGCTCCCTGTGGTCTTGAACGTTGAAAGGATGGACGTGGTCTCTCCTGGTTGGGTGGTTCCCGTGGGGCCCAGAGAGGTCTTAGGGCTTCTTGTGGTGGATGTAATGGGAGTCTCTGTGAGTCTGGCAGATGTTGGTCCTTCCGAGATGCTCGTAGATGCTGTGGTACTGCCTGTGGGCGTGTGGGTCATCACTGGGCTACTTTTGAGCTGTGGCTTTGAAGACAGGGTCTGGGAGATTGTGGTGGCTGTTCCCCGTGTTGTAGTCAAGGGCACAGTGGTGGCAGTTCCCTGGCATTGGCTTACATTGCAGCACAGAACACGGATCATGTAGTTGAAACACATTGAGAATAAGTCATTCTGGTCCTGGTTACGGCACACCAGGCCAAACCGGACATCGCATTGCACTTTCTGACCCAGCCTGTCCGGGGTCAAGCCAGGGTAGTTCTGGGCCTGGCACTCTATTTTCTGTGGCCGATCGCAGAGGTCTTCCCCTGCCGCCCGGATCCTGTCATATGTCTCAGTGTCCCCCCCTGCGATTTCAGTTTTGGGGTAATCCGTGTCAAACCACTTTGTCCACTGACATTGTGGCTGGCAGGTGGTGGTGGCTGAGGTCAGGGTGCTGCTGACCAAGCGGGTGACAGTCTTAGCTGGGGTGGGCGACACAGTCTGTGAGGTGAAGGCTGTTGCAGGCCCAGAACTTATCCTTGTCTGCAGGGTGGTCTCTTTGGTTGCTGTGGTTTGGGTGGAGCTTGTCAGGGATCCATGGTGTGTTGTCCTTGTGGGGAGTGTCAACAGGGAGGACTCTGTTGTGGGTGTAGACGGGGAGTGGAGAAGACTGCTTGTTGTGGCTCGGGACGAGCCACAGGGCATCTTCTCACAGCACAGAACGCGCAGCTGGTAATTGTGGCAGAGAGGGGGGCTCTGGTTTCCATTGAGGCATGTCAACCCCTGGGCTGGGTCACAGTCCACGTTCTGACCCAACTCTTGCAGAGGTGTGTTGGGGAACTGTTCTGCCCGGCACTCAATAGCAGTGGGGGCCTGGCACACCTGGTACCCCAGTTGCCTCAGGTTCACGAATGTTTCGAACTCCCCACTTCCCATGCCTGCCTCTGGACTGCTTCCGTCATACCAGTCGGACCAGTGGCAGACCTCGCGAACACACACAGTGGATAGAGTAGTAGCTGAACCTGCATGGAAGGTTTGACAGGGCCCCAGTCAGCCTCCTCTGGCTCTTGCTACAGCCTAGGAGGAGGGGATGACAATGGATTCTCACCTCAGGCCATTCTAACTATGGGGCTGGCCTGAGTGCCAGGCTCAAGGGAGCTGGCCAGCTGGGGTGAGCTGCACCAAGGACAAGACAGAGTCTCAGGAAGGTCTGTGGTTGTCGGGAGCAGCCCTACCTGTCACTGTGCTTAGGCTTCCTAAGAAGCCCTGAGGAAGGAGGGGTGGGGAGCACAGATCCCAGGCAAAGCCTGGGCAAGTGTCTAGTAGGTCCTAGATGTGATCAAATCTTACTCTGGTTCACATGATGGCCCAGGGCCAGGGGCTTCCGGAGAGCCTGGCAGGCTTACTTGTAGAGAGAGGGGCTGTGGTGGTGGTGAAGGTGAAAGGTGTTGTGGTCAGGATTCCAGGACACTCCTCAGTCCTCCTGATTATTGTCCCGTTGTCTCCACAGGTGGCTGTCAGGCAGGCGCCAAGGCCATCGGTGGTGTTGTAGATGGTATCCTCGTAGGCGTAGGTTCGGTTTTCATAGGTGCACACGCAGGCTGGGGGCGGTGACAGGCACCCAGTCATTCAGAGCCTCCAGCTTAGCCCTCATCCTCAAACCCATGGACCCCTTCTTACCTGAGGGGCTGTGAGTGCACTGGAGGCCGCCAGGGGTGCAGTGGCTGTGGGGAGGGGAAGAGAGGTGCTGAGGGCCTGTAGGTGGTCCCTGCCTGCCCCTGACCCCCTACTCCTTCCTCCCTCCTCCTCCTCCCCACCCCCAGTCCCCTTCTTGCCTGCCCACCCTCTCACCAGCTCTGGCAGTTCTCTGCCGTGGGAACCTGCTTGCCGATGTCATAGTAGTTTCCGTCCTGGTCATAGCAGCCACACTGGGCCACACACTTCATCTGATCCTCGTTGAAGAAGGGTTGGCTGGATGGGCAATTTGGGTAGCATCCTGGGGTGGACAAGGAGCCCAATGGCCTTCTAACCTCTCAGGTAGGTAGCAGGCTGCCCAGCTCCCCACCACCACCACAGTAGCAGAGCCACCCTGAGAGTCCCAGGCCTGCCCAAAGGCCTCCTCACCCGGCACATTTCTCCCTCACCTTCTAGGCCAGGCAGGTCAACCAGGCAGTGGCCACTGGGGTTCCGGCAGGTCTTCAGGCAGGGTGCCCCACAGGGCTGGTAGTGCCACTCACACTCCCCATGTGGGTTGTAGTAGTCACAGAACAGGGCTGGGTGCAGAGAGCAAAGGCTAAGTGTGTGACTGCCAGGCTTCTTCCTGCCATGTGTCCCAGGCCAGCCCCACACTGGGCCCGGACTAACAGACCTCAGGCCAGGCTGGCACTTGGCCTCAGGTTCCCTCCCCAGCCTCACCCCTGGAACGCCAGTTCCTGAGAGCCGCTTGTACTGGGACTGCCTGTACAGATGTACACATAGATTTGCACACACGTATCAAGAATGTGTGTGCCCGTGTGCCAGTTAGCAGCCCTAGGGCCAGGAGGAAGGCTGCTGCCCACTTCCTCCCCAGCCCTATCTTTCAGCACCACGGACAGAGCTCCACTCACGGCAGATGTCAGGCGTCCTCCAGGACACGCACACGCCCACATCGTGGCAGGCCTGTGCATAGGCGGCCACAGCAGTGCAGAAACACTCGCAGTCACCTCCTGAGTCACAGGCACAGGCATCACTCACACAAGCCTCGTAGTACTTAGTAGAGTCAACCTGGAACAGAGGGACCAAGGCGACACTTAGGGAGAACAAAACATCTTTCCAGGTCGAGGACAGCCAGTCCTGGGTGAGTCCCTGGAACCAGTTGTAGGCCAACCACCAACACCAGCGGTCTGAGATTCCTGATCCTAGGGCCATGAGTCATTGTCAGAGGATCCCAAATGAGAGCTGCCCCCAGTACCACCTCTCTAGCTCATTGGGCACCTGCCTACCTATATACCTGCCCGCCTGAGCACCTGCCCACCTGTGCACCTGCAATCATGCTCCTTGGATCCTTTTATCATGAGAATCTAGTCACATGACCTACAGGTTCCAAATTCACCCAGGGCATTGAATCCTGGTCCCCCTACCCGCCCTCTCCCTCTACCCTTGTGCCCTGGCTTGCTTTGCTCAGTGTGCTGAACTCTGTTGCACTTCTGCCTCCCCACATCTGACTCCTCACCTGGACTGCTGCCCCTGTGGTCGCTGGTGGCCCCTGCTTGAGCTCCTCTGCACAGAGCCCATCCCCGACCTCTCTGTTGCCTTACCCCTGACAATTGCAGGTCTCGTACCTATTCCTCCAGGTGACCTGGCACCCTAGACCTGCCCCCAATCTCTGAGGCCCTGGAGAACATGCCCCAAGGAAGCAGCAGGTGATGGCTGCTGCCAGAAGTTTGCCCAGCATCACTTCACTTCCAGACTGGCATTCCCCTGTGCCACTCCAACACAGGAGCTGACTGGATCCCTTAACTATAGATGAGTGAGCCCCCAACCCACACTGATCCCAGGCAGCAAACCCCAGAGTAGACAAGTTCTTGCTTTTGCCACTACCACCAGCATCTAAAGCTGAGGTCAGCCTCATCAGGCCACAAAGGACCTTCTGAGCCAAGGAGCAGGACAGCAAGGGGACACACTGGCCACCTGCTCTTGAGAGCAAGCTGTGGAGTGACCAGGGTGCTCACTCAGTGAGGAGTGTTGGCTGGCACAACTTTGTGTGAGTCCCCCACCTCTTGCCACCTTGTTCAGTCCTGTGTCCCTAAGTGGGAACACTCCAGTCTTGGTTGAAGGCATAGGGGAGGGTTTTTGGAAGTCTCTACTACACCTTCTAGGGGAGCCCCAGGTGGCCTTGTTTGTGCTGTAGTCTGGGCAGGTCTGGGGACCATCAGGAAAGATGGTGGGGTCCCTTCAGTGAGCGTCATTAATGGAGGCTGTGGCCAAGGACTGGCCCTGAAACAGTGGAGATGACTCCGTGCCGGGGATAAGGATCACGGGTAACCACTTCATGGGACATCAGACCCAGGACCTGAAAACCCCAGGACTGTGTGCCATGTGCTGTGGTAGGGTCAAGACTGTCCTCAGAGGCCTATGTGCCCAACCCAGTCACACTCAGTTCCCACCCAGAAAAAAGGAGGTAGCCATAAATCCCTCTGGCCCCTGCCCACCACGCCCAAGCCCTGGGCCTCTCTGGGCCCCACCTGAGAGCGGCAGTTGGCAAAGGTTGCACTGTTGATGATGCTGCACTGTTTCTGGGCCCAGGACTTGCGGTAAGGGTTGGTGGTGCAGGGGTCCTTGGGCACCAGGGCATCCGGGCAGGACGGGGAGAACTTCCAGCTGTTTCCAAATTCCAGTGCGTTGCCCACCACAGACTGGCTCCGCGTGGTGAAGTCATTGATGGCGATGTCATCAAAGTTCCCACACAGGCCGCAGACCCCGCCCTGCAGAGCACAAAGAAAGATGCAGCTGGGTAGCAAGGCAACTGGGCAAGACAGTACAGAAGCTGGCCCAGGAGCAAGACCACAGGGAGGGCACCAGGTTCCTCTGGGCAGTACCCAGTGAACTTGCAAGGGGAGAAGGTGTGAAGCAAGTCCTGGGGTGGGCAGGCAGGTGGACAGCACCTGCTCCCTTAGAGCCCTCTGCAGCCTCAAGGGCCAGTGGACAGAGCCAGCTGGCCCTCCAGGGCTCTGCTATACCTATTGATCAGGGTACAACCTGGTGTTGTGTGTGGCCTCACCTGGCTGGGGCTTTTCCACGTGAGGACCAGCCCTCAACCTCAGCAGCCTTGTCAGCTGCCAGACTCAGTCCTGGCAGGACCAGGCCTAAGAGAAGAGTCCCCCAGGCTGGCTATGCTCACCTTGTAATGCTGCTTCAGCCGGATGACCACGCTGGTCTTCCTGTCCCAGGAGACAGCCATCCCTCTGCGAGTCTCGATGACCAGGAAGATGCCCATATATCGAATCTTGTAGGGCAGGATGCCACCTGACCCCCTCCCAACCACCTTGAAGCTCCCCTCATGGAGGATCAGCTCATAGCTCTGCAGAAGGAGGCACACAGGGCAACAGCTTCAGGGAACTGAGGTGCCAGGGGCCCACCAGCCACTACTTCACCAGGATGGGGCTCCATGGTGCCCAGTAGCTTGTGGTGTGAGGAGCTGCAGTTAGGGATAAGTGAGTGTGGCCAGAGGCTGGAAAGGAAGTACCGGCAGAGCGAGGAGACCACAGGAACCATCAGGCCACTGCCAGAAGGAGAGCCCCTGAAGGCTCGCTCTGCCCACCCACACTCAGCTCCTCTAACCTGCTGTGGTCTTCTTTGGCTTCTCCTCACCCTCAGTCAGCAGCTCTGGATTCTGTCCTGTGAACTCTAACCTTCTTTTACTGGTAGTGGGGCCCCAGGTGTGGTGGGGTGAATTATAGTCCCCCAAAAGATCTGTCCACAGTCTACAAGGACCCGTGAGTGTCCCCCAAAAGATCTGTCCACAGTCTAACCCCCAGGACCCGTGAGTGTCCCCTTATTAGAAAACAAGTCTTTGAAGGGCTGGGATGTACTCAGGGGTAGAGCATTTTCCCAGCATGTCTAAGGTCTTAGGTTTCATCCCCAGCACCATAGCAGGAACAACAAACTTCTTTCCTTAAAAAAAAAGTCTTTGCAGACGATTAAGTCTGCAAATGGAAATGGAATCTTCCTGAATTATCTCGGTAGGCCCTAAATCCAAGGACAGTGTTCTTATAAGTGACAAAGGAGAGGACACAGAGACAGAGCAAGTGACCATGGGAAGACAGGCAGAGATCGGCACAATGAAGCCACAGCTAAGGAACACCTGGAACCCCCAAACTGGGAAAGGAAGGAGGGACCCTCCCCAGACCTCTCAGACCTCTGCAGAAAACATTGCCCACCAGCCTGGATCTTGGACTTCCAGCCTCTGAAGTGAGACACTAAGTGTCTGCTGTTCCAAGTCCTGGTTTGGGGTCATTGGACAAAAATATGGCTGGAGAGCCAGGTGGGAAGTGGAGGTCCCCGGCCACAGGTGCACCTTTACCTCCACAAAGACCTTGATGGCCTTGGAGCAAGTGGTCCCTGTGGTCCCACAGGGGACATTCTGCGTGATGACACGGAAGGTCCCATTAGTGCTGGTATTGCCCCCACAGTAGTCCTGGGACAAAAAGAGACAAAGCACTGGTCACAGGCAGGAGCCAGGCTCGAGCCAACCAGCCTATGAGCGGGGCTGAGGGGTCATGAAATTGTGGGTGGAGTTGAGGGCCTACACACCTGGGCCAGGACATACTCGCAGGTGCCTTCAAAGCTGTAGCGATCGCCATCGAAGGTGATGAAGTGGCCGTCCCCATAGGCTACGCAGGTGCCCAGGCAGGGCTGGTCAGTGCACTCCCACCGGTGGTTCCTGCAGGTGCTATGGGGCCGGAGGGGAGGGGGATGATTGCTCACAGAGTCCTGCCCTCCAAGTCCTGCCCAGCCATTTTAGCCCTGTGCCAGCGTGCCACCTTGCCCCAGGCCTAGGTGCACATGTGGCAAGGGTGGGCCTTGTGTGGGCATGCAACCGGTCACCTCAGGCCTGAGACCCTGCCCCTCCTCCACAGAAAGGGATCCTGTGAGCACCTTTAGCACCCTGCTGAGGTCTTGCCACGCCAAGGCCAGCTCAGGCCAGTGTCTCTCTGGACAATCCCTCTCCCATACTGCCTCTGAAGGGCCCAAGACCCACCAAGTGTTGCAGCCCACCCGGACAGTCTCTCCAGGTTTGTAGGTGGCCTCGTTGTGTACACAGGGACAGTCCTCCTCAGCAACACAGCCTCCTTTCCCATCTGCCACCAGTCCAGGAGGGCACACGCAGCCCGAGACACAATGCGTGCTAAACTGTGGGAACAGGTAGCCCAGTCAGGATCAGGAGAGTGACCTGCTCGCCGAACCCCATTCCAGGTCCCAGGATGCCAAGCAAGTAGACACTACCCATCCTGGGGGTGCCCAGGAGAAGGCCACGTGGTGGGGTGGAGGATCTGGGGGCAGTGAGGCCCACAGCCACAGACCCCCCCAGTGACACCAGCACCCCTGGGCACTGAGCAGCCAAGGCTGCATCCCCACACCTTCCCCTCTGGGCAGCTCAGGACAGTGGGCTATGCCTGGGATGACTCACACAGTCCACGTCTAGCGTGTGGCAGCTCCTGAGGCACTCAGCTCCAGGGGCACCCGCCGAGGCATTGCCGCAGTCCAGGTACACCATGGGCGCCACACACCCTGGGGAGGCCAGGCATGTGGGAGGAGCTCAGGGAAGGGCAGTCCCAGCTCCCCGTCCTGAAGTCTACTGATACCACTTGCTGATGGAGGCTCTGACCTGAGCACCCAGGCTGCTACAAACCTGCCCCGAGTGGTGCAGCCCAGGACCCACAACCCAAGGCACTGTGGCCACACTGCTAGACAGAGACTTGAGGCCATTCTTCCCTGGAGTATCTTGGCATGGTGCCTGTGGCAGGGTCCAGGAGAGACTGACTGGCCCAGGCTGGGACAGGGTAGGAGCAGGGCAAAGATCAGGTAGGGACAGGGAGGGGGCATGGCAGGGTGTTACCTGTGCTCTTTTCCATCATGGCTCCCAGGCAGTTCAGCTTCCCACTCGCACAGGAGCTACAAGAGACCACCCTGTTCTGGACTCTCTGTCTCCCACAGCCCACCCATGTGCTTCCTGTCCCCTACCCTGGACAGGTGCTAGACCTCCCCAGGTCTCACTGCCACCTCCAGAGACCAGGACAGAGACTGCTGCTGGCGTGTCTGCAAAGGTCCCGAATCCCATAAAGGCCGTAGGGTGGGCAAGAAGGTAGCTGGACGTTGGGAGTGGGGCATGGCCCTCAGCTTGTACTGTAGTCTGCATCCCAAATGTCTCCCAAGTTCCCCAGGTGCTGAAGGCTTGGTCGCCAGCCCGTGGCCATATTGGGAGGAGAAACTTTAGGAACAGGGCCTAATGAGAAGGCGTTAGATCACTGGGGTCATGACTTAATGAGGACATTGGGACCCTGGCCCTGTCCTCCCTCTCTCTTCCCCACCATGAGAAAGCGATTTTGCAATGATGTGATGCACGCCACAGCCCCAAATCAAGTGACCAATTGACCACGGACTTGAATCTCCAAAACTGAGCCTAGGTAAACCTTTTATCTTTATAACTTGACTGTCTCAGGCTTTTCATTATAGAAATGGAAAGCTGGCTAACACAGCTTATAAAGGAGTCACCTTCAAGGCCAGGGAGATGGCAGCAGATGAGAAATCCTGGCCCCACATAAGAACTGTCTAGCAAGACCCCATTCCCCAAGTATCATACCCATCTTTCCCTTTCTGTGGACCCAGGACCCTTGAACAAACTCTAGGCTTCTTTGCAGAGGGTCTGGCAGGTGTCCCCTTTCCCCAAGCATGGCCCCTGTATGCACGTGAGTCTTGAAACCTCTGGAGGTGGACTGAGCAGCAGGGAAAGATCCTGCCTGCCAGGGGTGTGGTGTGGGAGAGGGGTGAGGGACAGCCCTGCCCAGCTGTGGGCATCCTTACCACACTACGCCATTGTCCTGAACAATCTCCCCAGGAGCCACCATGGTGCCATGGAAGTAGCAAGGGCACTCCTGGGCAGGCACGCACACACTCGCGTCATTCAAGAAGGTGCCCGCAGGACAGGTGCAGCCATCCACAGGCACGAAGGAGACGCTACAGGTGACATCAGCCTCACTCAGGGCACGGCACGTGGGCTGGCAGGAATCCACCACATAGGCGTAGCTTTGGGACTTGGGGCAACCGTTCATGTACTTCGCTGCAGGAGGCAGAGGTGGGGGACAGAGAGGTCTGTAGCCAGCAGACTGGCCCAGCTCTTGCTCTGCTCCATCCCAGACTCAGTGTCCCCATCAGTGACATAACCAAGGATGTAAGGTTCTTATGAAGTCAAGAAGACAATATGCAAAGTCCTGGCCTGAGAAGATGTGAGCTATAGCCACTGCCCACTCAGGCACCCCCCCCACACCAGCGTCCCTCACCCCTGCTTCACGAGGCCAGGACATCAGTGGTGGGGATGTGTACCCTGTGGGAGGTGCCCAGCTCGCCCATAGCACACTCACTGCAGACACCGTCTCTCCAGCCTCGGAGCAGCACACCCTTGGCGGCACAGGCTCGCACATAGGAGGACAGGGCCGCACACATGCAGTCCTCACTCTTCTCACAGTTGCATGTGTCAAACACGCAGTTCTGGGGGCAGAGTGTCAGGGTGTCAGGGACCCCTGTCCCTCAGAGTCCCTCATTACCCATTCATCCCTCCCACCAGCATCTGCTGAGTCCAGTCCAAGGCCAGGAGCTCTGCTGTGAAGGGTGCCACTCAAACACCCCGGTGGGGGACTTGCAGGGGTGACCTGAGCTTCCTGATAAGGATGGAGTACCAGAGAGGTGGCACCAGCCAGAGTAGAGTTCAGGCCTTGGTGCTGGGGCAGAGGCAGCTGGAAGGTGTGAAGCTGAGTAAGGTCAGAGGAGTCTTCTCAGAACAAGGATGGACCCACCTCAGAAACGTCGCTGTCTGGGCTCGTAGGAGACGTGGATTGAGTACAGAGTGGAGACAGAGGCAGGAGCTGACTTGGTGGGAGGTGCCCAATAGGGTGGGCATGGAGGAGGTCGGGGGTCTACCCCCTGCAAACCCATCCCTGGGTCTACAGTCATGTGCATTTGAGGGTTTGGGTCCTGCTGTTGGGTTGAGCTGTGTTCCCAAAAAGAGGTGCTGGAGTTATCTCAGGTGCCTGTGGCTAGGGACTTGTGAGGGGAGAGGCCTTTGCCGGTAGAACTGGCTGTGAGGGTGAGCTTGCTCCAGTGACTGGTGTCCTCACACGAGAGGAAGGTGGACACGGATGAGGACAGCCATGTGAAGACCAAAGCCAGACCCCAGGGACTCTAGGATTTGTTTTTAGCCACCCAATCTGTGGTCTCCTTTAGCCACCCTGAGAAAACAAACACTCCCCACCCCAGCAGGACATAGCTTCTCACCGAGTGGAAGGGCGCAGGGCTGATGGTGGAGTGGCAGGCAGAGAACACACCAGTGGGGTCAGTCAGCAGTGAGCACCAGTGCTGGGCGTAGTTTTCTGGGGGAGGGAAGGGATATGTGGTACCACGCGTCACTGCCTCTCAGAGTGACCTTGATCCCCCGATGCGTTTCTGCCTACATGGGGTGGCCCAGACCCTACCCCAGAGATCCCTGTCACCCCGTGCTGCTGAGGGCTGTGGACAGAGGTACCATTTTCCACGCTGAGAGAGCAGGGGTCCTCGAAGCTGTTCTTGGCATTGGGGCAGGTGGCCTGAGTCTTCCAGGTATTGGCAAAGGCAGCACCCGTGCCCTCCACCAACCCACTGAGGGCCGTGAAGTCATCAGCCTGGTTTTGATTGAAGTTCCCACACAGGCCTGGGGGTTGGGTGCAGGAGCTTAGCGGGGCTGTCCAGCAGGTTTTCCCTGGGCCCCTGCTGGCCTGATAGGCACTGTCACAAAGTGGATAGGGTAGAGCCCCTTCCCGGGGATTGTCTCCATAAACCTGCAGACAGGCCCGTTGGGGACGAATTCTGTGCGAGACTGGCCTGAGTGAGGGCAGCCCAAATTGCTCTCCAGCCTCCTCCACAGATGGCAGGTGTCCTGGAAGATCCTGGAGTCTCCATCAAGGGCTGGGAGTGGCTGTGACCCCAGCCCCTTCTGCGGCCAGCTTCTACCTGCCCTGCCTGACAGCCTGGAGCTGGGTCAGGCCTCACCCCCCACCTCGGCTCTACCCACCCCAAAGCCCACCAGAGCTCCTCACCGCACATCTGGCCACGGTGGGAGGGGTCCAGCCTGACAAACACCTGCATGAGAGGTACAAGCTGCACCTGCAGCTGCAGGCCGAGGTGCGTCTGCACCAGGATGAAGAATGTCGAGGGACTGAAGATGGTGATGTTAGCTGTGGAGGGAGAGGTATTAGGCATGCAGGGAGCCGGCCTGGCTACACAGGGTTAGTGCTGGCTGGTACAGGTGGTGTGAGGGCCTGGCCATCCCAGTAGATCTGGGAGCATGGGCAGGAGCTCCCATGCCCACTGTCCCCAAGTAGGACAAGGTTGTTGAGTGACTGCTAACTGTTCCCAAGAAGCAGACAAGGTTCTCATAGCAACCAGTGGTGGGATTCTTCTCACCTCCATTTTGGAGATAAGGAACAAGCCCAGGGGATATGCTCTGGAACTGCCAGAGGCCACAAAAAACTCTCCAGGGACTGATCTGGGTCCCACCCAGCTCTGGGAGCTGATCACCTACTTTGGAGGCACCAACACTGGCCTAGCGTCATGGGGAACCACGTACCTGCAGATAGGGGCAGCTGAGTATAGATGGAGTTTATAAACACAGCGCCATTGGCCTGGATTTGGATGGCCTGGTGGGAGGGGCGGGGCTTCAGTCAGTGCTCACTGGGTCCACCCGTCCACTCACAGAGGAGGAAACTGGCCTGGGATCGCCCCACAGGGACAGAGATGGGAGGGGAGCACAGGCCTGAAGATGTCCACCCGGGACGTAGCTGCCCTGGGCACCCCGGACTTGAGGGAGCTGAGACCTTTCTTTTCTGATCCATCTCCCCTCTGCGGGCCTCTCCACCTCTGCCTCCCCCAGCCCAGAGGGCTCTGGTGACCCAGGGTCAATCCTCACCGTGTCCCCACCATTGAGGCTGAGTGTCACTGTCTTGAGGCAGTTCTCAGTGTCCGTCAGGCCACATTTCCGCAGCTCGGCCAGCACAGTGAAGGCACTGTCAGCACATTTCTATTGGAAAACCCACAGTGTGTGGGACTGAGTGTGGCACTGAGTGTGGGGTGTGGGGTGCCCTGTGTACAATAACCATGACAGACAAATGCAGCTCCAGGAAGGTGGCCTTGGGCACCCTGTCACCTCAGTGCAGTCTATCTTGGGGCCTGGGGTTCTCTGCCACCTGCGGGTTCACCCGCGATGATGGCCTTCATGGGACTCTTCCTGGGCTGGAAGGGACTGAGGGTCCCCGGGAGGGGCTGACACCACATGGCCGCACCTTGGACAGGATGTAGTTGCAGTCCCCATGCACATCGTACAGCTTCTCATCATAGGTGGAGATGTGGGACCCGCCTTGCACAGAGCAGGTGCCAGGGCACGGCAAGTCCTGGCACTCCCATAGGCCCCCAGTGCAGGTGCTGTTGGAGGTAACCATGAGCAATGGTCACTGTAGGAAAAGGCAGGGAGCCTCTTCCCCACACCCCAGGGAGGGCGGCCAGCCTACCAGGAGCTGCAGCTGGTGGAGAAGGAGTCCCCAGGTGCATAGGTGTGGCCACCATGGGTGCAGGGGCACTGTGCCAGAGGCAGGCAGCCTGAGTGTGTGACATCATCCAGCATTGTGCCTGTGGGGAGAGACAGTGAGCACAGGCTGGATCCACACACTGGTGGGGACACTGAGGCACCAAACATGGGGGGCAGCTTGTCTCTAAGGAGACTGTAGCCATGGGGCAGGGGAGTGGGCCCCTGGACTAGGAAGCTGCCCCAGCCTAAGCCCAAACTGCTTGGAATGAGCACTGTATTCCTCTAGGCCTCAGTTTACCCACCTGATCCCCAGAACCCATGGCACCTGTCTGCTTCTCTCCACAGACTAGCAGATCTCTGGCTTGTTAACAGTCCATTCCCCTCCCTCCACCCTTGACCCTTGGGTGGGACTCCTGAGTGAGAAGGATCTGCCCGGGGTGGGGGTCAGGTGTTGAAGCCAGTGACCCAAAGGCATCCAGGGAGGTGGGGCACAGGGCACGAGGCCTGCCTGGGGGACAGAAGCAGCCATCCATGCAGTGGTCCTCGCAGAGCTCAGAGCGCTGGGGGTTGGAGCAGGTGTCTGTGCAGGGCGAGCCACACTCCCGGTGCTGCATGTTGAAAGGGCAGGTCTGGGCTGCAACAAAGGAGACAGTGCTTGACCAGGGAAGATGGGTCCCCTCCTAATCACAGTGCTCAGAGGAGCTGCACAAACTCTCTGCCTCCACGTCCGCCAAGGTCATCTTCTGGGTGAAGCAGGAAGTGGGGAAGCAGACACTCAGCACCTCTAACCATGCCCACCTGAGGTTGTCTGGGGTCACAACTTCTCACCGTGTCCAGGGGGCCAGGTCCTTCCTCTAGGCCCAACAGGTCCCCCAGGACCCTCTGGTGCTGTATTTCCTCTCTCTCTCTCTCTCTCTCTCTCTCTCTCTCTCTCTCTGCTGTCCATTCTCTCCAGGTGGCCCTTGAGTGGCTTTCTCGTCCCCAACTCCCTACCCAGATTCTAAGTACAAGTCTGCCCCAGGTGCAACCCTGGTGAGGACACTCACGGCAGAGGTCGGGACTCCTCCAGTTCTGTGGCTGACCCCCTGCATGGGCACACTGGCGGGAGTACTCAGCAAAGGTGGCACATGGACACGTGGGGCAGCGACAAAGGTCCTGAACACATGCGGCTATGTACACGTTGGCATCCACCAGGACATTGCACTCAGCAAAGGCGGAGCCAAGCAGGATGCGGTAGCAGATGTTCTCCTGGGGAGCACAGAGAAGCTGGGCACCCCTGGCCACCAAGCAGGCTTGTCACAGTGCTTGTGTGGAGACTCTGTGCCTTGCAGACCAGGCCAGGGAGCTCCTCCTCTCAGAAATTCCTTCCATCCACCTGCCAATCCACCTGTTTATGCATCCATCTACCCAGGCATCCACCCATCCGTCCATCCTCCAATCTGTCCACCCACCCATCCATCTGCCTACTTACCCACCCACCCATTTATCTATCTAGCCACCCACCCACCCATCCATTTGTTCATTCATCCATTCGTCCATCCACCCACCTGTCCATGCATCCATCCATCCATACACCCACTTATCCATCACCCACTCATCCATCCATCTTTTCATCCACCCATCTCTCCCTCCATCCATCCATCTACCCACCCCCCCCGTCCATCTGTCCATCCATCTGTCCATACTTCTGTACACCCACTCTCTCATCTACACATCATTCTGCCTGACTGCTGTGAACCTGCTGCTCCTGAGTGAAGAGCTCTGCTTAGTTCTGGGAGAGTGACTCAGGACTCCGGACACCAGCCTCGGGCCTCTAGGCCTCCAGGACATGCTGCCTGCGATATGAGCACCCGGGAGAGTGCAGACCCTCTCCCCCACACCCTGGCTGGCAGCTCAGAAGAGGCAGAGGCAGAGGAGTGTTCCAGCAGGCTCAGTGCTGCCTGCTGATGAATGTCCTCTTGCCCCAGGACCTCAGGCCACTGTAAGGTCATGGCTCCCAGGATTAACCAGCATTTTTGTTCACTTCACAATTTGGGGCTCAAGGATTCTGCTAGTTTCAGGGATCCTAGACTTCTAGGCCATGTCCAAAGGAGGGTTCCTCTCTGCTCTGGGATTCCTGAGTGTCTGCCTTGGCCCAGCCTGTGGAGGTGTGGGTGCACACACAGTCAAGGCTCACACGGTGCACATGCATGGCGTCAGCACATTTAGCACAGGTGTGCCTGGTGTACAAGGTGGATCTGCACACAGAGTGTTTGCCTCACTCCCACACTTTCCCTGCCTGCTGAGGGAAGCTGGCCAGGCCCAGCCTCTCTCGGACCTAGACATACCCTCCCAGCTCCCAAATGCCCTTCCTCAACTGTGCAGGGTCCTCAACTGGGAGGTGCTCTCTCATCACTTGAGAACATACTTCAGCTCTCAGCCCAACTGTCCCTCCCGCTGTCCTGGGGACTCGGGCTGTGGTCAAGGTGCTCACCTCATCTGTGCAGTTACTGGCCAGTGAGGGCAGGGGATCCTGGCATTGCTCCGTGGGACCATCTAGTTTCTGCAGGTTTCCAAACTGGACAGGGGTCAGCCTGGTGTCTGCCAGAGGGAAAACACTCAGTGTGGGCAATGCTGAGGGCTCAGGATGGGGAGGGTGATGGGGGGAATTGGGTTCCCTGAGGTGGCCACCAGGACTCTCCTCTACCTAAGCCCAGGACCCCACATCCCTACAAAGGTGTCCCCCTCCCCTCTCACCTCCATCCATGCCCAGTGCCCCTGCCCACTCTGCCCTTCCTGGCCTCCCTGGGACTATCTGACCCTCTGGACAGGCTCACTCGGCCCCTGGCCCTGGACTTAGGACTGCACTCACTGTGGATGTAGAACTCGTTGACAGCTGGGAGCCCGTTGAAGTCTCCGCACAACCCACAGGTCTGGTTGCTGTACTTGGGGTCCAGTTCCAGCTAGGGGGGCAGGGCTCCAGCCTCAGGGCCTGCCTGGCAGGTCCCCCCCACCCGCCTTCCCCAGGCAGACCTATGTTATCCCCTCCACCCCCCACTAGCCCTATGTAAAGTCCCTATGACCCGATTGGAGGACTGGAGGGTGCTGTGGGAGATTGCAAGGATTGCAGGAGGCTATAGGGGATGGTGGGAGGCTGTGGGGGATTGTGGGGGATGGGGGAGCTGTAGGGGCAGGTGTCCTCACCAGGGCACTGTCTTCTCCATTCCACAGGAAGGTGAGGACCAACTGGACGCTGATCTTCACGTAACTGCTGCTCTGCTCCACCAGGAGGCCCGCACGGCTGTAGGGCAGCTTCTCCCTAGTCAGAAAGGTCTGGTCCTCTCTTGGCTGGGCGCTGGTCCTCCCAGTGCCCTCCCCTCTAGCTCTGATCCTGGCCCCACCCCAGAGTTCTGCAGTGGTTGAGGCCCAGAGGTTGGACTTTGGCCACGCCCCTCCCCAGGGCTCAGCTTACTGTTGCCCATCCACCAGGACGGAGCCATTCAACAGCTCCAGCACCAGCCCCTGGGTCTTGAGGACTACGTGGGTGACGGTGGGCCTGGAGCCAGTGAGGCCACGGCGCAGCTGGATGTTGAAGTCCTCGTAGGCGGCACCACAGTGTGCAGAGAACACATAGTTGCAGAGGCCCGGGAAGCGGAAGATGTCGCCATCGAAGGTCTTGTAGTGGAAGTCGCCCCAGGTACTGCACACCCGCCCATTGTGCACCGGATTCAGGGCTGCAGGGAGCCATGTGACGTGACCACCTCTGGATATCACCACTCCAGGCCAGGTGCCCACCAGGCAAGCACCCATACTTGGGGCAGGAAAGTCAGCCGCCCACTGCTCTGTGAGCTGGCCATGCCCTCCCTTCGTCTCCTCATTTGCTCCGATTTGTCCCAAGACTCTGAACCTGTCTGACCCCTCCCACCCACTATGGGCATCCAGCATCTAGGGTGGTCAGCAGCCTGTCCACAGGGAAGGCTCCAGGACCTTCCAGGGCTTCTTAGGGGCCCCACACTGTGCCAGCTTCACCCTGACCTTGACCTCAGCCTGGGCAGCAGTGGGTGCCTCCACTTACGGCTCATGGTGGGGAAGATGGTGATGGGTGGAATGAAGGTCACGTGCCCGATAGATGAAGATGTAGGCTGGGCTGTGGAGGGAGGGCTGGATCACACTGTGGTCAGCCTTCCTGGGCTCCCACCCTCTTTGCTGCCCACCCTGGGATCATCAGGAAGCCCAGAACTGATGGGCTGATAGGGCCATTCCTCCCTGGTCAACCTGGACCCTCTCATCTGCCCAGGAGTCACTCCTGTCCTGGTTATTTGGCCCGTGGGTATCACATATGTCTGTGAGCCGTTGGACCTCTCTGCTCTACACCTGTCTCTTCTATGGAACTCCCAACCCCTTAGTGTCCAGCACTGACGCCAAGCAGGAGGGATGTGGTGGGGGGGGGAGGCCCACAGGACAGGCATCTGCTGGTCCAGCCCTTCTGCCTGGTCAGAAAACTTCCCACTTAGAGCCTGGGCCACACACCATCATCTACCCTCTGACTGTCCACGGTCTTTGTGGTACTTGACCTCGGCTCCATAGAGTCTTGGGTCTCTGCAGGAAAAAAGGGATGGAATCCAGCAAGAAGTCAGACACTTCAGCCACCCTGGCCACAGCCACTGCTCTGGCCACAGCCAAGTCTCCTCCTGTTAGCTCCAGGGACCTGAGCAGAACTGGATCTGGGGACCCCAAGCCTGTCAGCTGCAGCACCTCCCTGTCACTCAGTACCATAGGAGCCATGTGTCCTCCAGGCCTGATAGGGACCACTGTCCTCCCTCTCTGTATGTGTAGGGTGGTGCCTCATCTCAGGAGAGATAGGACAAATGTCCCCACTGGCTTGAGGAAGAAAAAGGAATCAGGAAACAAGGTTGGAAACAGACTGTGGCTGCTCAGGGAGGGGGTTTAGCCTCATCTCTAGAGTCCCTGGGAGGACAAAGACCAGCTTTGTTGGGAGATACGGCTGGAGATTTCCAGGTGTGACTTAGCAGAAACCTAACAGCAGAAGCAGCTCCCAAGAGGAACCATGAGTCAGGGAAAGGTCGACATGAGGCATGCAGCTCTCAGTGCAGGGATGGCCGCCCAAGGTGGCCTGGACTGCCCACTGTCTACAGGCCAGGCCTCCTCTACAGCCTGACCACTAAGGGCCCAGTCAGAGGCTCAGGCAGGGCTAGAGGCTTCGTGAGTGACCACATCCTCCAGTTGTGGAACTGAGGCCTGAACACAGCCTGTCACTCATGCCAGCTCCACGGGCAGCCTGGCTTCCTGTTTGACTTTCCCACCATGCTCTGCTGACCTTTGCAAACCACAGGGACTGGCCTGGGCATTCATCTTTCCTCTCCTGAGCCCTGCTTGACTGCACTTCCCAGAAGCACAGCCACTCCCTCCGCCTGCCTCGACCCCAGACCCACAGCCACTTCTGGGTGCCCAGCCTAGCCACTACCACCTGCTGACCCCCAGTCCCAAGGACCAAGATCCAGGGGTCTAAACAGGTACAGGTCACACTGCATCCCCTCCTCTCAGTCCCATGCACCTCTGCCCAGAGTGGGTCCTTCTTGGGGCAAGAGGCCTTGGTCTTTATTACTTGGTCAGAGAAAGGCCAGCCTCTGACCACCTCCACCGTGCCTCGGTCTGGTGCACACTCCTCACCATGAGCATGACTTACCCAGCCTCGTTCCCACACCCTGGCCACAGTTGTGACAAAAATACACTCCATCCAAAGGCTTAATCCCCCCTCCCAACAAAAGCCAAGTGAGTGAAGGGCAAGGTGGGCTGACCACTCACTGGGCATCCCTAGCCCTCTCTGGTGGACAGGCCCAGGCCACAGAAAGAACCTGGATGTGGGTGGATGTGGCTGAGCAGAGCAAGCCAGCACCCAGCCCTGGCCCCTGTGGCTTCCCTGGCTCCCACGGGAGGTGCTGTAGGGGCCTTGCCCCAGCCTCAGCCCCCATAGAAAGGCCTCTGGGGAGACCCTCCTCCCCTCTCTGCCACTTTTACAGGTGAGAGGGCCTGCCCACCTGCCCAGACCCAGAGCCCAAGAGGGAGCAGAGATCTGTCTCCAGCAGCCAGGGCTCCAGGCCAGCCCTGCCCACTCACTGCTGAGCCCTGCTGGGTGTCAGCTGGTCTTTGGTGCCACGTCTTTCCCTGCTGACAGTATTAGTGCTATGCTTTTCTCCAGAGCAAACAGACAAGGGAAATGGCTCTGCTGACAAGGGCCATGCAGCTGTGTGGCATGAGATGCCCGGCGGGGACAGATGATCCAACAGAGGCAGCCCTGGGTTCAGGCCATTGCTTTGGGCACCTTACCCATCTGCCGTGGTTCCAGCCCTATTATCTTAAGTTAGTATCCACCTTTCCAGGGAGGCCCCATCCATGCTGGCTGTGACCCCAGTGATGGAGGGCAGGTCCGGTCCTGGGCAGGGGGTGGTCCAGTCCCTAATCACTGACACAGGACTCTTGGACCCAGAGAGACCCCATCAAATGAGAGGCTCCCTCACTTATTGCCTACTCCTATGCCAAGATCATTGTGGGGGGGTCCCCCAGAGTCCTTACCCTGAGGCTGGGGAACCCAACTTCTCTCCAATACCCCTACCCAAATCAGGCCTCTGGGCTCTAGACATTATATTGATTCAAGTTGCAACCCAGGCCGAAAACCCCAGGGACGGTGAGGCCAGGGTGTTGTGGTGTCCAGGACATGTGAAGGGGGCAGCACTTGTCCATCTCAGCAGAAGAAAACCCTTGGCAAGTCCACCCCACTGGGAAGATGGCATCAAGAGGGAGAGGGGCTTTGGCCTTACCTGCTGGCCTCACCGTGAGCAGGGCCAGGAGAGCCCATGTTAGTGCCTGGCTCCCACTCCCGGTGCCCATCCTGGGGGCAGCACAGCGGGCGGGCAAGGAGAGAGTGGGGCAAGGCGCTGACTCCCTGGGGGACTGGGTTTATGTAGCAGAACGTCTTGGCCCCATGCCCGGCTCCTAGGTCACGCAGGGCACTGTCCACTCCCCGGGCAGGCACGTGTGTTTGCTCTTGGGGAGGGGCTGCAGCAGGAAAGAGGCCTGGATGAGGAAGGATTTGTGGCTCAGAGCCACCAGACGTAGGACGCCCCCCACCCCCTGCAGCTTCTGAGAATTGGGAGGGAGGGAGCAGGGTAGGGCTGGCTGCCTGGCCTGGGGGTGGACCTGGCTGTTCTAGATGCAAAGACCTGGGTCAGTGGGGAGGACGGTTGTTCAGCCTGTCCTGTATCGGCTTCTCTTGGGAGCCTGGCCAGAGGAGGCCCCAGGAAGCTGACCGCAGGTGTTCAGTACCAGGTCGCTAAGGGTTGTAAGGCTGGACCCAGGTCTTGAGAGTCATTGCCTAGCAAGCAAGGGGCCTGCAGTTCCTGCTTGGCTCAGGAGAGTCCTTCAGCCCTGTGTCAGGGTGGGGTGCCGGTTCCCAGGGGTCCTAGGAGGAGGCTCCGTGTGAGACACCCCAGTGGAGCTGACTAGAGCCTCTCACACACTCTGGGAGGTCTCTGGCTTCCTTTCTGTTGCAAGGTTCAAGATCAAGGGGAAACTGAGGCCCAACTCTGGCCGTGGTCAAGGCAGGCCAGAGGCTACTAGCCCACATCCCGTTGGCTTCCTCCTTCCTCCCAGGGTCAGCATGTTTGCCCTGTGGCAAAGAGCTGGCCACTGCCTAGGGGCCCTAGAGCTGCCTGGACCTCATAGTGACTCCTATATAGGCTTCAGAGTGGTGGTGAGGGGGAGCCCCTGGAGGGTGCTGGGGTCTTCTGACCCCATTGCCCACCCCAAGTGAGAGTCCCCAACCGTAGTCGTCAGGCTTCCTGGGGGACACAGGGTAGCTGTTCCCCTCAATAGTGCATCCCCACAACATTGTTCCTAAGTTGTGGGCAGAGCAGGCGGCTTCAAGGGTTAGCGCTGGAGATGTTTCCAGAGCAACATCGTCTGTCATGCAGAACCTGACCGCTCTGAGGAGCTTCCCTGGGACAGACCCCAGGCTGGGGGCTCTACATGGTGTGCGGCTCGAGCCAGCCCAGCGGGGCCCGTATGAATGGCTTACAGGTTTGTCTGGTTTGCTGTAAAAATCAGCATCATGGGGGTCCCTCACTGTCTCCCCCTACTCTTGTCTTCCTGAGGATAGAGTCAGAGACGAGGAAAATGCAAAACTCGTCTTAAAAAGCTTCTGAACCACTTCGTACCCACTAGGCTGGCTGGGCTGGCTGTTGCCAAAAAACCTGAAAATAGCAAGTGCTGGTGAGGGTATGGAGCCGTGGGAACCCTGGGCACTGTCAGCGGGTGTAAGACGGCGGCCCCACTCTGGAATCGTCTGGTAGTTCCTCGAAGTTAAGAATAATAGAATTGTCATATGGCCGAGCAATTCTACACCTAGGTACATGCCCAGAGGAAAGGAAAGGGGACTCACGTACCCAGGGAGGGGAGTGGATGTGCAAACACTAGAATAATATGGGGAGTTTAGAAGAAGGAAATTCTCACACACAGGACACCTTGAATGGATCTTGACATTATGCTAAGTTCACTCAAGCCAGTCACAAAGGGGCAAATCCTGAACGATCGATCGTCAGAACCACAGAGACAGAAAGCAGGAGGGGGTGCCAGGGATGGGGAGTGAGTGCTTAGTGGGGACAGAGCTTCAGTGTGGGCAGATGAGGAAGTCCTGGAGGTGGACGGTGGCGATGGCTGCACAGCACCGTGAAGGTGCTCCATGCCCCTGAGCTGGCGCTTAGAAATGGTTAAGGTGGTAAGTTCTGTGTCGTGTGTATTTTACCACAATAATAATTTCAAATGACTTTTGCCACATTTTGCTGGTGGTCACTCCTGACATGGAAGACAGCGCCACAAACTCCCTGCATTTCACCTGGGCTGGTAGCCAGGCCGAGACCCGCCTTGCACCTTTGTCTACAGTTTCTTTGACACAGGGCGTATCTGTGTGGAGCTGGCCTGTGGTAGAGGCCTCGGGCTCACGCACAGGGGCCTGATGGGGTCCTGGCTGGGCCTGGATCTTCGCTCCCCACACTGCCCTGGCCAGGGCCGGTGCTTGGCTGCTGCCTGGCTCCTTTACCACCCTGTCATTCCTGAAGTTGAAAGAAAGTCCCTAGGACTGGGGTCCTTAGGGTTTCTAAAATTCTCTTCCATATCCAGCCCACTGCCAGACAGTGCTGCTGGGGGGACTCGAAGGACCTCCAGGGACCATCTGGAGGGTGGACTGCACCCTTGCCCAGGTGGTGTGTGTTTACAGAATGTGGCCATGTCAAGGCTTTGCTGAATCCTACTGTCCTCCTCCTTCCTGCTTGCTCACAGCCTGGGCAGACAACTGGCGATCCATACGCTGTGGCATCTAGTCCTTCACATCACGGGCTAGACGGCTGGCTGGCTGCAAAGCCCCTCACCCGCTCCCTCCCCTGCTAGGGTGGGCATCATCCATCCATGGGTCAGAGTTACCCACTGCTTATTTCTGCTCCTCCCTGTTCCCACTCATGAAGAGCCCCACGGGACAGAGGCCTGGCACGTGTGCTCACAGTCACACACAGTAGGCACTCAACAGGTACCTGAGATGAATGGGTGATGGCTGCAGCCCCCCAGGTCCTGCCCTTGTCCTGAGTGTCTTGCTCCTTGTGGGGCCTCACCCCACAAGGTGCTGAGTGTCTTCCCCAGAACAGGGCGGGAGGCAGCCCAGCCTATGGGGTCGTGGCTGTTGAGACATCCCGGATGCACCATGGCCCAGCCTGTTTGCTCAGCCTGCCAGGGACTTGGCCCCTTCACAGTTGAAGGAGTTGGAAGCCAAGGATAAGGGAGGAGAGGGACGCAGCTGGCCTTCCTGGTGGCGGGGGGCTGGCCAGCAGCCTCCCGGGAAGTGGTGGGGGGAGAGGAGGAGTTGGGGAGGTTCCCACCTTGGCCCTGCCAGGAACCTGCCCTGCAGCTTTGAGGGCTGAGCCTGGCCCAGCCTGGGGCGGGTCCCTGTCCCTCATTCTGGCCTCTGAGTCTGGGCCAGCCAGGACAAAGGGAATTGAGCTGGGCCACACAGAGTCCAGAGAGGAAAGACATGGTCCCCTGTGAACCAAGATTCCCCAGGGCCACACAGAGCCCACCAGGAGTGAGGGCTAGGTTCCACCATACCCCCAACACACGCAGGGAAATTTACAGTTTTCTTGCCAGTGACACACTGGGTCCTTGTGGCTCCCAGAGTTTTGTCCATCCATAGACATTGCTGGGTGAGGCCCCACAAGGAGCAAGTTTTGGGGGATGTACAAGTCATCCTGCACGTGGTATCCATGCCCCCTGGGCTGCCTGGCTGTGAGAAGGGCTCTGCCCACTTCCCTGGCCCTGTACCTGGGCTGCAAGAGTGGATCCCCTCTCCAGGATGGCTCTACCCTGTGTGAGGACCTTGTCTTCCCCGCCTTGTCCAACCTTTCCCTCGCCCTGCCATAGGTCCCTCCCTCTCTCCCCACTCCATCCTCTCTTGCTAACTGATGAGCCTGGTGTGTTTTGGCACTGCCCCCAGCAAGGGCAGAAAGCACCAGGAGAATGAGGTCTTGCTCTTTGAAGCTTAGGACAACAGGAGTCTGTGGGCAGCAACCAGCTTTCCAGGAGCCAAGAATGAAGGATACCCCTGAGTGGCCAGGAGGGGCAGCAGGGCCACTTTCTATAAACTAGGGAATGGTAACACCAGAGCGAGACCAGTGGTGCAAAGGCCCCAGGGCAAGGATGGGCTTGGCCCAGGGAAGGTCCAAAAGGTAAGGCTGGGCCTGGGGCCTGGGTGGAGGGGTTCAGCTTCACTCCAAGTTTGGAGAATGAAGGAACTGGTTCGAGCATTTAAAACAGGAAAACCACAGCCCATTTTGTCTTACCTGTGGTAAATATATACATCATCAAATTCCCGATCGTCACCATTTTTAGTGCCCAGCTCAGGGGCCTGGAGCCCATGCACAGTGCTGCACAGCCATCACCACCAGCCACCTCCACTTCCTCATCTGCCCAACCTGAGACCTTGTCTCTTTAAGCACTCATTTCCCAGGGCCCGTTCTCTGGGACCCCCAGTCTACTTTGTCTCCATTAGGAATGGAATCACACAGCATCTGTCCTGCGTCTGGCTAACTTCACTCAACACGGGTGTCCATCCATGCATGCTGTTGTGTGCATCCGAATTCCTTTCCTTTTCAAGGCCGAATGCTATTCCATTCTACAGATGGACGCCATTCTGCTCATCCATCCATCTGCTGAAAGACACTTGGGTTGTTTTACCTTTTGGCTGCTGTAGACTCTGGGGTACAAGCATCTGAGCCCCTGCTTCAGTCCCTTTAGGTAAATACCCAGTAGTGGAATTGCTAGGACATGTGCTGATTTTATATGGTCATTCTGTGTTTTATTATTATATTTTTTTTTTGGAAAGACTGAAGTTTGAACTCACACCCACTTGAGCCACACCACCAGTCCCCTTTGCTTCAGTAATTTTTCAAATAAGGGCTTGCATTTTTGTCCAGGCCAGCCTGGACTGTGACCCTCCTGTCTACGCCTCCTGAGTAGTTGTTGTGACAGGAGTGCGCCACCATATCCAGTTTATTTGTTGAAATGGGGTCTCACTAACTTTTTGCTTGGACTGGCCTCAAACTGCTATCCTCCCATGTCTGCCCCTAAGTAGCTAGGACACAGGTGTGAGCCACTGCACCTGGCCTGTTTAGTTCTTTATATGTTCCAAATATTGATACCTCATCACATATGTGATTGACAAATATTTCTCCCATTCTCTACTCGTCTTTCCACTCTTTTGATGCCCAAAGGTTTAAATTTTGGTGAAGTCCAGTTTTTCTGGTTTTTTCCTGTCATGTCCGAGATTACGAAGATGTTCCTGTTTCTTCCAAGCGTCTTACAGCTTTAGCTCTAACTTTTATGCCCTTGATCTGTTTTGAGTACGTTTTTGTCTGTGGTGTCAGGGAAGGGCCCAACTTCACTGTTTTGCATGTGAATATCCAGTTCTCCCCTCACCATTTGTCAAAAAGACTAAGAGTTCTTGGCCTGCAGGTCACAAACCAACTGGCCATGTGCGTGGGTGTCAGCAGCTGGGCCTCCATCTGCCTGTCTGTCCTCGTGCCGGGACCATGCCGTTTTGATCGCTGTAGCTTTGTACTAACTTTCCTTTCAGAAAGTTTTGGTCCCCAACTTTGATCTTCACTCACAGAGTACATCGGCTGCTCAGGGTCCCTTGAGGAACCACATGAATTTTAGGGTGGATTTTTCTAGTGGTCCAAAAAGACACCATTGGAATCCTGATAGGGGCTGCGTGGAATCTGCAGGTCCTTTTGGGTGCCATTGTCACAATTGCAAGGCTAACCCTTGAAGCCCATGAACACAGGATGTTTTCCCACTCGGTCTTTAAATATATATTTTTAGCCATGGTTTATAGTTTTCAGTGTACAGATATTTTGCTCCTTCACCGCACCTCCAGTCCATTTTGCTCTGGTTATTTTGAGATAGGGCCTCATGAACAATTTGCTCAGGCTGGCCTCAGGCCTGGATCCTCCCAATCTCAGCCTCCCAAGTAACTAGGATTATAGGCGTGAGCCACTGGCTCCTGGCATCCTTGGTTAAATTTATTCCTAAACACTTTACTCTTTTTGATACAATGTAAGTGAAATTGTTTTCTTGATTTCCTTTTCTAATTGTTCCTTGCTAGTGTTTAGCAATTTGCCCAATTTTTTTTATTAGCTTGAACAGTTCTTGGGTGAAATTTCAGGGTGTCCTTCCTATAAGATCGTGCCATCTGTAATCAGAGTGATTTTACTTCTTACTTCCCAGTTTAGGTGACTTCTCAGTCTGGCTGGTACTTTGAACTCTACAGTGAATAAAAGTGGAAAATCTGTGTATTGTTTTGCTACTGATCTTGGAGGAAAAAGCTTTTAGTCTATCACCAGTCATGGCTTAGGAGGTTCGCTGTGGGTTTTTCACATATGTTTTTTATTATATGGAGTATTGAGGTCATTCCTTCCTATTCCTTGTTTGTTGAGGTTTTTTGAGTTATGAAAGAATGTTGAGTCTTGACAAGTACTTTTCTGTATCAATTGAGATGATCGTGGGTTTTTCTGCATATTTCACTGATTGATTTTCATACCTAGAACCATGCTTGCATCCCAGGAATAAACCCCTGGCCATGGTGAATAATCCTTCTAAAATGCTGCTGAGTTCAGTTTGCTAGCATTTTGTTGGGGTTTTGTTCTGTTTTGTTTTGCAGGACTAGGGTTTGAACTCAGAGCTTCATGCTTACAAAACAGGCACTCTTCCACTTAAACCACACCTCTAGCACATTTTGCTCTGGTTATTTTCGAAAGACTCTCACAAACTATTTGACCTGGCTGACCTTGAACTGCAATCCTCCTGAACTCAGCTTCCCAAAAAACTAGGATTACGAGTGTGAGCCACCAGCACCTGGCTTTTCTTGGGGATTCTTGCATCACAGTTTATAAGGGACATTGGTCTTAAGCTTTCTTCTCTTGTAGGTCTTTTTCTGGCATAGGGTCAGGGTGATCTGGCTTCATAGAATGAGTCGGGAACTGTTCTCCCTTCTCCAATATTTTGGAAGAGTTCGAGACATAGAAATTTGTCTATTTCTTCCAGATTGTCAAATTTGTTGAATCTCCCTTCTCCCTTCTCCAATATTTTGGAATATTGTTCTCCCTTCTCCAATATTTTGGAAGAGTTCGAGACATAGAAATTTGTCTATTTCTTCCAGATTGTCAAATTTGTTGACATACTCTGTTCATAGGGTCCTCTTTTATAATTTTTGTTTGTGTGAAGTTGGTAGCAAAGCCCTTTTATTTCTAATTTTAGTAATTTGAATGTGTTCTTATTCCCCTTAACCAATCCAGTCAAAGGTTTGCCAGTTTTACTGGTCTTCTCAAAGAACCACCTTTGGGTTCACTGGTTTCCCTTGTGCTTTCCTACTCTTGGTTTTATTTATCACCGCTCTAACCTTTACTATGTCCTCCCTTTGCTAGCTGTAGGTTTAACTTTCTCTTCTTTCCTCAGTTCCTTAAGATGCAGTTAGGTTATTGATTTGAAATCTTCCCTCTCTTCTAAGGTATGAATTTATAGAAATAAGTTTCCATCTTTTTCTTGCTTTTGTTTAATCTCATCAGTTTTGGTATTTGGTGCTTTTGTTTCCATTCAGCAGTAGGTATGGTCAAGTTTCCCTTTTGATTTCTTCTTTGACTTGCTAGATACATAAGAATAGGATATTTATTTACTTTTTTAAATTTTTGGCAGTACTGGGGTTTGAACTCTGGGCCTCACACTTGCTAGGCAGGCGCTCTACCACTGGAGCCATTCCTCCAGCTCTTTTTGTATTTCAGTTATTTTTTAGATTAGATCTCACATTGCTGCTGGGTGCTGACCTTGAATCATGACCCTCCACCTTAAGAGTGTGAATTTCAATTTCCCTTCTACAATTGATTTGTAGCTTCACTCCTTTGTGGTTGGAAAACACACATTGTATGATTCCAATATTTTAAATTTTGTTGAGTCTTTAATATGTCCTAACATCCAAAGTTAGGGTATCTTGGGACTGGTGGAGTGGCTCAAGTGGTAGAGCACCTGCCTAGCAAGTGTGAGACCCTGAGTTCAAACCCCAGCACCACCAAAAACAAAGTTGGGATGTCTCCAGGACGGTTTACCCTAGACAGCATTCCACGTGCCCTTGAGAAAAAGTTGTGTTCTACTGTGGCTGGTGGAGTAGTCTATGTCTGTATGTTAGATCTAGCTGGCTCTTAGTACTCATTGTTCAAGCCTTCTCTATTGGTCTTCTGCCTCATGGCTCTACCCAGCACTGAAGTCTTCTGTAATCCCTGCAGAACTCTTCACCTCCTCCTCAGTTCTGTTGATAGTTGCTTCCTTCCTATATTTTGGAGCTCTGTTGTTTGATGTGAGTGCATTTAGAGTTGCTATATTTTCTGTTGAGCTGACTCTTTGGTCAATATATAACGTCTCGCTTCATCTCTTATAACCTTTCTTTGTGTAAATTGTTTTGTTTGAGAGTATAGACACCTCATCTGTGTTCTGCATGGGGCAGCTCTTCCATCCTTCCACTTGCAACCTCTCTGTGTCTTTAGTTCTAAAGAGTCTCCCTTTATGTATAGTTGGATCCTGGGGGTTTGGTCAATTCTGCCCACCTCTGCCTGTTCACTGGGTTTAGACCCATTCACCTTCAAAATAACTATGAGAGGCCTTTGTAGCCTCCCAAGTTTCTGATGATAACTATGCTGCTGACCTTGTAAAGAATCCCTTGGGTGTGACAAGTCATTTCTCTCTTTTTGCTTTCAAGATTCTTTCTTTGAAGCTGGGCATAGCAGTTCTGTCACTCCAGAACTCAGGAGGCTGAGTTCTCAGAGAAGCATGAGTTTGAGGCCAGCCTGGACTACATAGTGAGACCCTATATCAGTGATCAAGAGGGTTGGGGAGAGGGGGAGAGAGAGAGAGAGAGAGAGAGAGAGAGAGAGAGAGGAGAGAGAGAGAGAGAGAAAGATTGAGAAAGAGAGATTATTTCTTTATTTTTATCTTTGGACAGAATGAACCTACCTCCATGTTTGCTGTGGTTCCTCATTCCCTCTGTCACAGTCTTCTTTTGTGTTTAGTGGAATTTTTGAAGTGTTAAATTTTGATTCCCTTCTCATTTCCTTTTGTGTATAATCTACAGATGTTTCCTTTATGGTTATGAAGACGTAACAGTCTAATTTGAACATATACCAAATTAACTTCAATTGCATAAAAAACTCTACCTATCACCACCCTTTATGCCACTGGTGTCATAAATTTTATCTTTATAGCCTCATGTACCCAATAACACAAATTCATAATTATTTTTATGCAGTCATCATTTAAAGCTTGTAGAAAGTAAAAGTGAAGTAACAAACCAAGATCACAACAATAGCGGCTTTTGTATTTGACCATGTATTCAGTTTCACTGGAGATATTTATTTTTTACCCAGCTCTGAGTTACTGTCTTGTGTCCTCTCATTCAACCTGGAGGACTTCCTTTAGCATTTCCCGTAGGGCAGGTCTGGTGGCATTGGACCCCCTCTGTTTTTGTCTATCTCAGAATGTCTTGACTTCTCCCTAATTGTGGAAGGGCACTTTTACCAGATACAGAATCTTAGATGTCAGGTTTTTCTCTTGGCTCTTTAATTATACCATTCCCACCGCTCTGGCCTCCCGGGTTTCTGATGGTAAACCAGCTGCTGCCTTTCTTGAAGTCTTTTAAATGTGACAAGGCTTCTCTCTTACTGCTTTCAAGATTCTTTGTTTTTATCTTCCAACAGTTAGATTAAAATGTGTCTCTGTGCGCATCTCTTTAAGTTTATCCTACTTGATGTTTATTGGACTTCTTAGATTTGTAGATTCACACCTTCCATCAAATTTAGGACTTTCTGAATACTTTTTCTTCCCTTTCTCTTCTCCCCTAGGACTCTTATCATGTGTATATGGCCCTGATGGTGCTCCCTGAGTCACTCAGACTCTAGTCACTCCTGACTTGTTCTTCTCAATCGTCCTGTGTTCAAGTCCCCAGAGTCCCTCTCCTGCCCACTCACATCTTCATTCAAATCCCTATAATGACTTTTTATTTCAGTTATTGTATTTTTAAGCGACAGAGTTTGTTTGGTTCTTTTTTTTTTATGGTTTTCACCTCTTTGTTGTTTCTCTCTCTTTGCATCGTTCTACTGATTTCCTTTTGTTCCTTGTCTTAAGACAGTTGCTTTAGAGTCTTCGTCTGGTAGGATTTGCATCTGGACTTACTCTGTCTATTTGTTTTATTTTTTTGCATGGGGCACATTTCCTTGTTTCTTTATGAACCAAGTGATTTTTTTTCTTTTTGAAGATCAAGGATTTGACTATGATAAGGTAGTGACTGTGGAAGTCAGGCTCTGCCTTTTTCTAGTATTTGCTATTCTTCTTTTTCTTTTCAATCTCTCTCTCTCTCTCTCTGTTAAGGGCTATAGCAGTCCACTTTTTTTGAGATGTTTCCAAACTAGTTTTGCAAAAACTGCTCCTCATCACGTGTGATCATTGACGATTCTGTTCCTTTGCCTCACATTCCACTAATGTTTACAGGAGTCTCTATTCCTTGAATGCCCGGGGTTTCCCCAGATTTGCACCCTGGACAAGGGTATGCTGAGGCCATCCTTTGACTCTGAGGTCAAGCTCAGGGATCAGCCTGAGGTGAGATCTGAGCTCCTGCCTGGACAGGCTGTGGTTCTTTAAATTTCCCTATATGCATGGCTGTTTGTGGATGTCAAAATTTCCCAAAGACTCATACCCCAGGTTGTCTTGGGATATTGGATGTACTCTCTTGACTCAGGAGTCTGGGGATCTGTAACCTCTAGAAGCTTTTATAAGTGGTGCATACCACGTTTCCTAAGTTAAGCAAAACAGAGATGGGTGACTTGTGTCAGTCCTCCAGGTATCCACCCGAAAGGTTGGAACCAATGTGCACAGCACTTTTCAAGTATGGTCTTCCTGCTATTTCTGGACAGTAAAGGGGGGAGAGGGGAAAGGGAACCTGAGTTTCAAGGCCAAAGCCAGCCAATGTACTGGGGAGGGGGTAATGCCAATGTGAGTCAACATGCCAAGGAACGTTCCCGCTGTTTTGAAGACAGATTTTCTTAGCCAGCATTGGCTTGCTTGCTGCAGACCTGACTACTTTCCAGAGCCCTGGCAAAGTTGGTTTGCACTGTCTCCTTGTTTGGATTTTTCTCCCCTGGTGCTTCTGTGGGAAAAGGAGTATGCTGACTGATTTGTATCTTTTAAGACAGCCATTCCGAAAATAGGAGTCCATGAGTCTATGCAGAGAAAAACAGAAGAAAAAAATTAATACATGGAAGGGAAGAGAAAGCCCTTCCTACAGTAGAATGCCAACTAAGAAAAGAGGAAGGGATGGGGAAATACTGGTGAGTCCTATGAACAGTTAAAGGGAAGGAGTGGAGGGAGGAGGAATGCACAATGGCCTCCAGGAGCCCCCACAAGGCACTTGATTTCCAAGGGAAATGGCAGCTTCCCAGTGGAGAACCAAGCAATGAAAGTGGTGTCTCAGCAATGGGTCCAACTGGCATGGTGGTCCTCTGCTGGAAGGAACGGCATGGTGGTCCTCTGCTGGAAGGAACACTCATGTTCCTGCCAAGGTGTGGACCCCAACCAGACATGACAGGACATATTTGGGGGTGTCTACCCTCCACGAAAGAGGTAGAGGTTGAGAAACACAGAAGAACTGAGCACAGATCCGAGAGAGAAAAGACTGAACAGACACACTCCCGTGACATGGGTCCTGGGTTAACCTGAGTGGGAGGTGAGCAGCTGTGATGGACGTGGCTGAGATTGCAGAGGCCACTCAGGTCAACTGTGGTATTGTGTCCACATGCGCTCCTCTAGGTGTGACCCCACCCTGTTTCCAGGAACACATACCCATATCTATGTGGTGAAGGGCCATGCTTCCTAGACTCAAATGGTTCAGGAAAAAAATAGGTAGAATAGGTATATTCAGAGAGAGAGAGAGAGAGAGAGGGAGAGAGTATAAGAGAGCAAATAGTGATGCACATAGAGCAAAATATAGACTGGTATATCCAGATGTAGGACACATGGGTCTTTTTTCTATTTTTGCAACTTACCTGCAAATTCAAAATCACGTCAAGATAAAAAAAAATCCTCAGAAAGCTCTGTGCTTACTGTGATTTGAAGAAGGGACCAGTGGGAGGTCAGAGAGGGGCCACCACACACAATAGCCTCACCTGGACATAGACACAGAGGCAAGATATGGGGGAAGCCAAGAAGAAAAGGGGGAGAATCAGAGGAGGAGGGGGGAGAATGGCTCTGTCTCTGGGCAGAGCCCACCTGAACTGGCAACAGAGGAGCAAGGGGCCCCATGACATGACCAGGATCTGGGACAGGTGCTCCAGGTGTCCCAGCTCAACCCCTCAGTGCCTGGTGCCCCCTCTCAATTCCTTCTTCAGCATACGCACACAGGGCCAGTGCCTTGAGTGGCTCTCAGCACCCAATGGGCATGTCAGGACGCAGGGCGGGTAGGTAGAGGACAGGTGAGAGGCAGCTCCCGGCCACCACATTTGCTCAGGATTAGACAGCATAAGGGAGAGCAAACAGGAGCAGGGCCACGGTGGCCTGTCCCTGGACGGGAATGCCAAGTACCAGTGGGCAAACAGGCCCCCCCTCCCTCCAGGAACCTGCTGTTGACTTAGTACCCGCATGGTTTGCAGAGGGGCCTGTGGCCTCCATTCCCGATGGCCTGGTGCTAAGAGAGGCACCTGATACCAAGGCTGGCCGGACATCCACACCCAGGCTTCATGGCCTCTTTCCCCACCAAGCCTGCCCCCCCTGGTCTCAGGGCCCCTGAGGTGACTCTGTTAGCAATGCCTGGCCCAGCCCAAGAGGACACTTCCCAGTCCTGCTTGGGTGTGGGAAGAGAGCAGAGCCCACCCTACAGGCACATTCTTCACAGGAGACGCAAGTCCAGGTGTGACCCCCATCAGCCTTGCCCTCACCCTAAGGTATCTTCTGTCCCTGGAGCCTTGCTTCCAGGGCCCATGCCATATCACCCAAGCCAGGGGTGTGGTCAATGCTCAAAAAGGAGCATCGAATGAGCCATCTGGCAGTGAGTCCATACTCCTAGGGGGCATTGGGTCACAGCTACCTGAGGTCAGTAGTCAGTGGACTCTGAACTGCCCCCCAGGTCATCAGGAAGACTAAGGGGCAAAATGGGAACCTGTTGGCGGGGGGGCAGGGGTCAGGTAGTCACAAGGTCTCTCTGCTGCCAGGTCCCCCTCAGGACTGGAGGTCACCCAGGACCAATGTGTTTTTGTTCAAGAGGAAGGCGGGGTCATCTGGAGGAGGGGGTCCTCCTACCAGGACCAAGCATGCTGGGTGAGCCTGCGTGTCCACATCACACATCAGGCAGGGACCTGCAGTGTGTGACTGCACACTCACACCCACTTGCAAACCAGTGAACCATGGTGCCATCTCTTAAAAGCAGAATTTGCAAAACTGGCCCAGCCATCAGTGCTACAGAGACCCCACTGGAGGTGTGGAGGCTCTCTGGGAATTCTTGAGTCCAGTTCCACCAGCTGGGTGCTGCGAGCAGGAGCCCAAGACAGGTCCTGCCGCCAGGTTTCAGCCCCTTGATTTTTTGTACTCAGGGATTTCTTTTGGGTCCTGTGGGAGTGAGGTTACCTGCTCAGTAGGCTGTTCTCAGTAGGAAGAGCATTGTGGAGTTTTTCACGAAATACTGAACTGTCGTTTCTTAGATTTGTGAGGCTGGAGAGCTGCCATTGAGGATGGGGCACAGCCCTCAGACAAGAGGAAGTTTGTTCCACAGTGGGGTCAACAGGAAACAGACCTCTCCACAGATGGAGTCCAGGCCCCACTTCTCACAGAGGCTGGATAGTGCAGGCAGGAGCTGTCCCTGCACCCAATGGGGCTGGAGGCTAAGGGTTGGCTGGGACTGCAGGAAGAGACCCAGATCCAGAGATGGGCAGAAGTCCCTGCTCCTCCATTGGCTGCGTCTGGGTACCTGAGGTACCAGTGGCCCCTTACCTGGGGACATCTCAGATACATGGGCTCCTAGTGGGCTGCTGGGTCCCTTTGCACACCCACTTCATGTACAGCTGAAGTGCTCACTGTGGACTCATCTGGGAGAGGGGGTCCTGTGAGTGGGAGCAAGAGGACTGAGGGCCAGAGTGAGGGAGCCATTTGGTGAAAGGGGCTTCCCTGGTGGGTTCCACTGGGAATTTCTGTCTCCCTCATGGCTTCCTCCTATTCAGGCTGGGGTCCCTGGAAGTTGAGTCCCTAAGGCTGTGGTCCTGTCTGTTCCTTCATGGAGATGGAACACTGAGACACTACAAGGTCCAGTGGTCCTGAACTTGGCACAGGCCTGGAGGCCTATCGATGGGGGAAGCGGACTTGGCTACTCTGCTGGCTTGTGGCTGCTCTGGGACATCATAGAACCCCAAGATGTTTGCCTTAGAGGCGGGGAAGGTTTACATCTGGCTACATCACCTGTCTTGGGGACCCTTCTGAGGCCATCTACCACCTGACACCCCTGCCAGCCTCAGGGGCTCAGGAATCCACTTAGCACAGCACTCACCAGTTGGGGCTTTGGGACTCAGCTGGGTACAGCCCACTTCCTATGAGGTGAGAGAGGAAGTCACCATGGCAGACAGCCGTGGCTCCTTCCTGGCTTATCTTGTCCCAGACCCGTGGACAGAAACACTTTGCATTTGCCTGTTGAAGACCTGAGGGGTCCCTCCTCACTTAAGGGTCATAGAAGCAGCCCTCCACACTGCCCCCATGGGCCTGTGGTCTTAACTTTCAGGAGGCCATGGGTCGTCCCAAGTCAAGCAGTGCTGGGGCTCAGGAAGACCCTCCTCAGAACCCTGGATCTCTGTTCATTTGGTTCTCATCTTCAGGAGCCCCAGGGCCTCTATATGTGGCAGAAGCCATCCCCAGCATGGACCCCCAAGAATGAACGAGGGTGAGACTCAAGTTTGTGACTCCCCAAGGTTCCTGAAGTAAGGCCTTCCTCAAGGCCAGGTGTCATGGGGGCACTGGGCTCCTGGGAGCTGCCCCAGCCAACTCTGACCCATGGGACCTCTTCCTGCTGTCTTAGCAGTGACAGGTCGTCCTGTCCCCTCCCGTGTCACGTCCCCTGCGGGCAAAGTGGAGGCACCTCCAAGGCATTTGTGACCACATCCAGCTCCGTGACTCTGTCCAGAAACAATGACTTGCATAATCTGACTGGAGCTGCGGTGGCCAGGTGGGCGGGCAGGGAGGGTGGCTACCCCCGCCCAGGGACGTGCAGTCTAGTTATTTCCTGCCTGTGAGCCTGCCTTGATTCCAGGCAAGGAGGTGACACTGTGATGGGAGGGCTGAGGGGCTGGGGAGGATTAGTCACTGCAATGTCACACACCCCCCTGAGAGGAAGCGGCAGCTCATAGGGACACCTGATCCACTCCAGGGGGTAGCAGCTTCCATTAGGGCCCCAGCAGCGGTTACGAGGTTAGCAGAGCCAGCCCCGCACCAGAGCAGACCTGCAGGGCCGGCCAGCTTGCGGGCTGGGCTTCCTGCTCACCACAAAAGGGTCACAGGTTCACACCTGTGGAGGTCTCCCAACTTCCACCTCTGGTCAAGGACAGACGTCAGACTCTGATGTCAGCTCTGTGGCCTGCCCCTGGGAGCAAACAGGCAGGGCAGCGGGAAGGTGGAGTGGCTGGACCCAGGGGGATGTCAGCCCCTCCCCAGCCCCCATGCTGGCAGGACCTGTCAAATTGATCCCGGATGCAACCAGCACACCATGAAGCCTGCTGTGACTCAGGAGCCCTGTGGGGACTGGACATAACCATGTCCCTGACCTCCCAGGGTCTA
Organism: Castor canadensis; assembly: GCF_047511655.1. NCBI lineage: Eukaryota > Metazoa > Chordata > Mammalia > Rodentia > Castoridae > Castor > Castor canadensis. Next base: position 208,459,676 of record NC_133386.1, read on the forward strand.
CAGATGACCCTAGAAGAACTTTAAGGTGCCTTGGGGACCAGCCAGGCCTCAGCTCACAGGACAGGGCAGATGGGTTGGAGGGGCCATGGTCCTCCAGCCAAACCCACGTCTTCCTGGCCCCAATGGGCACATCACGTAAACTGTGAAGAGCAATCTTCACCCTCACCCCGGGGCCTTGCAGCCCTGATTCCCTGCACACTCCCCTTCTCCTCTCAGGGTCCCTGTTCGTCTCTGGGCTGGCTTTGAGGCAGGGTCCAGCCAAGAACTTAAGTGGGGACACTGGGCTCCTGAGCCAAGGAGGTGCAAGACCTCTGTACTCCACCTCGTGGCAGCTGCAGGGAGTGCAGTTGAGCTCCAGAAACAGGAAGATGGCTGTTTCTGAACCAGCAAGGGAATGAATGAGTGAGGGAGGGAGGGAGTGAGTGAGGAGTGAGGAGGGTTAGGGACCCAACCCAGCTGGGCCTGGTTCTTGTCACCAAGGCCATGTGAGGCTGAAGCAAAGGGGTCACATTCCAGAAAGTAGGGCTGGAAATCACCAACACTGACATGGGGCACAAAGCCAGCTCTCCATGTCCACTCTGCCTACTGACTGCCTCCCTGGGCCTCAGTTTCCCTTGGTGAGACAAGGACCAGGACATGAGAGCATGTCCCTCCCCTCCTGCTGTCCCAGGGACACCAAGATGAAGTCTGTCCCACACTCCACCTCCATTCCAGCCACTCCACAGGTTGGAGACCCTTTCTCTGCCTAAGCAGAGGGCTCTGAAACCCCTTAGACAGTGGAAGGCCTGGTCAGGGTCCTGAGCCTCAGTGTGTCCCCAGATGGCCAGCACTGTCTAGCCTGGCAGACCTGGCCTTCTCAGGGTCCATCTCCAGCCTCCTAGCTTGTGGCCAGGGTCCAGCTGGCTGATGCCTTACCTGGTCAGCAGCTACTCTGGGTGCACTCTCCCCACCCCATGCCTGCCCTGTGTTTGGTCTTCACGAGGCCTGGAACCCTTCAGGTACTAGTGTAGGGGACATGACCTGGCTTCTAGGCTGACTGCAGGCTTCCCTGTCCCCATCCCAGGCCTATCTGGGCAGTAGGCTCCCAGACCTACCTGGCTCAGCTTGGTCACCTCTAAGTTCCTCTGACAATATGCCCACCTCCACTGCTATGTGGCCAGGGTAGAGTCTAAGACCAGGTGCCTCAGGGTGGTGGGCCCCACTGGACCTCCACCAAACAAAAGCCAGCACTAAGAACATGGTGGTGCTGGGGGGAGGTTGTAGGAAAGAACAGGAGGGTCACAAGTCCCAGGCTCCTGTCCACTGCAAAGGGTCGGTGGGGTTGCCCTTGGGGTTGCCAACCCCCAGTGCCCGCGCGCACACACACACACATACATGCACGCACACACGCATGCCCACATGCGTCCTAAGCATGGAGTCCACAAAATGGGAGAGTCCAGGAGCCTGTGCATGGAGACAAGAGTCTTCCTGGCAGGATTGGTGAGCCAGGGAAGCCTCAGCTAGACAGATGAATGTGGCCCTGATGCCCAGGGTGGGTCTCCCTAACCCTCCTCACTCACTCACTCTCTCGCTCATTCACTGCTGGCTCTAACCCTCACTCGTTCATTCCCTTGCTGGCTCACTCATTCATTCACTCCCTCATTTCTTTATTCCCTTACTCACTCACCCCTGGCTCACTTGCTTACTTACTCATTCATTACTCACTCACTCACTCACTCTCCCTCACTGTCCTCTGATCAGATGCTTCCTTTGACTCTGGGCAGCACCAAGGCCCTCAATGGCCTATGCAGCGTGTAACTGTTACCTTTTGGAAAAGACCCAAGGACAAGCCTGTCCTCCTCTACACAGGAATGGACGCTCTCCCTCCCAGAAGATGGAGGCAACAGGGCTCCCCCAGTGGCCCTCACTGGGCTGCCCAATCCCTGGTGGCTAGCCTGTGTATGAGCCCCCTGGGGCTGGAGCCTGTCCCCATGCAGTTCCTAGATTTATGGACAATTAGAAATGCACAGAGTCTGCAAATTGCAAAATGCTTTGAATACATTTATGAAACAGATTGGCCGTTTCCTGAGGAGAGGGACACAGGCCCAGGGCTGAGGTAGGAGCGAGGCCAGGCAGTTGGTCTCCAGGTCCAAGTCACTGTTGTTCACAAGGCCATTTGGCAATGCTGAAGTTCTTCCAGCCAAGGCCAGAGGAGGCCTACAGCCCCATGCTTCTAGCAGGTGGCAGCAGGTAGGTAGGGGCTTTCTGGACCTCCAAGGGCACTCAGGGTCAGAGCTCCTTTGAGAAGAAAGTGGTGAGTGGACAGTGCCAGGACTCCAGCCAGCTGGACAAGGGCACCTGTCACACTGGCCTCAGGAGCTGGGATCTGAGGACACAGGGATGTGAAAGATGTTCTGCTCAGATGTCTGGGAGGATGGCTGTGGACTGGTGGTTTACTAGGAAGACCTGGGCCCCTCCTGCTGGCTCCTCCTCTCACTCCTGCCTCTGCTCCTTGTTCTCTTTGAACATGGACTTGGACTCTGATGATGCTGAGGGGCTGATGTCATCTGACGCGTGGCACTGCTGGCCTCGGCAGCCGCACTCCTCCACCTGAGTGTAGCTGAAGGCCCGGCGGGAGCCATCAGCGCAGTGCAGGGTCACCTGCCTCTGCGAGGTCTGCACCTCCTGGCAGCACTGGCACGTGTGCTCAACCATGTTAGCTTCCAGGGAATACCTATGGACAGAGCTGCTCAGCACCAGGGCCTGCTGTGGGTTCCAACCCTACCACAGCTCCCCACAGACACCACAGCACTGGCCTGCTGCCTCTACAAGCTGGAGGGTGCTTGGCCCCTGCCGTCCTTGTCACCCTGTACTCTATGACCAGGGTTGAGCTACTGGCTCTCACTTGTCAATTGTTTGGGAGCAATGCTCCTGCCAGGGCTGGTGTCAGCCACCACTGTGACCTCATGGGTCTCAGGGCTGGGGAGGGTCACACAATGACAGCAGCAAGTTCCCGATGGGGCACTCGTATGATACCTCAGCAAACAGCACTAATTTCAATACAGGCAGTGGCCCAGGTGCTTAGAGCCCACTGGCCTCACCCTTGCGCGTTCCAAGTGGTCATTAGGATTCCCCTCAGGGGCCCACAGCCCCCTTCCTGGTTCCACCCCATCTGCCCAGCCCCCATGGGCCCCACTGGCAATCACATCTCTGATCACCCCCCACCCCGGGGACTCCCTGTGGGGAGTGGGGATGCCCAGGAAGGGCTCATACATAGATGTAGATGCTCCACAGTCGCCCTGGCAGTAGGACAAGCGTACAGGCCCGGCAGAGCTGCAGCCATGCTGCTGGATGATCTGGTCCCTGTGATGCATGGCGCAGATCAACCCTGGGGAGGACATAGGAGGCGAGGCAGAGGTCAGCACCTGCCTCATCGTTTCCTGAACCTCCCGGGCTGGAATTGGGTCCTGCCCAGCAGACATTCCCACTTACCATTGGTCTGGGGTGCAGGCGGAGGACAGAAGTAGCAACAGCCATCCGTACTCAGATAGGCCTTGTCCTGTACCAACAAGGGGCTGCCATTGGTGCCGGGAGGGTCACTCGGCAGTCCCAGAAATGGGGGAATGGAGACACTGGCCAGCTTCAAGCAGAACTGGGCAGCCCTCCTCAGGAGGGTGACAGCCCTGTGGCCCTGCAGGGCTGACCATTCCCCACTAGTCTCCAGGTGATGTCCCCTTGGCTGGTGTGGAAGGGCCTAAGACTCACCTTAGTACAGCTGAGTGGTGGGCACTCCATCTTCACAGTCACCACCACAAGCCCACCTTGAAGCTTCTCACATTTGTGGGAAACACAGTGGTTCTCAGGGTCTGCCCAGGACTCATTAGGCTGAAAGGAGGCCGGAGCAGCAGGGTGAGTGCCCCTCCTGGGCACCCGCCTTGTCTGTCTTCCAGGGAGAACTGGCATGGCCCAGACCCACGCTTTGCAGAGATGCTTCCTAAGTGCCCCAATGGACCAGGACCCAGCACACTCAGGGCCCAGTGCCCCCAGGACCCTGTCCACTCAGTTCAGTGTCCCCAGGTCCCTGCTCACTCAGCCCAGTGTCCCCCGCTCAACCTATTGCCCCTAGGACCTTGCCCACTCAGAATCCAGTGCCCCCAGGACCCTGTCCACTCAGTTCAGTGTCCCCAGGACCCTGTCCACTCAACCCAGTGTCCCCCACTCAACCTATTGCCCCTAGGACCTTGCCCACTCAGAATCCAGTGCCCCCAGGACCCTGTCCACTCAGTTCAGTGTCCCCAGGACCCTGTCCACTCAACCCAGTGTCCCCCACTCAACCTATTGCCCCTAGGACCTTGCCCACTCAGAATCCAGTGCCCCCAGGACCCTGTCCACTCAGTTCAGTGTCCCCAGGACCCTGTCCACTCAACCCAGTGTCCCCCACTCAACCTATTGCCCCTAGGACCTTGCCCACTCAGAATCCAGTGCCCCCAGGACCCTGTCCACTCAGTTCAGTGTCCCCAGGACCCTGTCCACTCAACCCAGTGTCCCCCACTCAACCTATTGCCCCTAGGACCTTGCCCACTCAGAATCCAGTACCCCCAGGACCCTGTCCACTCAGTTCAGTGTCCCCAGGACCCTGTCCACTCAACCCAGTGTCCCCCACTCAACCTATTGCCCCTAGGACCTTGCCCACTCAGAATCCAGTACCCCCAGGACCCTACCCACTCTGTTCAGTGTCCCCAGGTCCCTGCTCACTCAGCCCAGTGTCCCCAGGACTCTGGTTGCTCAGGGCCACAGGTAGGACCTGGGCCCTGTAGAGATCCTAGGAGATGTATGGTGACTTTGTCCCAGCTAGGAGACCAGGGTCCACCCTCCCAAGACCCAACTCCCTGCCCTGAGGCCACCCAGCTGCAGCAGTGGCTACTTACATAGTAGAGGTGGACGGAGCTGCTGCTGGTGTTCATGACACAGGCCACCTGCACGCACTGTCCACAGCACTGCCCTCTCTGGGCCTGGTACTCAAATCCCTGTGGAAGAGTGGATGTGCTGACTGAGTTTCAATCGGCCACCTCTGAGGAAGAGGGCAGGGGTGGGACAGGCACTCACCACAGGGCAGTGGGTGTTGCAGATCTGGGCCTCACAGCTGACCACAAAGGCATCCCCCTGGGGGTTTCTGATCTCCTCACACCTGCATGTCTCACACGGGCTGGAGGAAATCACGTCACCAGGCTGGGGAGAGTCAGGGCTGGGCATTAGTTGGCTCGGGCTGGACTTGGGGAGAGACCTACATCCCACACACACCCCCACTGCCCAGTTGCTCTAGCCTGTCCAGCAGGCCGACCTGAACCCTGGGTGGTGGCCCTTGGTGTCACTTCCTGATGCAGAAGCCACAGCTCAGCAGCTGTGCCTCTGTAGGTGCCCGTGAGGTCACACCGAGAGGTTCAGCAGGAAGAAGCAAGGCCGGTGGGGGCGCCTGGCACACTTGGAATGATGGCGAGGAGCAGTGAGCAGCAGGTATCCCAGGCTGGACCTAGGCACCCAAGTACTGGTACCTCCAGAGACCCTGGGGCCAACCTTGAGCCTCAGCCACACTCAGCTGTGGGCTGTGTCCACAAATACTTGGTCCCCTGGTCTGGGTAGGAGCTCCTTGCCAGGCTCTGCAGGGGCTCAGGCTGGCAGGAGCGCAGGAGTGGGAAACTGAGTCCTGTGAGCTGTGGGGCACTGGGTGCTGGCCAGTTCTCACCTGGTAAACAGTCCCGTTGACAACGCAGGACTTCACGCCTGTGCAGGAGACACACAGGCTGCAGCCCTGGCTCTGCAGGATGCAGTCTGTCTCTAGCCCACCCAGCCCGTCCTGTTTCCACCTCCTCCAGCCACCTGGGCCCCCGTGAGTTCCATTGCACACTACTGAAATTCACCAGGCCTCATCTATGCCAAGGCTTGGAACAGAATGTGACCAGTACTGAACAAGCCATGGCTTCATCTGGTTGTGCCCTGGAAAAACCCCTGCCTGAGTCCACAGCCTTCAGTGCCCAGCACGGCCTGGGGCAAGGGTGAGGAAAACTCACTGCAGTTTTGGCTTGGGCAGCAGGCCCCCTCCTCGTGGGACACGACCCGGCGGTAGCCCTCGGGACACTCCAGGGGTTCCGGACAGTAGCTGGAGTTGCAGGCTGCAAGTCAGGGAAGCAGTCAGGACTAGACCCATACCTGAACCAAGAGGCTGCCCGACCAGGGCTCTCCAGGAGTTCCAAAGGCATGGGACCCCTCAGAAGCCCCACACCTGGAGAACACCTACTGGGGTCACCAGATGGGCTACAGAGCTCTCAGGCTGTGTGCAGAGGCTGGGAGGGGCAGTGTCCATCCTCTGTCTCCCTTGGCTAGGAGAGCTAGCTACTAAGACAATGTGACCATACCCTTACACGGGGTCAGCCCTCCCCTCCCGCCATGCTCGTGTGGGAACAGCAGCCCTCATCCACCCAGCAAGCACTCACTACAATTGAACTGGGGACAGCACTGTCCAGCCTCCAGGGCTATAGGCACAGGCACAAAGCCGAGCAGCGGGCAGGCAGGGGGCAGTGGGCAGGACTTCCTGTGGCAGGACAGGGTCAGTGTGGCCTTCTCACAGGTGCACTCGTAGCAGTCATCACTGACTGTGTGGCCCGGCTGTGTGGAGGGACACCTTAGTGTGAGCTGCTGGTCAGATAGGCCAAAGGCAGTGCAGCAAGGCTGGCACAGGCAGGTGTGGAGCTGCAGGCTGAGGCTGCTGCAGCTGAAGTCCAGCCTGAGGGAGGAGACTCCCTCCACCTCACACCGTCACATGTCCCTCAGGGCAGAAGGAGCCCTAGGGAAGGACAGGCAGCTCCGGTACCCAAGCAGAGAGCCTCCTGGGTCCCCTTGAGGTGCTCACCCTGCCCCTGCCCTTCCTCTGACACTGAAATGACACTCCACCCATTGTTTCTCCCACCTCAGGTTCTGGGGCTCCAAGGACAGTCCACTGTCCACACTCACCTCCACTGGCTTCCCATAGGGTCCCAGGCACACTGTAGGGCGAGAGATTAGGTTACCTTGGGCAGCAGTAGGGATTGGGCTGGGGCATGGCCCATGTCGGGGGCCAGGGTGGGAGCTGCTATCAATCTACACCCTGCCCTCTGCCCACCCCCCCCAAGCCACTGGGGACATACTGCTGCAGTGTGCAGGCACACAGACTTGGGCCTCATTGCTAAAAAGTGTCATGCTGTCTGGACAGAAGCAGCCTTCCGTGATGTTGCCAGCCTCCGGAAGGGCCCTGTGAGAGAGCAAATGGTTGGCAGGGTCCCCAGAGCCCCACGACAGGAAAAACTCTGGCCTGGGAGACACAGATTCCCGAATGAGGTAGCCAGGTGGCTTTGGGGTTCATTGACCCTATTGGGGGTGCTGGCACGTACAAGAGGCTAATGTTGTCATTCCCGTAGCAGAAGTGAGCACTGGATGGACCACAGGGCTGATACACCTTATCAGCAGGGCAGGTGAACACTGTGGACAGAGCAATTCACACCTGAGAGGCCAATTCAAGACTGTGTCTGGTCCCCTCCAGACCCCAGCCGTTGCTGAGCACCAACACTGCTCAGAAGCCTTTGATGGCTGCCCACGGTCAACTACTGGGTCAGACTCGACTGCTGCCCACCCAAGACCACCTGCATCTCAGCTCCCTGGGACCATGGAATCCAGAATTCTGCTCTGAGCCAGCCCTCCTTCCTCCAGAAACCCCTCACAACAAAGGACAGGGTGGCAGCTGGGCCTGGCACTCACAGCATGTGTTGTTGGTCCAGCGTCTCCAGTCGATGCACACACCGAAGGACGCGCAGAGCGAGGCGTACAGCTCCAGGCTGGAGCACTCCACCTCCGGGTCAGTCACATGGCAGTGATCAAAGATACAGCCCTCATAGAACGGCTTTGGGGAGATCACAGCATGGCAGCGCGTGAAGACCCTGCAGGCGTGGGGCGGGAACAGATGTGGTGGTGGGTGCACCCCTGCCTACTCCCTCCTGTCACCAGCCAGTTCCACAGAGAAGCTCCCCAACCTGTGATGCCCCCCATTGGAATTGAGGTTCTCAGTGAGCATGACTTCCAGATGAAGGGTATCCCGCAACTGTGTGTAGCAGGGAGGGTGTCTGGCTGGCACATCCCTTTCTGCAAATTCCTCTCCCCAGGACCCCCTTGCCCTAAAAACCTGGGTGCTTCCCAATACTGGGCAGTGACTGATGCCCACAGAGGTGAGAGGAGGCCAGCAGAGGGCCTCAGGCACTGACTGGCCAGCTCCGCAGTAGCTCTCCAGAAGCAACCGTTCTGCCATGAGCTCCAGCGATGGCACTCAAGGTCCATAACGGGTCAGCTCTCCTCCTTCTCAGGAGCCCCCTGAGGACTCAACAGCCCTCAGCAGGTGGGGCCAGCAGGGCTGCTGCCCACCTCCCTCACACCAAGACTTACTTGCTCAGAATCAGCTGACAGGTTGGTGATGGTGGGCACGAGGCAGGTGAGGTCGTGGGTGCAACTGAGGCTGAGGCAGGTGTCGGAGTAGGCCCGTAGCAGAACGGCTGGTCGGGGGTGTGCACCTTCCAGTGGCTAGCCATCTTGGAGCAGGAGGTAGTCACCTCACCCGCAGGCAGGCGGCACTCATCCTTTTGATCATTGGTGCAGGTACCTGCAGGAGAGATGGGCTCAGACGACTGGACAGCAGTGCCAGGCTTCCACCCCACTGTGGGCCCAGCGTACCCTTGCTGGGGTCAGGCCCGGCATCTGGGCTCACAAGTATGGGACCTGCCCAGGCTTCTTCCCTTCCCTGTGCCCCTTGTTCCTCCCGAGAAGCCGGCCCCAGGCAGTTCCTGGCATACAGAGAGGTCATAGCGCAGACAGCTGTGAGCCTCAGGTGTGCATAGCGAGGACACTTAGAGTCCTCCTCTAACGTCTCACAGTGCCCAGGGCAGGACTCACCGCACTGGCCCTCAGTGTTGTTAGTGAAAGTGCTGAAGGGAACCTCCACAGAGAAGATGAGGCCAGTGAACATGACCTGGACACCGATCTCTTGGATGGTCACGTACATCTTGATGCCGATTTGGGAGACAGCTATGCCGTTTTTCTGGAAGCCAGGGCTGACCACCTTGTCGTTGAATATTATCTGGATGCAGGTGGGACACAAATGAGGGGAAGTCAGGATGGCTCCCCCCGCAGACAAGCCTCCCCGTCCCAGCCCCGCGCACATGAAGCTGTGCCCACCTGGTTGGTCATAACCCTGTTGACTGGCCTGCGGGTCAGTACCACGCGGTCCTGGTGGTACTCGACAATGATGGACTGCGGGCAGGAGATGCTACCTTCCATGTCACAGAAGTAGTTGTCAACGAGCACGCGGAAGTGGCCATACACGGGCACGATCTGCTGCACCAGTACGTAGGTGCAGTTGTCCAGGAAGGTGTAGTAGGTGCCATCGAAGGTGATGTAGTGGGGGTCACCCCAGCCGCTGCACACACCTGCAAGCACAGCTGGCTTAGGACTCGCCCAGCTGGAGTAAGAGGCTTTCAGGCCTCCTCACCACCCCCATGGCCTGACTCTGGCTTGGCACCCCCACTGCCTCCACATGGGGAACTCGCCAGACTCTCCAAACGATCCTGACACACATGGCTGGCCCTTATAGACTTAGCCCAGCACATGTTTCATAAGGCCCCAGGGGCCCTTTTCTTCTACCTGGCAGGGGCCAGAGGATCCACTTGACACCCCAAGGAGGAAACTCATCTCCACCCATTCCATTTTCCTGTCCCAGCCCACCCAGTTGCGCCCCCTGTCTCACACTGGCACTGGTAGTGCTGGCAGCAGCCTTCCTTGTCGTACACCTTCAGGGCCGGATAGCCGTTGGCGCAGGTTGGCGCTTTCAACTCTGGGCACTGGCGCGGGGTCAGGGTGACGATCTGGTTGCCCTTACAGGTGGCCTGGGAGCAGTTGGGCATGGCCCAGGTCTCCCCTGTCTGCAAAAGCAAGAGCAGCTGCAAGTCTGACCCCTGCATCTCAGAGTCATCCCCCAGACCTCAGGGTCCTGCGTGGGGACTAGAGAAATGACAACTGCGCTATCAGGACCCCCATCTGAGCCCTGACCTTCGTTCCACCCCTCCCTGCCCTGTCACCTATCATGTCCTCCTGAACCCAAGCTGGCTGAGGGGGCTCACCGTGTGGAAGTGCTCCTCCACCATCCCTGTCACCTCCCTCCCTGTGCTACCAGGCCAGTGGGATTCGCCACCTGCTCTGCACCTTCATCCTCAGCCAGTGGAGTTTCAGCCTCGGTTCCTACACACCCAACTGCCTGACTATGCAGAGTTTGGGGAGCCAACCTCTAGTCCAGAGCAGGACCACCTCCCGGTGGTCACCCTGCCTTGGCTAGGGGCCAGTGACTTTCACAAAAGCTTGAGCTGAGGGCTAACTGCAAGGAAGCTGAGGTCTCTGCTGTGTCCCTGGAGCCCCAGAAGGGCAGAAGAGAAGTAGGGTTACCTTCCTTGGAGGTACTACGTTTGGGCATCCTTGCACAGTGACAGACTCAGAAGTGGACGTGGATAGGGATGAAGTCAGCATGGGGGTTGATGTGGTGGAGGGACACTCTTGGTCAGACCCTCTGACCACCTCACAGTGCTCGTTGCACAGGGCGTAGTAACAGTAGCTTGCAAGGTCTGTCTGGTTGTATATGATGGACCCTGCAGGGACAAGGTTGATGAGAGAAACCCCACTGGGAACAGGCCCTTCCCTTGGCCAGCTGAAATCCTAGGCCCAGAGGCCTTCCAAACCTATGTAAGAGAGTTAAGAACTCAAAATGGCCAATCCCAATGATGAAATTAAGCCCATGCCACCAGCAGACTCCACTCATCTCCACAACTTCATGGCATTTCACGGAGTTTTGAAAGGGAAATTAACAGGGAAGACATGCTTACCTGCAGGGTAGAGCTTGCCGGACACGCGGCAGAAACAGGTTGTGGTGGCGAGTGCCGTAGGGCTTTGTGACCACGGGGAAGATGTGGCTGAGGTGGATGGGGCTGGAAACGAAGTCTTGGTGGGTGACGTCAGGTGGGGTGTCACCGAGGTCAGCGGGCAGACTTCAGGGGTGCGGCAGCACAGCACACGCACCTGGTAATTGAGGCACATCCCAAGGCCCCCCTGCTGGTCACGGTTTTGGCACACCAGGCCCACATCTGGGTTGCACTGCACCACTTGGCCCAGCTTCTCCACACTTATGTCGGGGTGGTTCTCCGCCCGGCACTGCAATCTCGTGATCTCAGACTGACGACAAATTCTCTCTCCCTTCCTGAGGATGTTGTGGTAGGTTTCATGGTCCCCACCATGTGGACCAGGGACTGGAAAGTCCATATCAAACCACTTGGTCCAGCTGCACTGTGGCTGGCAACCTGTGGTCACTGCTAAGGACTGAGTTGTCCAAGGTGTAGACACTTGGTTTGTGCTGGTCAAAGAAACATAAGTGGTGCTGGGTGTTTCCACAGAGGTGGCACTGGATGGTGGCCTAGAAGTTGAGCTGGCTTTGTGTACAGAGGTTGCACTGGTTTCTGACATGGGCGATGAGCTGGCTGTTTGCATAGAGGTAGCACTCGTTGGTGGCTTGGAGGATGACATGGCTCTGTGCATGGAGGTGGCGCTGGATGGTGGCCTGGAGGTTGAGCTGGCTGGGTGCACAGAGGTGGCGCTGGTGTGTGGTGTGGAAGATGAGCTGGATGTGTGCACAGAGGTGGCACTGGTTGTTGGCGTGGAGGTTGAGCTGGTTGGTGGCAAAGAGGTGGCACTGGATGGTGGCCAAGAGGTTGAGCTGGCTGGGTGCACAGTGGTGGCGCTGGTGTGTGGTGCCGAGGAAGAGCTGGATGTGTGCACAGAGGTGGCGCTGGATGGTGGCCTGGAGGATGAGCTGGCTGGGTGCACAGAGGTGGCACTGGTTTGGGGTGTGGGAGATGAGCTGGTTGTCTGCATGTGAGATGTGCTCCAAGCCACACTGGTGGTTCTCTCAGTCGGGGTGCTGGGCACAGTGACAGGTGGGATGGTTGGGCAGCCTTTGGGGGTGCGGCAGCACAGCACACGCACCTCGTAATTGAGGCACATCCCGAGGCCCCCGTTCTGGTCACGGTTGTGGCACACCAGGCCCACATTGGAGTCACACTGCACCACCTGGCCGAGCTTCTCCACGCTCACCTCGGGGTGGTTCTCTGCTCGGCACTGCAATCTCGTGATCTCCTCAGGCTGGTGACAAATCTTCTCTCCCTTCTTGAGGATGTTGCTGTAGGTTTCCTGGTCCCCACCATGTGGACCAGGGACCGGAAAGTCCACATCAAACCACTTGGTCCAGTTGCACTGTGGCTGGCAGCCTGTTGTCACTGTTGGGGACTGAGTTGACCAAGTTGTAGACACTTGGTGTGTGCTAGTCATAGACACTGAAGAGGCGCTGGTTTTTTGCACAGAGGTGGCACTGGTTGGCGTGGAGGTTGAGCTGGCTTGTGGCAAAGAGGTTGCACTGGGTGGTGGCCAAGAGGTTGAGCTGGCTGGGTGCACAGTGGTGGCACTGGTGTGTGGTGCGGAGGAAGAGCTGGATGTGTGCACAGAGGTGACACTGGTTGGTGGCCTGGAGGTTGTGCTGGATGTGTGCACACTGGTGGTGCTGGTTTGGGATGTAGATATTGAGCTGGCTGGGTGCACAGTGGTGGCACTGGTGTGTGGTGCAGAAGATGAACTGGATGTGTGCACAGATGTGGCACTGGGTGTTGGCGTGGAGGTTGAGCTGGCTGGTGGCAAAGAGGTGGCACTGGGTGGTGGCCAAGAGGTTGAGCTGGCTGGGTGCACAGTGGTGGCACTGGTGTGTGGTGCAGAGGAAGAGCTGGATGTGTGCACAGAGGTGGCGCTGGTGTGTGGTGCAGAAGATGAACTGGATGAGTGCACAGATGTGGCAGTGGGTGTTGGCGTGGAGGTTGAGCTGGCTGGATGCACAGTGGTGGCGCTGGTGTGTGGTGCGGAGTAAGAGCTGGATGTGTGCACGGAGGTGGCGCTGGATGGTGGCCTGGAGGATGAGCTGGCTGGGTGCACAGAGGTGGCACTGGTTTGGGGTGTGGGAGATGAGCTGGTTGTCTGCATGTGAGATGTGCTCCAAGCCACACTGGTGGTTCTCTCAGTCGGGGTGCTGGGCACAGTGACAGGTGGGATGGTTGGGCAGCCTTTGGGGGTGCGGCAGCACAGCACACGCACCTCGTAATTGAGGCACATCCCGAGGCCCCCATTCTGGTCACGGTTGTGGCACACCAGGCCCACATTGGAGTCACACTGCACCACCTGGCCGAGCTTCTCCACGCTCACCTCGGGGTGGTTCTCTGCTCGGCACTGCAATCTCGTGATCTCCTCAGGCTGGTGACAAATCTTCTCTCCCTTCTTGAGGATGTTGCTGTAGGTTTCCTGGTCCCCACCATGTGGACCAGGGACCGGAAAGTCCACATCAAACCACTTGGTCCAGTTGCACTGTGGCTGGCAGCCTGTTGTCACTGTTGGGGACTGAGTTGACCAAGTTGTAGACACTTGGTGTGTGCTAGTCATAGACACTGAAGAGGCGCTGGTTTTTTGCACAGAGGTGGCACTGGTTGGCGTGGAGGTTGAGCTGGCTTGTGGCAAAGAGGTTGCACTGGGTGGTGGCCAAGAGGTTGAGCTGGCTGGGTGCACAGTGGTGGCACTGGTGTGTGGTGCGGAGGAAGAGCTGGATGTGTGCACAGAGGTGACACTGGTTGGTGGCCTGGAGGTTGTGCTGGATGTGTGCACACTGGTGGTGCTGGTTTGGGATATAGATATTGAGCTGGCTGGGTGCACAGAGGTGGCACTGGTGTGTGGTGCAGAAGATGAACTGGATGTGTGCACAGATGTGGAACTGGGTGTTGGCGTGGAGGTTGAGCTGGCTGGTGGCAAAGAGGTGGCACTGGATGGTGGCCAAGAGGTTGAGCTGGCTGGGTGCACAGAGGTGGCACTGGTGTGTGGTGCGGAGGAAGAGCTGGATGTGTGCACAGAGGAGGCACTGGGTGTTGGTTTGGAGGTTGAGCTGGATGTGTGCACACTGGTGGTGCTGGTGTGTGGTGTGGAGGATGAGCTGGATGTGTGCACAGACGTGGCACTGGTTGTTGGCGTGGAGGTTGAGCTGGCTGGTGGCAAAGAGGTGGCACTGGGTGGTGGCCAAGAGGTTGAGCTGGCTGGGTGCACAGTGGTGGCACTGGTGTGTGGTGCAGAGGAAGAGCTGGATGTGTGCACAGAGGTGGCGCTGGTGTGTGGTGCAGAAGATGAACTGGATGAGTGCACAGATGTGGCAGTGGGTGTTGGCGTGGAGGTTGAGCTGGCTGGGTGCACAGTGGTGGCGCTGGTGTGTGGTGCGGAGTAAGAGCTGGATGTGTGCACGGAGGTGGTGCTGGATGGTGGCCTGGAGGATGAGCTGGCTGGGTGCACAGAGGTGGCACTGGTTTGGGGTGTGGGAGATGAGCTGGTTGTCTGCATGTGAGATGTGCTCCAAGCCACACTGGTGGTTCTCTCAGTCGGGGTGCTGGGCACAGTGACAGGTGGGATGGTTGGGCAGCCTTTGGGGGTGCGGCAGCACAGCACACGCACCTCGTAATTGAGGCACATCCCGAGGCCCCCGTTCTGGTCACGGTTGTGGCACACCAGGCCCACATTGGAGTCACACTGCACCACCTGGCCGAGCTTCTCCACGCTCACCTCGGGGTGGTTCTCTGCTCGGCACTGCAATCTCGTGATCTCCTCAGGCTGGTGACAAATCTTCTCTCCCTTCTTGAGGATGTTGCTGTAGGTTTCCTGGTCCCCACCATGTGGACCAGGGACCGGAAAGTCCACATCAAACCACTTGGTCCAGTTGCACTGTGGCTGGCAGCCTGTTGTTACCGTTGGGGACTGAGTTGACCAAGTTGTAGACACTTGGTGTGTGCTAGTCATAGACGCTGAAGAGGCGCTGGTTTTTTGCACAGAGGTGGCACTGGTTGGCGTGGAGGTTGAGCTGGCTGGTGGCAAAGAGGTTGCACTGGGTGGTGGCCAAGAGGTTGAGCTGGCTGGGTGCACAGTGGTGGCACTGGTGTGTGGTGCGGAGGAAGAGCTGGATGTGTGCACAGAGGTGACACTGGTTGGTGGCCTGGAGGTTGTGCTGGATGTGTGCACACTGGTGGTGCTGGTTTGGGATGTAGATATTGAGCTGGCTGGGTGCACAGAGGTGGCACTGGTGTGTGGTGCAGAAGATGAACTGGATGTGTGCACAGATGTGGCACTGGGTGTTGGCGTGGAGGTTGAGCTTGCTGGGTGCACAGAGGTGGTGCTGGTGTGTGGTGCAGAAGATGAACTGGATGTGTGCACAGAGGAAACACTGGTTGTTGGCGTGGAGGTTGAGCTGGCTGGTGGCAAAGAGGTGGCACTGGATGGTGGCCAAGAGGTTGAGCTGGCTGGGTGCACAGAGGTGGCACTGGTGTGTGGTGTGGAGGAAGAGCTGGATGTGTGCACAGAGGTAGCACTGGATGGTGGCCTAGAGGTTGAGCTGGCTGGTGGCAAAGAGGTGGTGCTGGTGTGTGGTGCTGAGGAAGAGCTGGATGTGTGCACGGAGGTGGCGCTGGATGGTGGCCTGGAGGATGAGCTGGCTGGGTGCACAGTGGTGGCACTGGTGTGTGGTGCGGGGGAAGAGCTGGATGTGTGCACGGATGTGGCACTGGGTGTTGGCGTGGAGGTTGAGCTGGATGTGTGCACACTGGTGGTGCTGGTTTGGGATGTAGATATTGAGCTGGCTGGGTGCACAGTGGTGGCACTGGTGTGTGGTGCAGAAGATGAACTGGATGTGTGCACAGATGTGGCACTGGGTGTTGGCGTGGAGGTTGAGCTGGCTGGTGGCAAAGAGGTGGCACTGGGTGGTGGCCAAGAGGTTGAGCTGGCTGGGTGCACAGTGGTGGCACTGGTGTGTGGTGCAGAGGAAGAGCTGGATGTGTGCACAGAGGTGGCGCTAGTGTGTGGTGCAGAAGATGAACTGGATGAGTGCACAGATGTGGCAGTGGGTGTTGGCGTGGAGGTTGAGCTGGCTGGGTGCACAGTGGTGGCGCTGGTGTGTGGTGCGGAGTAAGAGCTGGATGTGTGCACGGAGGTGGCGCTGGATGGTGGCCTGGAGGATGAGCTGGCTGGGTGCACAGAGGTGGCACTGGTTTGGGGTGTGGGAGATGAGCTGGTTGTCTGCATGTGAGATGTGCTCCAAGCCACACTGGTGGTTCTCTCAGTCGGGGTGCTGGGCACAGTGACAGGTGGGATGGTTGGGCAGCCTTTGGGGGTGCGGCAGCACAGCACACGCACCTCGTAATTGAGGCACATCCCGAGGCCCCCGTTCTGGTCACGGTTGTGGCACACCAGGCCCACATTGGAGTCACACTGCACCACCTGGCCGAGCTTCTCCACGCTCACCTCGGGGTGGTTCTCTGCTCGGCACTGCAATCTCGTGATCTCCTCAGGCTGGTGACAAATCTTCTCTCCCTTCTTGAGGATGTTGCTGTAGGTTTCCTGGTCCCCACCATGTGGACCAGGGACCGGAAAGTCCACATCAAACCACTTGGTCCAGTTGCACTGTGGCTGGCAGCCTGTTGTTACCGTTGGGGACTGAGTTGACCAAGTTGTAGACACTTGGTGTGTGCTAGTCATAGACGCTGAAGAGGCGCTGGTTTTTTGCACAGAGGTGGCACTGGTTGGCGTGGAGGTTGAGCTGGCTGGTGGCAAAGAGGTTGCACTGGGTGGTGGCCAAGAGGTTGAGCTGGCTGGGTGCACAGTGGTGGCACTGGTGTGTGGTGCGGGGGAAGAGCTGGATGTGTGCACGGATGTGGCACTGGGTGTTGGCGTGGAGGTTGAGCTGGATGTGTGCACACTGGTGGTGCTGGTTTGGGATGTAGATATTGTGCTGGATGTGGGCACAGAGGTAGCACTCGATGGTGGCCTGGAGGTTGAGCTGGCTGGGTGCACAGAGGTGGCACTGGTGTGTGGTGTGGAGGAAGAGCTGGATGTGTGCACAGAGGTGGCACTGGATGGTGGCTTGGAGGTTGAGCTGGCTGTGTGCACACTGGTGGTGCTGGTGTGTCGTGTGGAGGATGAGCTGGATGTGTGCACAGGCGTGGCACTGGGTGTTGGCGTGGAGGTTGAGCTGGCTGGGTGCACAGTGGTGGCACTGGGTATTGGTGTGGAGGATGAGCTGAATGTGGACACAGAGGTAGCACTGTATGGTGGCCTAGAGGTTGAGCTGGCTGGTGGCAAAGAGGTGGCACTGGTGTGTGGTGTGGAGGTTGAGCTGGATGTGTGCACAGACGTGGCAGTGGGTGTTGGCATGGAGGATGAGCTGGCTGGGTGCACAGAGGTGGCACTGGTTTGGGGTGTGGGAGATGAGCTGGTTGTCTGCATGTGAGATGTGCTCCAAGCCACACTGGTGGTTCTCTCAGTCGGGGTGCTGGGCACAGTGACAGGTGGGATGGTTGGGCAGCCTTTGGGGGTGCGGCAGCACAGCACACGCACCTCGTAATTGAGGCACATCCCGAGGCCCCCGTTCTGGTCACGGTTGTGGCACACCAGGCCCACATTGGAGTCACACTGCACCACCTGGCCGAGCTTCTCCACGCTCACCTCGGGGTGGTTCTCTGCTCGGCACTGCAATCTCGTGATCTCCTCAGGCTGGTGACAAATCTTCTCTCCCTTCCTGAGGATGTTGCTGTAGGTTTCCTGGTCCCCACCATGTGGACCAGGGACCGGAAAGTCCACATCAAACCACTTGGTCCAGTTGCACTGTGGCTGGCAGCCTGTGGCTTCAGTAGTATGTGTGGCCCTGCTTATTGTGTACACAGGTGCTGAATGGATGGTGGTGTGCTTTGTGGAAGGTGAGATGGAGCCTGTGGTCCAGCCAGCCTGTGTTGTGGTGCTGGTTTCCTGTGTAGCGGGGTATGTGGTGGTCAGTGTCTCTGGAGTCCCGGTTTCCTCTCTGCAATTGTTCACCATCTCGCAGCACTGGATCCGAATCTCATAATTGTAGCACATTGGTGGCAGCTGGTTCTTGTTCAAACAGATCAGCCCCTCCTCACGGTTGCAGGTCACGTCCTGCCCCAGCTCCGCTAATGGTGTGTTGGGGAAGAACTGGGCCCTACACTCCACATTTGTGGGTTTCTCACAGAATTTGTATCCTTTGGCTCTCAGGTTTTGAAAAGTGTCAAAATCTCCACTGTTTCTGGTAGACCCAGGGTAGCTGCCGTCTATCCATTTTGTCCATTGGCATACCTCCTGTAAGCAGGGCTTGTTGGACTCAGAAGAGGTCAGCTTATCTGTAACCACTGAGGTTCCTGGGGCTGAAGCAGATGCAGTGGATGTTGCTGACATTGTGGGGGAGGGAGTTGTTCTGGCGTGTGTTGAAGTACCTGGAGCAGGTGTCAAGCTAGCTGGGGCAGGTGTACTAGCTGTACCAGTGACAGGAGCTGAGGAGACTGTGAATGGTCCTTTTGAGTCAGTTTCAACTGTCCAAGTGGCTGGATGAGAGGTCTGGGCTGAGCCACTGGAGGTGGGACACGACACAGGACTGCAGCACAGAACTCTAATCTGGTAGTTTTTGCAGAGTCCCGACACCTGGTCTTTGTTGTGGCAGCTCAGCCCCACGGCCGGGCTGCACTCTATGTTCTGCCCAATGGTACGGAGAGGCACCTCAGGGGCATCCTCAGCTCGGCACTCCACTGCTCTCGGTGCTAGGCAAACTCGGTACCCATGGGCACGGAGGTTCTCCAGTGTATCGTAGTCACCGCTATGGACACCTGATCCAGGACGGCTGACATCCAGCCATGGGGACCACAGGCAATCCTCCTCACAGCCCAAGGTAGGCAGGATGGAGGTTGTGGCAGATGTCCTGGGGGGTGTGGTGGTAGCTGTGGACGTGGCGCTGCTTGAGGGTTCCGTGTGTGCTGTGCTCTGGGTGGGGCTGGGGTGTGTGCTGGAGGGTTGCCTCGAGCTCACAACTGTGGGCAAGGAAGGCAAGGCTTAGCATCAGAGCCCATGCTTAGAGCTGCCTTACTAGATCCTGGCCCTGTCATCCCTGCTAGCCTGTGAGCTGCCTTGTGGGTTTCTGGATGGACAAACATTGGAAACTAAACACTTGGAGCCACATTGGCCAGCCTGTGCTTAGAACCTACCTGGCAGTGGGCAGGTGGGGAGGGAAGCAATTCAGTAAACAGATAAATTAACCTTCCTTAAAGGGGATCAGCTCCCTGGACCATGTCCTGAGCAGAATCCATGCCCCCAAAAGCCAGTTGCAGGAGATCTTCACTCAGAGAGGCTCTAAAGATGCTGCATGTGGCCTGAAAGATGCCCCCTGAGGAGGAGGGTGAGGGCTCAGGAGAGCCTGGTGCACCGTGCAGTGTAAAGCAAACAAGCAGCTCTGAATCCCAAGAGGTTCCCGTCATCCTCTAGGGGCTGGCCTGAGACCACACCTCCCAGCATTCTGGGAGCCTCAGTCCTAGGACCCCAGTGCCCCCAAGGCCAGCCCCAGCAGCTGGTGGAAGCAGGATCACAGGCACCAGGACTGCTAGAATAGCTCAGGGAGGCTGCCAGAAGGTGGGTGCCTGGCAGAAGGAGTCAGAAGGTCACCCATGTGCCAATGTCCAGCTTCTGGGCCCATTTCTGACACTCAGGGGATGCCACCAATGCTTGGAGCTGGGCATGAACCTAGTGTCTGATAAGATAATCTGCACTGGTCAGTAGGAAGAGGGACAACACACAGGGCACCTGAGTTCAGTTCACTCTGCCCTCAGCTGTGAGTGCCTTACCAAGTGGGGATGTGGAGAAGGAGAAGGTGGTTGGAGGTACGGGGGTGGTGAGGCTGCAGGTGGAGGTTTTCCTCTCGATGGTGCCATTAGCTCCACAGTAGGCAAAGAGGCAGCCGCCGATGCCGTCTGTCGTGTTGTAGATCGCATCCCCCGGATGGAAGCTTTGCCCGTTGTAGGTACAGGCACAGGCTGTGGGGAGCAGAGCAGCCAGGCTCAGTAGAGGCCAAAGCACTGATAGAACCCTTACCCCCCACAGCCCTGATGAGGATGTGGTTGCTTACCCTCAGAGTCATAGGCACAGCGCACGCCGCTCTCGGTGCAAACACTAGCGAGAGGAGAAAGAAGTGGGACTGGGCATATGGGGGCTGCCACCTGCCTCCACAGGGCATCCACTGTTCTGAATGCAGGTGGTGCAGCAGCCTCCACCACAGCCCAGGCTGGAGGACAGAGACCCTACCCAGTACCAGCCATGGGTCTCGAGGGCTTGCCTACTTGAGGATTGCCCATCAGTGACCAGTGGAGGCAGTATAAGGCTAAAACACAACCCAAGGCCTCAAACACCTGATAGACATCCGTCCCCTGCTACTGGGGTGCCATCGTGGCTCAGCTTCCCCCTCTGCTCCATCTGCTTGCCCCTCCTTCTACCCCATAAGTTTCTCAATCTGGGAACCACCCCATACTCAGCTTCCCCCGTGGAGCTCAGGCCACAGGGCACCAGCCCCTGAGAAACGTATCATGGATGCCTGGCCCAAAGCAGACGTCTCAGGAACAGGGAGGTCCCTGCAGCTCCCCCAGGTGAACCCCAAGTTGAGGGTGCTCTCTGAGCCTCAGGGATGAAGGCCTGAAGGTCGGTGATGTGGGTGGGGCTGGACTGGATTCCCCCACACTCTCCAGGCACAACTCACCAGGAGTAACAGTTCTTGTCTGTGGGCACCCTCGCGCCGGGTCGGTACAACTTCCCATGGACACGGCAAGTTGGAGGCGGTGGAGTTGGGATTGGGCAAGTGGCCACACACTGCATCGTATTCTCATCAAAGATTGGGGTCCCCAGAGGACACTTGGGATAGCAGCCTGTGGGCCAGGGGCTCTTAGTCCCAGACAGACAGACTGCTGACCACCTCACTGCAGAGTCCCCCGCTCTGTCCCCCACCCCAACCTATCCACAACACTAGTACTCAAGATTGAAGCCACAAAGACCTCCTAGTGGTCAGGAAGAGTCCACTTCTTCTGGTGAAGAAGACCGCAGGCCCAGGATCCTAATATACCCAGCCCAAATCCCAGGGACCCAGGCCAGCCCTGCCCCTCTCAGGCCAGCCCTCAGCTCACCTTCCAAGCCACCAAGGTCTCGCAGGCAGTGCCCACTGGGGTTCTGGCAGGTGCGCATACAGGGGGACCCGCACGGCTTGTAGTGCCATGTGCACTGGCTGTCAGCATTGTAGTAGTCACAGAACAGAGCTAGGGAGAGCGGAGGGTTGGCCCTGAGCCTGGCCTGCACCCCAGCCTGCTAACCTCTACCCACCCCTGTGTCCTAGGCTAAGGACAAAGTGGGACCAGGGAGGGTAGACCAGGCAGGGATTCCCCTGGCTTCCCGGGGTACCAGATGGACCACCATTGGGTGGAGGTTCTTCAGCCAGAGCAGCCCCCTGGCTACACCTGGCTTCATAGAGGCCAGGGCTCAGGACATCTTTAGCAGAGAACCTTCTCCAGGGCCAATAATCCCTCCTGCAACCACTCCCCCATCTCTATTTCACTTTCCTTCGAAACCTTTCAGCCTCTCCAAACACAACATGCATCCAGTCAGGCGCATGGCGCTGGCCTTTCCCTCCGGCTGGCCTTCCTCTCTGCCCCTCAATCCTATGCCTGGCACTCTGGTGCCCTGGGTACTCACGGCAGATGTCAGGCGTCCTCCAGGACACGCACACGCCCACATCGTGGCAGGCCTGTGCATAGGCGGCCACAGCAGTGCAGAAACACTCGCAGTCACCTCCTGAGTCACAGGCACAGGCATCACTCACACAGGCCTCGTAGTACTTGGCTGGCTCCACCTGAGGGAGATAGGACTTTTGGTTCTGGGGACCCCTGCTCCCTTGGGCTCTTGGGGACTCAGGCCTACACTGGCCTGTTGACCTGGTTTCCACCAGAGCTAAGGAAAACAAATACATGACCCTGAATGGCTGGCCAGACCTGTCATGGTTCGCAGAGTCTGATCCTGACCCTGGCTTCCTCAGATACAGTTAACACCCCTGCCCCAAAACAACAGCCCACTCTGGCATGTCCACATGGGTCTCTGAGCCCCAGCACACACACCTTTAGCTGCCCTCCCCGTCTCATCCCTTTCTCCCTCCCGGGGTCATTGCACATAACGCATTTCTCAGGCCCAGAGACAGCCCTGCCCCGCCTGGGTGCTGGTGCCGTACATGGGCGTGGCAGGCATCGAAGGTTGCACTGTTGATGATGCTGCACTGTTTCTGGGCCCAGGACTTGCGGTAAGGGTTGGCGGTGCAGGAATCCACGGGCACCAGGGCGTCCGGGCAGGACGGGGAGAACTTCCAGCTGTTTCCAAACTCCAGTGCGTTGCCCACCACAGACTGGCTCCGCGTGGTGAAGTCGTTGATAGTGTTGTCGTCAAAGTTCCCACACAGGCCGCAGACCCTGCCCTACAGAGCACCGGGAGAGGGGGATGGGTCAGAGCCATTTTCCTGCACCCTGAGGCCCCCCAAGCCCACCGCTGCCCCAGCTTCCTGAAGAGTAAAGAAAGCACGAGGTTTGGAAGCTGGCCCTCTGGCCTCACTACGAGGTTCCCAGGACTGCTGTGCCCACGTCTCCTAGGGAGGCCCACAGCTCCCCAGATTGGCAGCACTGGGAATCCTCTCCCTCCACTCTCCGGCAGGGCTGCTTTCTCCTTCCTCCCTCTGACCTGACCTGGGCATGAGGCCCAGCGTCACTCTGCAGGGTGAGTGCAGGGGCCTTGGTGGCCATTCTAGAGTCTTTCCAGGAGAAAGGGAGTTGAAAACACTGGGGTCTGCAAGTGTAGCCTCATTGGAAAGAGTCTTTATAGATGTGGTCAAGTTAAGATGAGGTTACTCCGGAGCAAGGGATCCCAGGTCCTTGTCTGGTGTCTTCATAAAAGAAGGAAATGTGCACACAGGCACACAGGGAGCCACAGATAATGGAGGCAGAACCCGAAGTCACACAGCCACAAGCCAAGGATGCTTGGAGCCCCAGAGGCAGAAAAGACAGGAAGGACCTCCCGAAGGCTTCAGAGAGAACATGGTCCTGCCGGCACCTCATTTGAATTTGTAGTGTCCAGAACTGTGAGGGAACTGGCCACCTTTATTACAGTAGCTGAGGACATTCACACAGCAAGGGCTCCCCTCGCTGCCCACCCTGGAGGCTCAGGGCTCACTTTCCATCCTCTGTCTCCCCATATCTCCTGTCTCTCTGTCCCTGCCTGCATCTCTCTGTCTTTCTGTCACTCTCTGTCTCTTATATCTCTGTCCCTGCCTCTCTCCCTCTTGTCACCTCTCTGTCTATCTCTGTTTCTGTCTCTGTCCCTTTCTCCCAATCTTCATATCTCTCTCTCTCTCTCTTTTCCTGTCACTGTCTCTCTGTCTCTCCTCCTGTCACTGTCTCTCTGTTTTTCCCCCAACCAGTGTGTCCCTCTGGACCCTGGCAGGGGCAATGGCAGTGGCCTCCATGGTTCTGTCTCACCTTGAACTCAGGGCCAAGTCTGAGGAAGATGCTGGTCCTTCTGTCCCACAGAAGCACCAGGCCGACGTCAGTTTCCACCACCAGGTAGACGCCCATTTGGTGGATGGAGTAGGGTGGCTCCTGCCCCGTGCCCTTCTGGACCACCTCCACCTTCCCGTCACTCAGTTTCAGCTCATAGCTCTGTGGGGTAAGGGCTTCCTCAGATCCTGACAATGACCAGGCCCCTCCTGTGCTCCCCCCATGGTGTCATGGAGCCCCAGTTTACCCCACCCCACCTGCCCTGCTCACCCCCAAGAAGATCTTGATGGACTTGGAGCAGGTTGTGCCTGTGGTACCACAGGGGACATTCTCGATGATGACACGGAAGGAGTCCTGGGCACTGTTGTTCCCACCGCAGTGGTCCTGGGAAAGCAGAAGATTGTGAGGCAAGGGGAGGTTGCTCCCACTAGACCGTACACGGCTGTGGGTGAAGCCACCAGCCCCGTGTACCTGCACCAGTGTGTATTCGCAGTCCCCACTGAAGCTGTAGCGCCGCCCGTCGAAGGTGAGGAAGTGACCGTCCCCGTACACGGCACAGGTTGCTAGGCAGGGCTCATCCGTGCACCGCCATGTTCTGTTCTCACATGTGCTGCGTGGGGCACAGGGGTCAGGCCAGCGTGCCCATGGGGCAGGAGTGGGAAATCCTCCGGAGGTTCTGGGGATATGACCTCCTGATGTGTGACCCCCCCCAGAAGGACCAGGAGCACAAACAGATGCCAAGGGTCTACCCAGTTGGGAGCCAGTGCCAGGTGTGCCAGCCTGGGGCTCTGTGCTGGGATCATGCTGCTCCTGACAAGTACCTCTGTACCATATAGTCTAGTGACAGCTTGGGACTGCCCCCCTGGGCTCTGACCCCCACATACCAGTTGTTGCAGCCCACCCGGATGGTTTCCCCTCGTCCATAGGTGGCCTCATTGTGCACACAGGGACAATCCTCTGCAGCAATGCAGCTCCCATCGCCATCTGCCACAAGCCCTTCGGGGCAAACGCAGCCAGACACGCACTGGGTGCTGTACTATAGGGGGTGCAGACACAGGTGAGTGGACAGGGAACGACAGCAGGCCCTACCATGTCTTCCAAGAGAGCTGGCTGCACAACTTCAGGGAACCCTGGGGACAGCAAGCCCTGTGACAGGGCAGGCAGGGGTCCTCCAGGGATTCAGTCTAGCCAGGTTCCCCTGAGGGTCCCCTGCACTGGTGAGTCCGACTGAACTCCCCACCCCAGGAACAGATTCAAGGGAGCCTGGTGGTCTCCATGGAGAGGTGGGGGGGGTGAGGGATCATCAGGAGAGTCATGGCAGGGTCATCAGGGGGTGACCAGGGCACTTACGCAGGCCATATCCAAGGTATGACAGCTCTTCTGACAGCCAGCCCCAGTGGCCCCAGATGTGGCATTTCGGCAGTCAAAGTAGACCATGGGTGTGTCACACACTGGAAAGGGAAGGGGCAGGTCAGGGTACCCCAACCCGCCCACCAGGCTGGCTCTGAGGGAAGCTAGCTGCTACAATATCTTTCACGTGTGTTTCCGGAAGGTCAAACATGTGACCACTGTGGGTGTGGGAGGGGTATGTATCCGTGAGGTGCATGTGCACAGGATGTTTGCGTGATTGTGTGTGGCAAGCCCACGCCCCCATCTTCATCACTGAGCCCAGGGACCACAGCCCACACCAGACACAGAGACAGTGATCAATGACCCCCAGTTCATTCAACCTGACACCATTTGGGGGTCTTCTCATGGAGTTCACAGGGCCAGAGAGCAGTGATACCCCAGGCAGGCTTACCTGGGGTGGGCGCATGGCCTCCGATGCAGGTCAGTGTCCCCTGTGTGCAGGTGCTGTGAGGAGAGAGTTGTCAGCATGTCCACTAGGGCTAGTGAGCCCCTAGGACCCACCTGCCCAGCCCCGGGTTCTCACCAGATGGCCCCACTGTCATGCACTGATTCGCCGTTGGGGACTGTGGAGCCCCTGTGGTAGCAAGGACAGCTGGTGGCCTGCACACACTTGCCCGAGTCATCCAAGAAGGTGCCCTCAGGACAGGTGCAGCCATCCACGGGGACAAAGTTGACTTGGCAGGTGACATCCTCCTCACTCAGGGAGCGGCAGGTGGGCTGGCAGGTGCTGATGTGGTAGTGGTAAGTCATCGACTTGGGGCAGGTGGTTGTGGGTTTCGCTAAAAAGGAGGGGCAAAATAGGGGAACACTCAGGAGGTGGTCACACAGAGACTGGTGGTTAGCAGCTGGCAGCCCAGTGGGCTGAGGCCTCCCCCCAGACACTGCCTCCTAAGCTGGTCTGTGGTCCACAATGGCCTGGGTGCCCCTCAGTTTCAGAGCCTGGCCGAGCTGGCCCCTGAGCCCAACTAGTTCAGGTCCCTTGGAGAATCAACTCAGCCACTAGGAGACCAGTGGGGACTCCCCCACCCTCCCAGTCCTGATGAGGAAAAGGCTGGGTTTGCCCAGGGCACACTCACTGCAGACTCCATCCCTCCAGCCTCGGAGCAGCACACCCTTGGCGGCACAGGCTCGCACATAGGAGGACAGGGCCGCACACATGCAGTCCTCACTCTTCTCACAGTTGCACGTGTCAAACATGCAGTTCTGGGGGCAGAGTGTCAGGGTGTCAGGGACCCCTGTCCTCACGGGGTGAGCATCCCCTGCACAGACGGGCCTCCCCATGTCCAGGAAGGATCCCGCCTGGGTCTCCCATTCCAGCACCTTCCCACCTTCCTTGCCTCCTCCTGGACACTTCCCTGCATTTTTCCCTCCAGCAGAACTTGTGTGTGCATCTTAGAGCTGAGCCCTCACACAAGCCAACCTCCCCTGCAGGGCAGGGGCCTCTGGGAGGACCCTGACCCTTTATCTCTGTGACCCACCAGGCTTGTTCCCTCCATGCATTAGCTCCATCACTGTCTGATTTCCCACTTGGCCACTGGGCCCAGCTAGCTACAAACCCTTAGGGTTTGGCTCTTGTCCCCATGTAGAGCTGGTACAGCATGACCTCAGTGAATATGCCATGTGTGAATGAGTGAAGTGGGAACAGAGCCAGAGAGATGGACTTGGTCCAGACCCCACTAACTGCTGCCTCCTCAGCACCCTCCCAACCCTCCATGGAGGTGGCCACACAGTCTAGTGATGGGGCTTTGGCCAGAGGAGCATGGGGGCAGGGGCATTACCGAATAGTAGGTGCCAGGGTTCACCGTGGCATGGCACTGGGCAAAGGAGCCGTTGGCATTGGTCAGCTGTGAGCACCAGTGCTGGGCATACTTCTCTGTGGACAGAGGGGAAGCCATCAGTCATTCACACTCCCCTCGCTCCACCAGGTTGCTCTTTCCTGGGCTTTGGGGCTTCCAGCATCTCTATACAGACAGACATGGCTGTAGCACTTGGTCATTCTGCAAACAGCACCCAGGACGGGGAAGTGGTGTCCTCCCAACACACATGGAGTGTGGAGAAGCCATGGCCACTGTTCCTCTCCTTTCCAGAGTCCCCAGCCCCATTCCTAGAGCCTCCTCCCCTTCTGGGGGCACAAATGGCCACCACTGTGGACAAATAGGCAGAAATCTCTGGGTCACTGGAGGGAGAGGAAGGACACAGGACCAGATGAGACTGAGCCCCACCTCTCCATTTCTGCCCAGCCTCAGGGGGGTTGGTGGTCAATGTCACAAGTGTCCTTCCTTTTACCCAAATGTGTGATGCTCTGTGTGCACAGCTGATGGCAGATAAAGCAGTTGGCCAGCTGTGGAACTTGTGTCAGGGGCTCTTCTGGACCTCCCTGCTTAGCCAGCAGACACAAGCCTGCAGTCTTCCCCAGAGCACCCAGAGTTACTGGCTTGTAACACTTCATGCATTGGCTAGTTTGCATGATGACCCCCGCTTCAGAGCAGACAGCTGGGCCCCAGTCAGTTGAGAAAATGCTTCTCAACTGAAAGCATTTCAGAAATAATAGAAGAAAGTAAACCAGCCTCCAGGCAGCCAGCCAGCACGGCCAGCCGTACGCACCATTCTCCACGCTGAGTGAGCAGGGGTCCTCAAAGATGTTTTTGACATTGGGACAAGAAGCCTGCGTCTTGAAGGTGTTGAAGAAGGCAGCAGCCGTGCCCTCCACCACACCACTGATGGTCCGGAAGTCATCAGCCTGGATACTGTTGAAATTCCCGCAGAGACCTGGGGGGAAGGTGGGCAGGTTGAGGCCCTGTGTAGACTCCAGGAAGGAGTGGGCTCAGGGGTCCCAGAGGCAGGGCCCCTTACCGCAGGTCAGTCCCCGGAGCTCAGGTGCCAGCCGTACAAACACCTGCATGGTGGGCACCAGCTGGATGTCCAGCTGCAGGCCCAGGGTGGTCTGAGCAATGATGAAGAAGGTTGAGGGTCTGAAGAGGGTGACATTGGCTGCAGACACAGAGGACAAAGGTTGTGCTAAGGCACATGGGAGGGACCCACGGGCAGCCCTGTGGGTACAGGGGGGCACAGGGGAGCTCCACAGGCTGTGCCTCACCTGCAGACACTGGCAGCTGAGTGTAGATCTGGTTCACAAAGACCTCCCCGCTGGCCTTCACCACTATGACCTGAAAGCAGCCCAGAGCCAACAGGGTAAGCAGAGGGCTGGGGTGGGGCCTCCCCTGCTGTCCCCTGGTGCCCCAGCAGAATCTGGGAAATGTGACTTGGAGACCTTCACCTGGAAAGTCACAGGCTCCACAAGGTGGGCTAATGCCCCGAGGTCATCCTCATCCTGATTTTCTGAATTTTCTATGAGAATCATGTTTTTGTTTTTTTAAGAATATAAAACCAAAGTTAATTTATAAAAAAAAAAAATCAACTAAAGCAGAGAAACTGTGATAGCCAGAGATGCTTTGGTCCTCCTTCCTGTCCAGGTGTCCAGCCCCTGAGCTGTTTCACTAAAGGATGGTCACTGGGAAAACAAGTAATGTACATAGCCAATGGGGTAAGAGGGTTCAATGGGCACTTGCCCTTCATGGTGTGGATCCAGGGTTTGGACAGAGGTGACTGGCCATGGGGACACACCCTCGTTCCCACCTTGTTATCTGTCCCTACTGGGGCTCCATCCCACCTGCGGCACTCACCGTCTGGCCCCCACCCAAGTTCAGTGTCACGCTCTTCAGGCAGGTCTCGCTATCCGTCAGCCCACACTTGCGCAGCTCGGCCAGCACAGTAAAGCCACTGCTGTTACAGGGCTGCAAAACACGGCAAGGGTCCTTGTGTGCTGCCAGGCCCTCCTCCCCCACCCACATCACCCCCTCTCTTCTCCAGTCCACACTGCTTCCCCTCGCTGGACACCCCACTATGGACTCCTCAGGCGTAGCCCACTCAATCCTGGAGGGAGGTGCTTTCAGGAGCCCCCAGATAGGAACCCACAGGCCCAAGTCGGGGAAATCTCAATGTATCCCCATTGAATCTGAGGAATCTAAGCAGGTGGCCACCAGATGGTTCTAGTCGGGTGACCTTGGGAAAGGCCTGACTGGGGAGAAGGTCAGGAGATCAGTGATTTTTGCAGGAAGGGGGATCGGTGATGGATATGCAGAGCCCAGTGTTCCCAGGATAGTGACACTACTCAGTGTGACCTTGTGATGTCAATACAGAAATGCAGAGCACCAAGAGCATTCCATGGACACTGGGTGTCCATGACAAGTCAACTTTGTCTCATCAATTGTAACAAACACACCATGCTAATTTGTTAATAGAGAGGAATTGTACTGGGGACAGGGGTACATGGGAATTCTCTGAACTTTCTGCTCCATTTATTTGTAAACCTAAACTAGGCTTGGTCTCTTACAACAAAATACCCAGTACTGGATGTGTGGCTTAAGTGGCAGGGCACCTGCTTAGTAACCAGCCCTTAGTTCAAACGCCAATACCACCAAAACAAAACAAAAACCCAAGGTCAGAGGAGTCAGGACACTGGACAGGAGTCATCTGGCAGGGAGGCTCTGATCAGCAGCCAGTGACCTTCATGGAGCCCAGGACTAGGAGATGGGGGTGTTTCCTCAAGGTCTCACCATCAGGTACCCTTGAGGTCTCCCAGGAGCAGCCAAGATGTGATATCCAGGCTGGGGAACCCCAGGAGACTGGGCACGGACCCACAGTCAGGTGCGTCCCTGAAAGCAAAAGGATCTGGGGCAGCCCAGGTACTACCTTGGTCAGCACGTAGCTGCAGTCCCCATGCACCGTGTACTGCCTCTCGTCAAACGTAGAGAAATGGGCACCTCCCACCACCGAGCAGGTTCCTGGACACGGAACCTCACTGCAGCTCCACCGGCCTCCGGAACAGGTGCTGTAAGGCAGCAAGAGAAGAGACACCTTGTATGCCAGCTCCTGGAACAACAGGCCTGCTGCGTCCCCACCTAGGCCAGGGGCTGCTACCTACACTGCACTGGCCACAACTGGTCTGTACTGCACAAGCCACGGTGGGCCTGGACCTTACCTGGCCCACAACTCTCAGGGGGCCATCCTGGCACAAGTTGGGGTCCTGAAGAGGGAGCCAAAGACCTACCATTCAGTGCAGTCTGTAGAGTAGTTGGCGCCTGGTGCATAGTACATCCCGTTGTACAAGCAGGAGCACTTGGATACGGGGACACAGCCAGTCTGGCCAATGTCATCGAGCACCATCCCTGCAAGAAGCAGCCAACCACGTGACACATGTCATCTGGGGGCCTCAACCAGCACCAGCAGCCCAGGGACACCTCGGGCCCAGGTCAGAGAGGTCATTTCTCCAAGGCTCAGCCATGGCAGCATGGCTGCCTGGCACCCAAAAGGCAGTTGTATTTCAGAGGTCCTGAGCCTGGGCTTGCAAGGCAAGAAGCCATCTCACCCTCAGGACAGAAGCATCCGGCAACACAGTGGTCCTCGCAGACCTGGGAGCGCTGGGGGTTGGAGCAAGTGTCTACACAGGGTGAGCCACACTCCCGATGCTTCATGTTCAGAGTGCAGTTCTGGGCTGTAGGGAGACCAGGAAGACAGGCTCCCGTCGTGTTTGCACCCCCTTCCCTGCCAGCCTGAGGCAGGACAATGGGATAAGGATGGGGAGGCCAGGGTGGGGGCACTCACGGCAGAGGTTGGGGCCCCGCCAGTCCTGTGGCAGCCCCCCAGCATGAGCGCACTGCCGGGAGTACTCGGCCAGGGTGTGGCAGATGCAACTGGACAGGTCAGTGCGTTCACATAAGCAGAGGTCCTGCTGGCAGGCCTCCACGTAGCTGCTGACGTCCACCAGGGCTGTGCAGTTTGAGAACAGCTGGCCTCTCAGGATCTCCTCACAGATGCCCTGGGGCCAGGCAGGAGCTCACAGTGAGTCCAGGTTCAAGGCCGCAAAGTGGAGTTTGGGGCATCCCCTGGGCTCACGGCCCCTCTTCTCTATCCTGCCAGCTGGTTCATTCTGAGACTTACAAAGGTGGTGGAGCACTTCTTCTGGAGTGAAGGGATAGGGTCCTGGCACTGTTCTGTGGGGCCGTCCATCTTCTGCAGGTTCCCAAACTCAAGGGGTGTCAGCCTGACATCTGCAGGAAGCACAAAGCCAGCTCTGCTTGCAGGTCCCAGACTCTCCAGCCCAGCATCCTGGCAGCAAAGTCTCAGGGATCAGTGCCCCAAGGTGGGATTAGAAGGGTCCCCTGCTGAGGATGCCTGAGTTGTCCTGTGAGCCCTGGCCTCCCCATCCTCACTACCCAGTACCCTCAGAGAGTCTGCATGATGCAGGAAGGAGGCTGGGACATCCAGGCTGCAGTGAGTCATTGCTGACACAGGATCTTGGGTCCTGCCCTCCAGCCCAGAGTGGACCTGACCTCTTGCCAGCCCTTACAGCCTGCCTGACTGGTCAGGGACTGCTGGATGCTTGGGTAGGCTTCATCTCCTGTGGATGGATACCCCTTACAGGTGGGCTTGTGTGGGGCTTTGTGGACCTGGCAGAGGGTGGGTGGGGTGGGGGACGTGCTCTGGTGTGATCTGGGCTGCTTGATGACAAAGACTCCAGGGTCAAGGACATGGGTGTGATTTTGTGTAAGAGTGTGTCACCAGCCACTGTGCAGAGCAACAGCACTGAGAACTGAGGAGTTTGGAAGGCAACCTGATGCCCAGGACTGTGAGGGTGGTGCAGGGCGCCTATGCACACGTGTGTACGCTGCATGTGATGGAATTGTGCATGTGGGCAGGACCGCGAGTGCATGCATCAGGCACATGCGCGTGTGCTCGATCGTAAGAGTGCATTTGCACACAACTTGCAGACATCTGACTTGGGATTCTAGAATCTAGAGGCTCCTGGGTGTTGGGAGGGGCGAGGCGACAGCACTGGCCTCTCCTGGGGTCTTACTGTGGGAGAGGAACTCGCTGAACACCGGGTTGCCACTGAAGTCTCCACAGAGCCCACAGGTCTTGTTGGCATACTTGGTGTCCAGTTCCAGCTGAAATTGGAGGAGACATCACGCCCTGTCCCCTCCAGGGTCACCCCAGCACACGAAGAACAGATTCCCAAGGCTGGGGGCTCCCAGAGGGGACACCGGCCATTAGAACCTCCCCACAAGATGCGTGAAGCTGCAATCCTGAGCAGGTGGAACCGGTACCCCATGTGCAGGGCCTCCATCTTGCGGGTGATGACCCTATTGGTGTCTGGGCACCTGTTTCACCTGCTGTGTGGCATAGGGTCCAATCTTCTCACCCTCCTTAGCCCAGAGACCTTCCTACCCTCTCAGGAGAGGCTATCAGGCAGGTCAGTCCCTGAAGGCTAGAGGTGTGTGCCATCCCCAGCCTCATCAAGAGGCTCCATCCACCCACTGCCTCCTTTCTGGCCTTACCAGGAGCCTCTGTTCACCCCTGCCTATTTCCCAGACTCACCAGGAGGCTCTGCCCATCATCCCCCCAACATCACACCCTGCCTCCATCCAACCCCTGCCTCTTTCCTGGCCTCACCAGGAGGCTGTCATCATGGTTCCACATGAAGACCAGGCCAAGCCTGGCCACCACCTTCAGGTAGCTGCTGCTGAGCTCAATGAGGACGCCGGATTGGCTGAAGGGCAGCTGGACCCTGTGGAGAAGGATGGGGCTGAGGTGCTGAGGTGCAGGGCCAGGAGAGGGACTCCAAGCCAGGATTGTCCCTGCAGCCCTGAGTGTGACAGGGTCGTGGCGCCTAGAGCATGGAGTTCCTGGCCAGTTCCTCTCCCAGGAGGCTTGTCAGTAACCCCAGTCCCGTGATTGTGATGCCCTGCTTTACCCACCATACCCAGAAATGCTGTCACCCCACCCAGCACCATCCAGAGACCCAGACTCACAGGTGGCCATTGACCAGGACAGAGCTCTTGGTCAGCTCGACAACGAGACCATCGAGCTTCATGATGACCCTGCTCACTGTGGTGGCATTGGACTCCTGGCTGCGGCGCAGCTGGATGTTGAAGTCCTCGTAGGCGGCACCACAGTGTGCAGAGAACACATAGTTGCAGAGGCCCGGGAAGCGGAAGACATCACCGTCAAAGGTCTTGTAGTGGAAGTCACCCCAGGTACTGCACACCTGCCCATTGTGCGCTGGGTTCAGGGCTGTGGACCAGAGCAGTCATAGCCTTTAGGGTTGCTGCCCTAGCCGGGCACTCCCACATGTAACCCCCCGTACCTGCCAGCATTCCACATCCGGGTGCTACCAGGAACCCCAGACACACTGCTGCCAAGGGCAGTCATCACTACAGTCCTGTCTGATCCAGGAAGCTCTGGGATTGGCTGGCTGCAGGTTGGGGCCCCTTTCCAACTGGGTCCTCCAGGACTGATGGAGGGAAGCCCAGCCAACCCATGTCACTTCCCTGGTTGGGACTCAGGATTTTACTCACCTCGTACCACAGGGATAGTTCTCAGAGGAGGGATGACAGTCACCCCACGGAGTGGGTCATCTGTGGAGACAGGGGCTTGTGGTGAGGCAGGGGGTCCCAGCTGCCCAGAGGAGGTGGTTCAGGGCTGGTGGACCCAGGCCTCCCAGTTCCCCAGGCCGGGTCTGAAACTACTAGGTGCTGAGGCCGGCACAGGTGTTGTACATAGGTGCGATGCACAGGTGTTATGCACAGGCAGAGCACAGTGCACCTGCAGGCCTACACTCCACATTCCCTTCTCAGGCTGCCGCCTGGAGAGCCCCTGGACTTTCAGCCCTCGTGAGCATGCAGCTCCCAATGTCAAAGCCCAGAAGGTGAATATGCTGCCGGAACACGGGGAGACAGGAACCCAGCCACACAGCCCAGTCAACCTACCAGCCTCTCTCAAAAACTCTCTAGAGCCTGAGCCTTGACAGCCATGACCACCCCAAGGCCCTGGATCAGGAAGGGCCAGGCAGTGACTGCTCAGGGTGTCCTCCAGCCCCCTAAGTTCTGGCCCCTCAGCAGTAGCCAGCTGTGTTACCACCCCAAGACAAGAGGACCTGGGAGGACCCCGGGCCATGTTGGGGTGGTGTTGACAGGCATAGTGGGGACGAAAGGCCAAGACTTACCGACATGCCCTGGAGGGAGAATGACTCTCCTGTGGTGATCATAGCTGGATTTCAGAGAGTCTTGCTCGGCCTGGCCTGTGGAAGAGGAGATGGACCTGAGCAAGGATGGCACCTCAGACAATCCAAACTGCAGGCCACCAGGTGTGTGGATGGAGTGAGGACCATAGGGGTCCAGAATGTGTTGGGTAGCCAGCAATGAGGACTCTGTGAAGGGCTGGGGGACACTGGGATGTCTCCATCCATGTGGAACGGTGTTTGAGGTAACCCAGGCCTACTGCTGGACAAAGTCCCCTGCGAGCGTCCCCTGAGGAGCACTCAGCATGGGTGGGGCCTCATTCTGACCCTGCATATCCAAGGCCCATTCGTTCTTTCCCACTTAGTGTCTGCTGTGTGCCGGGCCCTGTCCTCTGCGCTTGAAGCCTTCATGGTTCTCTCCTATTAAGTGACCACGGAGGGGATCAGACTGTAAGGACAGGTTGGTTACAACTTGGCATGAGGTATCCAGAGATCTGAGGGCCAGGTCTGAGATCAGAGCCTTGGTGGCCAGGGAACCTGGGGCAGAGGGACAGGCTTTGATCCTTATGGTACACTCTGAGACGAGGCTAGTTTCTGGGACCCACTGAAGTCCTCCAAACGCACAGGATGTCACCAGACACTAGCTCAGCGTAGCCCTGCACAGAGCCAGTGCAGCAGTGGGAGCCTGGCCTACTCCCAGACCCTGCCCAAGAGAGGTTGAACAAAACTGCAACTGACTTCCACTCCAAATCCAGCTGCCCACGTCCTGCCCCTGTCACTGGGATCCTTGCATCTGGCTGGGAGGACCATCCCCACACCATGCTCTCTTGCCCCTGTGGCTTCTGTAGGCTCTGTGCTGGGTCACGACTAGCTAGCCATGAGGGACAGACATGCAGCGGACAGAGTAAGAACAGCTTCCACAATTCATCCCTTGCCTGTGTGCTTCCCTCTTCCTCTGCCTCCCTGGACAATCTGGTTGCGAGCCTCATCCCTGGAGTGTGCCACAGGGATGCCAACCTGGCAGGAGCCAGTAAGGCAGGCGGTAAGGGCCTGTCCAGGACTCCTAGACATCAAGGGACAGCCCCAGCCCTGAATGGCTTGGCAGAGGCCAACAGGAAGTTTGATGGCATTCATGGTGGATGGGGGTAATGCCAGCCAAGGCAGGTGCAGCCCTTCAGCACCTACGGAGCTGCTGAGAACCTCACTCACCCCTGTCCCACTCTGGACCTGCCCTGTGAGTTCTGCGGGCCCAGCTCCAAGAAGCTCTAGGGGAGAGTTTTAAGTCTCCAAGAGCAAATGTCCAGTGTGGGCCCAATGTGGGCCTGCACTAAACAGGAGGATATGGCCAGGCCAGGAAGGTCCTGTCTACAGATTCCTCAGAAAAGCACAGGGCAGATGAGACAGGAGGCCTTTCTGACTCGAGACTGGCTGGCAGAGGGGAGAGTAGAGGGCTGGGGCTTAGGACTCTAGGACCTAGCTGACTTTGTCAGGTACCATGGAGCTGAGTGAAAGCACCTATCCTGCCCTTCCAGGAGTCCTGAGAGCATTAGGACTCATCTCCATCCAAGGCACCCATCCCCTTGGAGCCTCTGTTACTGCCTCACCTATCTCCAGGGGCAAGGACATCTTGACCCAGGTGGGAGGACTGTCCAGTTTTCATAGGCCTTGAGCCTTCCCATCCCCTGTGGGTGTCACATCTTCACCCAAGACTGAGACTTCAGGACACCCCTATGGAGGTCAAGATGGGGACACTGTTGATCTGGGTACAAATGGGATGTCCAAGGGGTTGAGAGCCCGCCCTGATCAGGCCTGATGGGGACAGAGTCCCCATCATAGTGGATGCCTAGCCCCAGAAGCCCCTGCAGCCGGCAGAGCCCTCCCCAACCACTGAACTGGAGATCGTTCAAGGTGGTCAGGCTGCAGGCAGGTGCTATGTGACCGGTGCCCTTTATGGTCATACTCAGTTTGCCCAAGATCCAGGACAAGGACTCTGAGCAGCTGCTGCCCACCTGGGACCAGAACGTAGGGGAGTGTCCAGAGACTCCAGGCCATAGCCTGGGAAAGCCAGGCAGCTCAAGTCCTACCTGTGTGCTGGGCGCAGGCCAGGGCCAGAGCCAGGGCCCAGAGCGAGACCAGCTTTCTCCGGCCGGCACCCATGGTGTGGCGTGAGGTGTCCCCACAGGTGGCCTCTGAGGACAGCCTGCAGTCAGCAGCAGTCTTTTGTAGCCCCAGAGCTGGCTCCAACCCCAGCGGCTTCACGTGGGTGGGCGGGGCAGCCCTGTGGTTCCCCTCACCCAAGTAAACAGTGGGCACTCACTTCAGGCTGCTCAACGGCCAGCGGAAGGAGGCAGAGGTGGGTGTGTTCATGGGTGGGGCCTGGTTTCCCTAGGGTTCCCCCAGATTCTCATCACACAGCCCCCACCCAGACTTTCCCTGGTTGCCCTTCTGACCTGAGTTCCTGGTTCCTCAAGGAACCCCAGCGCGTCCAAGGCTGACCAAATGTTCAAATGCTATCTCTGAGGCTGCCTGGGCCCTGGTGTGGCCTGTCGTCTTCCCTGGCCCTGGAGAGGCCAGCAGTCCCCAAGCAAGCAACAGCGTCCCTCCCCACAGTGTAGCCCCCAGCCCCATGCCTTCTGAGACCCCATCTGTGCTTCAGGCTCCCAGCCTCAGGCAGACGGTGGACAGCAGAGGGCCAGTTCTACCCACCAGATGGCCCCTGACCACCAGGAACTAGGAGCCCTTGGTTCCCAGTGGGCTGGAGAGCTGCAGCAGCTCCACCCAGAAGAGCCCCCAGTCTTTGTCCAACTGAGAAGGTACTGTCATATGATGGACACTTGCCCAGATCGTGGATGTGTGGTGGTGGGCCTTGTCTGGGCCTCTGGACACCGGGGCTGACATGCCCTCTCAGATGCCTAACTTCTCCAGCCAACAGCAGCAGCTCCACTGTCCACAGGTTGGTCAGTAAAGGAGATCCCAGCCAGGGAGGGATGATAGCACAGGAAGAAGTGTGGCTCCCAACACTTCTGGGGAGGGGTTGAGGGTCAGAAAGTCACCCTAAGCTGTCTGATCATTCGCTTCTGGCTCTCCTGGGAACAATCCAAGTCTATTCTGGCCACTTGGTTCTTGGTCTCTGTCCTACCTCCTTCCCATGCTCCATCTTGGCCCCAAAGCCTGGGAGAGGGAACACTGCACACATCACAGGGGTGGGGGAGTGGAGGAACTGTGAACAAATGAGTGAAGGAAGAGAACAAATCAATGAGTAAATAAGTGAGTGACTGAATCAGTGAGTTAATGAATAAGGGAGGGAGGGAGAGAGAGAGAGGGAGTTAACCAGTGATTGAATGAGTAGTCAAACAAGAAAGGGTTGGATGGTGAGGGGATACTAGGGCCTGGCAGGCTGGGGCTTCAGATATGTAGCCTCCTCCCTTCAGGCATAGCAGGGGCTCCCCTGCCTGGCCATAGCACCGGACATCAGGTCACCTGATGCTGACAAGAGATAAGGTGGGTCCTGGTCAGTGGTGGACCCACTGATCAGGACCCTATGGGGCAGGACAGAGTGGATGCGCTGGCTCCAACAGGTCGGTAGCTTCCATGGTTTGGATAGTGGAGGCCATGAGGGAGTGCAGGTGGTGACTGGGTCCCAGGCCAGAGAGAGTGGTCATGCCCTTCTCTTGCACTCAGAAAGTTGGGTGAGAGGAGCAGCTATCCAGCAGGGTCCATGCCCCTGGCACAAGACATAAGCCTGAGTAACCAGCTGGGTCCACACCTCAACTCTGACCCATTTGAGTCACCAACCTGGCCTCAGAGGTTATCACACCCTGTGTGTCCGAGGCTGGACTGAGCCACCAGCCTGCTGGCCAATCAGCTGCCCAGTGCTTGCAGCCCAGGCCACCTCCAGGCCACAGTACACAAGATGCTGCCCAGAACTGCTGCTAGGGACCAGGCCAGAGTAACTGCTCCACCCAGTCAGATACCACCTGGCTAAGACTAGCTTCCTCTTAGCGCCCAACTCTGGCCACCTGAACCACTGGACATGGACCACCAGGCTGACCTCCTGGTCCTATGAAAATCTGATTTAGTCCAATGCCTTGAGAGGCCTCAGGACTGTCCTTCAGGCCTAAGGTTTTGGGCACCCAGGAGTCACAGCTACCCTGAGGGACTCCACATGTCTTCACCCTCTGTGCTCTCATTCCCAGCCCTGCAACCTGTGTAGCCCAGCCAGACCCCTGGCTTCTTGCTGCTTTCTATGACCCTGAGGCAGAACCTTCCCATGGTTGGGGCCAGAGTCCGTTTTCAAGCCGGCAGCCAGGACAAGTGTGGGGCCAGTGACTCAGCCTCAAAAATCAGGGTCCTCGTCCCCTGTGACTTGCAGGAAGGGTCACCAGGTTCCCACCTGTGCCACTAGTCCTGAGGGACACTTAGTAGGGATGCTGTGCATAGGGTGGCATAGGGGGAACCTGGCCAGGCTGGTGCCTCCAGAAGCCCTCACTTCCACCGGTCCCTGGAGGCCACTTGGGCCTGGGCTTGAACCAAGCTGGTGCCCTCCCTCCATGATCTGACAAATGAATGGCTCACTACAGTCCAGCAAGAAAGGGCTGGCACTATGTCCCCAGGTTTTGCCATGGAGACAGGAAAAATGTTGGCAGGGCAGGGTGGAGGCCGTGACCACCTCCCAGAGCATCACTGTCATGCTGTCGTCAAGCTGCTGACCCTGCCTCTGGCCCCTGATCTGGGACAGGAAACGAGCACCTGATAGTCCCTTTGTCCTGGCAGTCTACCCAGATGACTCATGGAGATTAGCCCCAGGCAGCAGGGCCCCTGGTAGGGAAGAAATGGGCAACCAGGAGAACTGGAGGTAGCCTAGGATGGCAGGGAACTCCATGACCCTCACAATGGCTCCTCCTCCGCCTCCTCCAGTGCAATACATCCTTGGGGGTGAAGATAGGCCCGTACCCAGAACCCCTAGGACCCCTAAGGATGCCCTGAGCGCTCCTCACGGGTAGTGTGTTCATCCCAGGGCCCCTCAGACATGTAACATGAACACGGAGTCAGTCCCCAGCCCCCTAGGGTCTCCTTACCTTGGGTAGAGGCTGTGCCCACCCATACTGTTAAGGTGTCCCCTACGCGCAGCTCTTCTCCTGACCCCACCAGTCACTGAGCACCAGGAAAGTAGGATTCCCAGCCTACTTCCAGCCTGATCCCAGCCCAGCCTGGCTGTCACTGGCCCAGGACAGGACCTCTGGTTTCAATCTCTTCAGGAATGGGATCCCCCACCACACCCATGTGTCACTTTCGGTTTCAAGGTACAGTTCAGATGAGGTGACCTTAGGGCCCTTGGGTCAGCCTGGTGTTGGCCGGCAGGACCTGGGGAGGCTGCAGGCCCTCCAGCAATACTTAGATCAGCCAAACTTCAGCCTTCTTTCTCCTGTCCAGGGGTGGAGGGTGAGGGGCTCTAATTGGGAAGGCCATGGATGGGCAGTTCCCCACATCCTCCCCTGTGGACTACAGGGCTGTATGGGGTGGTTTTTTTCCCCTCCTGGAAGGAGGTGACATCCCAGCTCTATTTTCCAACAGCTGTGTGTCCCCAGGCCAGCCCATCACCCTCTCTGTACCTCAAGGTCCTTGTCTATAGGACCCACTGCTCAGAGGACAGTTGCCCCAAGGACAAAATAAGTCAATGGACCAGTGCAGCAACCTCTGAGCTCTCTGGTCCCTGAAACATGCTCAGTGTCAAGCCACTGTCTCCCTCTCTGAGGTCCCCCCCTCCCAGAGACGTAGGGCCAGTCAAGGGACTTGAAAACTGCTTCCTATCTGCAAAGCGGATAAGTGTGTCCCGCAGTGTGTCATTCTGCCATACGCCTTCACCCATGTGGCACATACAGACATGGCATGTTTTCCGGTGACAGTGGCTTTGTAGCCATACCCCACGGTCATGTGGTGCATGGACCCTCTTGAGGGTCCAGGGCTGGAGTTGGATGCACCACCAAGACCAGTTTGGGGGAGGACTGTATCTTCCCACTTGATCAGGCTGTGCGTGAATCCTGGAAAGTGATGTTGCAGAGAGAAAAGAGTATCTTCCAGTTCCTCTGAACCGACAAAGAGGAAGTGGGCTCTTGCTTTGAAAGGAGGTTCCTGGGGCCTCAGGAACCTCAGGCTTTCAGAGAATTATGGCTGGCTGTGTTGACAGAAGGGGTAGGCTTTCTGGTGGGTCTTTACCAAACAGGAACTTCCATGAAAAGGAAGAGGGGATCTTAAATTTCTCCCCCGCTTTACTTGGGCAGAGGGAAGCGAGAGCCATGGTGGGGTGAAGCCTAGAGGGACCTGACACCTGGCTGGACTGTATCCCTGCACCGGGAAGAAGGAACAGCACAAATGTGATTTTATGGTGGGGCTGCACTGATTTGCACATTCCTGTACTTATTTGTTTTCTCTGAGTCACAGGGCAAACAGAATTCCTCCCAAGATCGGCCAGGGCAGATGGAGGAAGTCCTGACCCTCAAGTCCCGAGTCCTCCCATACATGGTTCTGGCCAAAGGATCATTCATTCCCTCTACCCATGTCCACAGAAAGGCCCACACTGATGACTGCTGAGAGTGACTGACGCTGGCCTTCACATGGCCAAATCCTCGCCCAGAATGTCCACTTGCAAACCAGGGCAGGGCCCCTTGGTGTCCCGGGTCTGGCAGAGGACCAGAAGCTCCTGGGAGCCGAGCTTCCTCCTCCCACCCCTCCCATCCCCCAGGTCCCCATCCCTCCTTCCTTCAGCCTCTGGTCACCTGTCACCCTCCCATCTCCTGGGCCCCAGGTAGCTTCAGAGCAGCTTGTAACTGGAGTAACTTGAGAGGTCAAGACCCTGGGGCAGATCCACAGATCCCAAATCTTTCCCTGGGGCCACTGCTCTACCAGTTTGATCAGCCCAGCCTTTCCCTGAGAGCCGCAAAGGTCTGTGACATTCAGAGGACACTGTTAATACGATCTCCTATGTACCCTTCTATAGCTCTGCTCTCTCACCCTGGGCTGGGCACCTGGCCAGGCTGCTTGCTCTCCCTGGGTCACCCTCCCAGGTCAACCTCTGGGGAGAGAAGACAGAAGTGCTGTCCAATTCCCCCTTCGTGGTAGCTCTGACATCTGCTCCAACACAGACAAACCTTCTGTGCAAGAAGCCAGCAGACACAAAAAGAAAAGTGTTGCATGATTCCGATCATATGAGGTCCCTCGAGTCATCTGATCCACAGAGACAGAAAGCAGGAGCTGGGAGAGGATGGGGCATCAGTATTTTATGGAGACAGAGATTCCGTATGGGAAGGTGAGAATCTTCTGGAGACGGAGGTGACAATGCTTGCATAACACTTCAAATGTGCTCAATGTTATTGAATGTGCACTAAAATGATTAAGGTGGTAAATCTTATGTATATTTGACCATGATTAAAAAACTGGAAAAAAAAAAAGCAAATATTGCTTTAAATACTGCTTGCATTGAGAAATCTACATATGCTGTCCTGGAGCCTCCCTGCTCCTGCCTGCAACTGGGTCCTTCTACCTCGGTTCAGCCCCACCCCACCTCACCCAGAGGGTGATCATATAAAATCCAAGTATTGCTCCTGAAATGTCTGGGAGTGGGTCTGAGTCTCCTCAGCTCGGGGCAAGCCCAGCTCCAAAAGCAGGCAGGCCAGGGAATTTTATGTGTAGGGGCTAGAAACCCAGAGGTCCAGAGAACCACCCTGACACCCAGCCCCAAGTGTGCACAATGCTCACTCCTACACCCCAGTCTCTGAGGAAGGCACAGGTAAACAGCCACAGGTGCCCTGTGTATACCTGCCCCAAGCTGGCCAATCCGCTAACAGTTTAGAGCCCACACAACACCACCAGGTTCCTGCCTCATCTGACCTAGGTCCCCATGTGTCCCATCCCAGAGCAGAGGACACCCAGAAGTAGCAAGGATGTGGAAGTGAGGGCAGCTGGCAGTGGCCCTAGAGGGGAAACTCTTACAAGATGACACTGTGCAAAAAAGACAGTGTACACTCACCTGCACACAACCTCAGATTTATAAAACTATGACTAGAAAATGCAAAGGAAAAGCATGAAGCTGACAGCATGACTCAGGCACGCAGGCAGGACTGAGGGTATGTGGTACTCTCCAAAACAGCCACGGAACTGAGGTGAGGAAGCAGGAGCAGTCCACACACAAACGTGAAAACACACAGCCATGCAAACACACACTCACAAACATACACAACCCGCAAACACACTTGCATACACAAACATGCAAACAAATGTATAAACACACAATGCAATTGTACACACAAGCAACACACTAACACAGACGCACACATGCATAAGTGCACACAACATGCAAACACAACACACACACAGCAGGTGCAAACATAACTGAGCTTTGCCCTGCAGGGAGAAGGGAGGCAGCGAGGCTAGGTTTCCTCACTGCCTTCACTTCAATATGGCTATGCACTTCTGGCCATGGCCCCCACGGCCTTGGCCCCCCACATCCATGGCCTGCACCAAGGCAGTTCTGTGAGAAAGAACTATTGCTCTCCTTGGGCTCTCTACAGCCTCAGCCTCAGCCTTCACCTGCTCGCAGAGTTGGGGTCTGTAGGGACATGCTGGTGGTGACCACCACATTCTTTCTGGAGATGCCAGGCCCCTGGCCTGCACCCCGGAGGTTGAACGGGGAGCTCTGGATGCAGCAGAAGCCTCCAGAATTTCTGTCTCCACTCCTGAGGTCAGATGCCTGTGAGCCCAAGGCTGGAGCTAAGGGACCCTGGGAAACCCTGATGAGGTGGCTCACATTGCAGCCTTTTAAACAAGGTGACTCAGAGATCTGGTGAGGCCAGGAAATCCTGGCCAAGTGGCTTGGTGCCTGGCAGCTGCCTGAGACAAGATACCCTTGTGCTGGGGAGGTTCACTGAGCAGGCACAATGGGGCTTCCTACCGAGCATGTGCAACTCACATCTCTGCAAACAGGAGGTCATCCCCCAGCCCGCTCTCCATTGGTCCTGGGCTGGAATCTCACTGGCTCTCTGATCTACTCTGGGCTGCAGCTCGAGATCACAAGCATGAACTCTTCCATTCCATGCCCTAGGGACCCTCCTCCATCACTATCTCCATCCTGTCCCAGCTCTCTAGGATGACTGAGCACCCTGTAAGAGCACAGGCTGCTGGGGAAGCTGATACATCCATTCAATTCTATGGGTGCCAGCTCTGAATTGGACTCAGTGGACTGTCCCATCCACAGACTTCCTGGCAAGTTCAGAATGGGTAAGATTCCTACATCCTTCTACATCCCTTTCCCCTGGATTTCTGTTGCCCCAGGGGTGACCAACAGTCCTCATTTATCTGGAAACATCCCCATTATAAAGCTGAAATCCCACATCCCAGCAATCCTCTCAGTTCTAAGAGAACAGGTGTCATTGGTCCCCTCAGCTCTTCTAACTGGAGGTGCTGACCCCCCCAGAAGCCTGCAGTTGTCAAGGCCAGGGTTGTGAGGAGGCTGCAGGACAGGAAAGTCACTGACCCTTTGAGGGTGATGTGTCTGTGCACACCCAGGACCGGTGTGTAGCTCAGATGGCTGAGGGTCTCCACAGAGCCCACTCCTCCTGACCTAGGCTTGCAGGGAGGTAAGGGTTGTGGCCCCCAGTTAAGTCCCATGAGGCCCCGGGTATTGCAGGTTTCCTGTGACCAGACAGCTGGGTGGGCTCTGCACCCAGGTCTGGCACCCACCCAGCTCCCCATGCACAGACCAGCCTTGGACCAGGGAGGGTGAAGAAGGGTGCTGAATTTCTCTGGAGCTGGACTGCATCTTTTGAGAAGGGGGAGTCTTCAATAGAGAGCAAGGAAGAAAAGGGAAGTTGTGGAAGTTCCCACCAGCATTTCCTGGGCTGGAGCAGAG
This sequence comes from Castor canadensis, assembly GCF_047511655.1. Lineage (NCBI taxonomy): Eukaryota > Metazoa > Chordata > Mammalia > Rodentia > Castoridae > Castor > Castor canadensis. Next base: position 208,503,633 of record NC_133386.1, read on the forward strand.
CACACTGCTAGGTCCCCTCTGTCACCTCCTGAACCCCAAATCCCAGCAATGAGGAGGCTCTGGAGCTGCCCTACCTGAGACACTCAGCAAGTCTGGATCAGCACCAACAGTACAGCAGAGACAGGTCAGCTAGGGATGGTCCTGGAAGCTGACCCAGCTGGCCTGACCTTAGCAGATGCCCTCAGCCCTCACCTGTTGCTGGGACTTTCTGCTTTGCGGAGTGGGAAGTCAGTGTCTCCCATCCTGGCCACTGGTGGGACAGAGGTGGGACCTCACTGTGGGTTAGTTGGCGGTTATTCCCTGCGGATTCCGGAGGTGGCAATCCTTCCTGTTTTCTTTACAGCCATGAGGAGTCTGACTGTCAGGCACCTGTTCAAGCCTTTTGCCATTTTTGTTTTAAACAATTGTTTTCTTTTTGTTTGCTTGCTTGTTTGTTTGTAGTACTGAGGGTCAACTCAAGTGGTCACCATTATTCCTCACATTCAATTTTATGTGCGCAAGTAGCCCTGTGATCTCATGTTGGACAATTAGGCTCTCTCACAGGCAAGCTAAGTGGCAAACACTTCATACAAAGCAGATTGAACTGAGGTTCCATGGGAAGTTCCAGTCCACGGGCTCAGGGATGGCCAGACAAGGGCCACAGGAGGGACCCGGGAAACCAGGGCACAAAAGGAGTTAACCTCCTAGCTTTCTATACACTTTCATCTTGTTCAGATTTTTGTTATCAATTTCCAGTTGTGCTTGGGTTAGAGACCATGGCTTATACACCTTCTTTTTCTATAGAATTCTTTGCCTTTCCTGGGTACTAACATAAGGCCAGCCTGTGTGACTTTGGAGAATGCTTGACCAAGGACACTGGTCTGTACCAAGAAGCACAGCTTGAAATCCGTGCATCAATGATTCTTGCTAATTACAAATGCTCTCTCTCTCTCTCTTCTCTCTTCTCTCTCTCTCTCCCTCTCCTGACATCTGTCTTTCTGTCTGTGTTGACAGATGTATCTTTTATGGGGTGAGACACTGTAATCAGGTTTTTCCTCATTTCTCTGTGCTTTGTCCTACATCAACTTTACACATTTTTCATATTAAGGTATAATGTACATTCAGTAAAGCACTCTTTTGGTCTCCAGTCTTTCAAGTCCTCATAAACACATGCAGTCCCGTACCAGCCCCACAGCATAGGGGTCACCCCACAGGTGACCCGGTACCCACCCCTTCAAGTCAGCCCTCTCCCCCACTCTGATCCTACAGCTTTCAATCTGTTTCTTTCTTTCTTTTTTTTTTTTTCAGTGCTGGGGTTTGAACTCAGGGCCTACACCTTAAGCCACTCCACCAGCTCTTTTTTGTGATGGGTTTTTTTCAAGATAGGGTCTCGTGAACTATTTGCCCTCCTGATGGCTGCCTCATGAGTAGCCAGGATTACAGGTGTGAGCCACTGGCACACGGCCCAAGTCTGTTTCTATCTCTGTATTTTTGCCTTTTCTGGAACATCCTATGCCACGTGCGATCTGAAGTCATTCATAACGCCTTTGAGGCTTGTCATTGTTGCTGTGTAGATTACACTTCATGGCGTTCTCCAGCTGAGGGGCTGTGGTTTCTGATAACCGTTAACACTCACAGCAGGTTTTGGTGTGAGCCAAGCTTCCATTTCACCTGGAAGCAACAGCCCTGAGGTAAGTTTGTCTAATTTACAACAAACTGCCTATCTTCCTTCCGGCATGGCGGGGCCACTTTGCATCCTCCTCCTCACTGTCGTTTGCTTCCTGGCTGTGAGGTGACAGGTTTTGCTCCACCTCACGCTCCCGCCAGGACAAGCTGCCTTGCCGCAGGCCCAAAACAGCAGAGCCTGCCAACCAACCATGGACTGAAACATCCAAAACGCTGGGCCAAAACAACCTTTTCTCTTTATAAGTTGACAGTCTCCAGTATTTCATTATGGCAACAGCTGAATAACACACTATTCTAACTTCCCCACCTTCCCGTATGAATTACTCTTTTTATTTTTTTTGTGGCGCTAAGAATGGAACTCTAACCATGTCCTCTACTGCTCAGCTATAATCCCAGTCCTCCATGGGGATTTGAGAACAGCGTCATCTAAACCTACAAACATTCTTGCTGGTATTTTTTTTCCCCCTCTGGCAGTCCTGGGGCTTGAACTCAGGGCCTCATGCTTGCTAGGCAGGTGCTTTACCACTTAAGCCACTCCTCCAGAACTCTTGCTGGTGTTTTGATAGGAACGAATTAAACTTGTAAGTTAGAGAGAGCTACCGTCTTTACCTCGTGGAGTTTTCATCCATGTCTTCGTGAGCACAGCTGCCCCTCCATTCACCCAGACCTTTGCTTTCCTTCCGCGGTGAGCCGCAGTTTTCAGGATGCACATCCTCCCTGTGTGTTGTTATTTGAGCACCGCAAAGAGTGTATATTTTTAATTATACTGGTGATGTCGTTACGGCAAGTACATAGCAACAGGATTAGCTTCCGTATGTTTTCCTGGTGTTCTCTGATCCTTCTGAACAGGCGTTAGTTCTTGCATTTTATTCATTTACTTTTTTGGTAGTCTTTGGATTTTTTACACCATCACGTCATCCCCAGGTAGGCTCAACTTTGCACCCCGCACAGGCCATCCACTTCCTGCCCGACTGCACTGCGCTGCCGAGGACTCCCCTGCCGTGCTGAGCGCGGGGTGTTGACGGTACGATTGGGGGTTTCCCATTAACTTTTTGTGCTTGGTTTCCGTCACCAGAGCCACACGTAGGCAGCTCTGTCTGTGTCTTGCGTGAGCTCCAGGGTCATCTGAGAGGAGGTGTGCCTCTGCTGTTGCTGGGTGGAGTGTCCACAAATGTCACTCTGGTCCTGTGGCTGGTCGTGCCACGCCCGGCTACATCCTTGTTGGCTCTCTGCCTCGTTGTTCCATACTTGTTTGAGGGGCGTCAGCATCTCTAGCTTCTCCTGTGGCTCACCAGGTTTGCGCTCAGGCTTCGGGGTTTGCAGTTCCTCGAGGACACCCTCCCTGCTGTGGCATTCTGAGCATCCTGCTTCTTTTGGTCATCGTGGTTTCTGATGAGGAATCTGCTCTCAGGGGAGCTTTTTCCCCTGTAGTAAAGTGCTGTTTCTCTCCTGCAACTCTCACAATTTGCTGTCTTTACTTTTCAGAAGTTTGACTTTGATCCGTCTCAGTGTGGATTTCTTTGGGATGATCCCATTTGGGGTTCACTAGTCTTCTTGAATCTGTACAGGAATGCCATATTTGGAAGTTTCCAACCTTATTTCTTTGATTATCTTTTTTAACCCCACCCTCTAACTCTTCTCCTTCCGTGACTCCAACATGCTGCATGAGTCAGTTTTGTGTCTCTATAGCAAATACCCAAGATAATCAACTTATGAAGAGAAAAGTGTTATTTTGACTCTGAGTTTTGGAGGTTTCAGCCCAACTTGGGGCCACTGCTTTAGGCTGTGGTGAGCAAGTGGCAGAGCAAAGCTGCTCCTGTCATGACTTGGAACCAAAAAAAACCAAAGAGGAAGAGGCTATCATACCGACACCTCCTTCAAGGCACATCCCAGTGACCTATGACCTCCCACAAGGCCCCACTTCCTAAAGGTCCTCCACCTTTCAATAGTGCTTCCTGGACACCAACAGGTGGGCCTTTCAGAGACAATGAAGATCCAAACCCCAGCAGCACAAACGTTAGGTCTGTCTTGTCAGTCCCACAGACTTCTGAGGCTTTATCTGTTTGTTTTCCTGGTTTCTATTAGTCTGTCTCTCTCTGTTTGTCATCTGAATCACTTCTGCTGGTTTATCGTCAGTTCACTCTTTTGACCTCTCGTGGGATTCCTTCTCTCCTTTCTGCCATTTGAGCCACTGAGGGTTTGGGGTTTGGATTTTATCATTTCAATTTAATTCTAAAATTTCCATTTGGTTCTCCTTCGTATTTTCTTGTCTTTTTGAGCCTTTTCCTTTGTTTGCTTTTGTTTTTGGTTTTTTGGTAATGGAAATTGAACCCAAAGCTTCACACATGCTGGCAAGCACTCTACACTTGAACCATGGCCTTGAACTCACAATCCTACTGCCTCTGCCTCCTGAGCAGCTGGGGTTACAGGAGGCATGTGCCACTGAGCTGGGCTGAGACTTTCTATTTTCAAATTTTTTTCCATCTTGCACAGTGGAAGTCTTCAAAGCTGCTGCTTTAAGTCTCCTCTGTCTCCGCTGACGGCCTTTCTGCAGCCAGCTGGAGATCATCCTGGCTCTTGCCATGGAGACAGAGTTTTGATCAAACGTTGAACCTTTTGGATACTATTGTAAGACTCTGAATCTTATTTAAACCTTTTTAGTTGGCTACTCTAGCATGGGGTCACCAACATAAGAGACAGACGTCCACATCCCTCACTGGCCCTCTCAACATGAAAGAAAAATCTGCACATCGCAGGGAGTGGGAGCTCTGCTATCCTAGGGTTTCACTGATTCTTCCCAGCCGGGGTAGGGATGGGGTGTTTCATTACTGCTCCCCATGAACCCTACGCTGACTTCCCCAAGTGAAAAAGGGATGGGAGCTCCATTGCTGTCAGTGGGGGCAGAAATCCAAGCACACCTTGTGGGTGAGCAGTTTGCTGGCTACAGGGTGAGCAGGTGCATGGCCCCCAGCTGGGATGAAGCCCAGCTGCCACCTACCCATGGGAAGACCTTGTGGTTACACATCTGGCCTGCCAGGGTGGACTGCTCATCTGCACAGGTCTCTGCTGGCCTCTGACCACCATTTTTTCCTGTGGGGTATGGCAGTATTACCCTAGAGTTGTGTTTTGCCAAACTGCCCCTTTCCTGACCACTGGCTCTGGGAAGCAGAATTTCGTTCCTGTTCTACAGCCTTCACTTCTCATCTGCTGATATTTATTTCCATGATATTTATCTCCAGGTTTGAAACACAGGAGGTAAAAATAAAACCAGGGAACTCCCCACCCTGTCTCTTGTTCCTCAGGCCCCAAGGGCCCAACTTGCCTTCTTCTCCACCTTTCAAAGCCTTCTCGGATCTGTTTCACCACAATGCTTGGGGGTTTTAGCTGCTCATAAGATGCTCCTCTCTGAAAGCAAAAGCACCATGGTTTCTAATGAGTAAAAAGCAATTGAGTTTGCATTTTAGGCCAACCTATTTGGTTTATCCACAGCCTCTGCTCTGCACCTGCTTTAGTCTGAGGTCCTGGTGTCCTTTACTGTGACCTTGCTGCCAGCCGTGTCTCTGGTGGAGAACACGCCGTCAGCTGTGGGCACTGCCCTTGCTTCTCGCTCGGTCCTAGGCTCCGCTGCATAGGCCAGTCCAGCCTGCAGCCCTTGATCACCCTGATGGGCCCTTGGTCACCCTGTCTTTGGTTTCCTGTGCAGCTGGAGTCACTTCTCTTTGCCTTTCTCTCTCATGTGGATCGTCACTCTTTTAAATTGTGGTAGAAACTGTCTTTTAAAACTCTTGAATCTGAATTTCAGTTGGGAATACTGATTCTCCTCTGCATATGAAGAGAATTCACTCCCTGTCCTTCCCTCCAAACCCTCCTTTCTGGGTTTTGTTCTGGAATATTCACTCTGGGTTAAAGTTAACAATCCCGCCCTTTGGGCTTTCCTGGCAACCGTGCTGTTTGTACTCTGTGAGGTAGTCACAGGATGGACTAAGGACCAGGTCACTCCAGACACACACACACACACACGCAGGTCCTCTAAGGTCTCAACCTCTCACTCTTCAGTCTCTGAACCAAGATTGCGCTGTGACTGGCTGAAGTATGTCTTTATGTTCTTGTGTCTCTGGGAGAGGCAGTGGTAAAGAGTCTTTCTAATCCACTGACTTTGATGGTCCTCGGGGCTCCCCTGCACCTGTGGCCATCTGTCTCAACTCCCCCTTTGCACTGTTGACTTCCTGCTACTGCTAAAAGCACTGCCACACTAAACTGTGATCCCATCAAACTCCCATTCCCACGGGAGCAGGGAATCTTGACTGGTTTTGCAGTTCAGTGAACAGAAGGGAGATTCTGGAATAGCCAAATGAGTGGGCCAGGTTGAAGGCTGTCTGGCTTGGTCCCAGCATCTCCTGAGGGCAGTAGGGGCTCGTCTGCACCCACTGTCTGATGAATCCTCACCCATCTGCTCTTAGCTCCTCTGGTCTTTGCCTGCTTTCCTTTCAGTGAACCCAGTTTGGACTTTTTCTTTTAAAATAAACTTTAAAAAAATAAACTATATTGAGATATAACTTACATAGCACAAAATTAAATCAGTTAAAGTTAAAATTCAAAGATTTTTGGCAAATTCACAACATACAAATGGATCTTGCTTTTTGAACCAATCTGAAAATCTCTGCCTTTTAATTGGAGTGTTTAGTCCACTTATATTTAATATAACATGTGATTGGATTTATAGCTACTATTTTATGGCTTGTTTCCTGTGGATGCTGTGCTTCTTCCTGGCTGCTTGGAGACTTTCTTTCACCTTTTCTTTTCAGGTTGACTATCAGACACACAGGTGTGGGCTTTCTTTATATTTATTAGACTTTGAGTTTTTTTCTGAGAATTCAGGGTTGGTGACTTTAATGGAATCTGAAAACATTTGGCCCTTTTTTCTTTAATATTTTTCTACCCCCTTCTCTTTTCTGCTCTTTCTCAGTCAACTTAATAGTGGTCTGCAGTTACTAAGGCCTTTCTTTAAAAGTGGTTTTCTCTGGATATCTGCATGCAGAAAACTGAAACTAGATCCATGTCTCTCACACTGTACAAGTATCAACTCAAAGTGGATTAAGGACCTTAATATCAGACCTCAAATTTTCAAGCCAGTGCAGGAAAGAGCAGGGAATACACTGGAACTTATACACATAGGCAATGACTTGCTAAATAGAACTCCAATGGCTCAATAACTAAGAGAAAGGATTGACAAATGGGACTACATGAAATTAGAAAGCTTCTGCACAACAAAAGAAATGGTCTCTAAATTGGAGAGGCCACCCACAGAATGGAAGAAAATCTTTGCTAGCTATACATCAGACAAAGGATTAATAACCAGAACATACAGGGAGCTCAAAAAACTAAACTCCCAAAAAAATCAATGAAGAAATGGACAATGAACTGAACAGAGCTTTTTCAAGGGAATAAGTCCAAATGGCCAAAAAAACACACAAAGATACTCAACATCCCTGGCCATAAAGGTACTGCAAATCAAAACCACATTAAGATTCCACCTCACTCCTGTTTGAATGGCTATCATGAAGAACACAAACAACAAATGCTGGCAAGGATGTGGGGGAAAAGGAACCCTCATACACTGCTGGTGGGAATGTAAGCTAATACAACCACTATGGAAAACAGTATAGAGACTCCTCAAAAAACTAAAAATAGAACTGCCATATGATCCGGCAATACCACTCCTACGGATATACCCAAAGGAATGTAAGTCAGGTTACAACAAAGATGCCTGCACACCCATGTTTACTGAAGCTTTATTCACAATAGCTAAGTTATGGAAACAGCCATGGTGTCCCACTACTGACGAATGGATTAAGAAAATGTGGTATTTATACACAATGGAATTTTATGCAGCCATAAAGAAGAATGAAATTGTGTTGTTTGCAGGTAAATGGAAGAAACTGGAAAACATTATCTTAAGTGAAGTTAGCCAGGTTCAGAAGTCCAAAGGCTGTATTCATATGGAGAATACAGACCCAATACAAATAAATGCAATATTATGTATACATAGAAATATATACGAACATGTGTCCAAAAGTGGGACCAAGGCAGGAGGAAGAGAAGTAGAAAAGAGCAAAACTACCGAAGTGCCTCACATCTGTGTAGGAAGAAGACAGGAATGCGTAGAAAACTTTAAACGTCACAGGAGGGGGGAGGCAGGGAAGTGCAGTGGAGGGGTCACATTGACTTAAACACAAGGCAGGTTTAATACTACAGGTACAACACCAAGGCAAAAATCCCACTCAACAGCCAACAGACACCTCAACAAGAAAGGACAAGAATGGAAACCAGGTCACACTTGGGGGAGGGCACAAACGGAAGGGAGAGGGTGAAAGAAGGAAGTAAGGAAGGTGAACGTGGACGGTGCACTGTCTATACAAGAATGAATATAGAACTTTTAAACCTGTCGAACTCACCATAAGAGGACTAAGGTAGAAAGGAGGAGAATGGAGGGGGATGAACCAACTCGGGGTACAATACATGTATACGTGGCCTTGTCACATGAAACTCTGTGTAGCTATCTTAAACAAACAAAAATGTCTTTTATTTGTCCTCTAAAACAGAGGACAGGAGTGCAAACCAGGTGCTGTCTGGGGGTAGGTACCAGTGGGAGTGGGGAGGACATAAGGAAAGGGTTAGAGGGGGAATGTGGTGGAAATACGTTCTCGTGTGTGAAAAGGAAAAATGAGACCTGTTGGAACTGTTCCAGGAGGAAGGGGATAAAGGAGAACGATGGAGAGTGTGGATTCAACTAAGACATAGTGTAAGCACTTTTGTGACTGTCACAATGTACCCTAGTACAATGATAATACAATAAAAATAAATAAAGTCCTTCCTAGAAGATTTGACAGAACCACTACTTGAAAAAAAAAGTTTTCTCTTCATTCCTTAGTGTGGATAATTTCTGTTGAACCTAAACTGCCTTACTGACCCTTTCCCTAGGTTTTCCAATATTCTGTTAAGTCTGTTCAGTGACTATTTCATTCCAAATAGTGCCTGTATTCCTGCTTTTAGTTTCAGGGTCACAGTCTGACGAGCTGGACCTGGGGTGAGGATGCAGGTGACAGAGTCAAGGTCTGAACATGTACACCCCTGGGTAGAGCCACAGGGGTACTCTCTGTGCAAGGACAGCATAGATGAGGCCAAGGAGGATGCAGACAGCCTCCCTGTGGGCCAGAGGAAGTGAGGAATGAGGGTTGGAGGTTCAAGAAATTTGTGGGTGTGACTGTAGCTTCCAGGAGCTACAGCAGGGGTTTGGATTGCATATGGCAGACACCAGGTGATACCGAAGTACCCAGGAAGACCACAGGGCTGGTGAGCAGCAGCCAGACATCTGGGGCAGTGGTGTCACCCCCACCTCTGGCTCTGCCTCACTTCTTGGGCATAGCCATGCTGCCCTTCAACCCCTAGCCTCTTAGCTTAAGTCCCCATCATGGCTCCCTACTGGGGAGCTCCAAGGTTGGAAAAGCACAACTGGGGCTTTTGCATAGGCGCCCTAGGACTTCAGGAGGCAAGGTCATGTCTCCTGGCCTCATGGGAGTGGTGACCAGGAAGGAGGGAGGGAGGGAGGAAATAAAAGAGGGAGGTGGGGGAGGAAGGAGGGGAAAATGGAGTAACCTTGGCCAGAGCACAAAGTCGTTCCTGATGTTGACCAGTAACACCCAGGCAGGGGCCCTGAAGGCCTCACTCCAGGGAGAGGAGCACAGGCTGACCTGACCTTGGCTCAGGACCACAGCCTGAGGGGGACCCAGGGGACTCAGGACCAGGTTTTCTCAGGGTCTCCTTCTTGCCAGACTCATTGTCCTCCCTGCCTTGGACCAGGGACCCAGAAGTCTCAGGATGTCTGGGCAGCAGATACTTCTGCCAGTATCCACAAGTCCTCTCCCTCTGCCCTGGGGTGGGGTGGAGCTGTCTAGACTGTGGGACTTCTCAGCCTCTAGCTTTTGTCCCCTGGGCACCTGCAACACAAGAGGCAGCCACACACAAAGAGCTGTTTGCCTTCCCCCAGTGCTGGAACTACACCCTGGCTCTCAGCCAGCCTTGGGGCCCCAGGCCCACCAGCTGGACCTGGGGAGGTCATTTCTCTGTCTGAGGGGGTAGGTGGAGGGGCAGAGTGAGTGAGCACAGACTCCAAGGGCTGCACTTCTGTGGAGGGGAGGCTTCATGGAGAGGACTTAGAGACAGGGCAGGACTTGGCTAGGTGGGTGTGGGTCTGGGAGGAACACGATAGTGGCAGGGAGATGGGCTCAGGCACAGATTCAGAACACAGATGACCAGGGAGTGAAGAGGTGGGCAGTTAGAGGGTTCTCTGGCTACCAGTCTTGAGTGGAAACCCAGGTTGGCTGAGGGCTGGATGCAGGTGGGCTTTGGGGTGGGGCAGATGAGGAAGATCAGGAATCTATGGGTCTGCACTCACCCTGCCCAACCCCTCGGCCCAGCTCCCCAAGTTCGGCACTCCTTACAGCCAGCCTGGGCTCCCCCTCCTTGTTTAACTCCACCCCCACTGCTCCATTCCGCATATATGAGCTGGACACCTTGCCCTGGACACCCGCCTTGGCTCTGCCTGATCCCCATATCCGTGTGTCTTTCACACAATCTCCTTGCTATTTTACTTTATTTGGGGGTTGTGTCTCACTGTAGGATGACCACCTGCCTTGGGATGAGGTCTGACTGCCAACAAGGGAGCAAAAGTCCCAAGGCCCAGCTTTCTCATCCATAAGCAGGGATATCGAGTTGACAAGTGGTGACCCTCTCAGCAATCCCCTTCTCCCCACACCATGCCCCAGCCCAGCTGCAGACCCTGGTGCCCGAGGCCCCTCCCCATTCACCCCATCAGCGCTCCATACACACGGAGCACACGTGTGGGTGACTCTGTAGACAAATGGTAGTGAATAGGGGATCCCCCAAAACCAGGTAGAAGCTGGCTGAACCATCATCCCCTGCTCTCCTCCATCCTCACCTTCCATGCCCCCAATGGCAACTGGCATGGACTTCCTGGGCCTCCCCCACCTTGGTGGGAGTTGGGCAGAACTGCCACTGGGAACGCCCCTCACCTGGGCCTGCCGGGCTCCACCTGAGACAACATCCTGGCCTCGATAAAGCTGATTTCATGCACCTGAGGGCACACGCCAACCTAATCTGCTTAGCTGCCCCAATCGCAGCCTCTCCCGAGAGGAGCCACACTGAGCGTAAACAGGGGACGTTGTTCCCAGCAGACATCAAGGCCAGCACCCAGGGCCTTGCACCTGAGGGACAGTCTCAAGTTTCAACCCTGCTTTTCTCCCTGTGCCCCACACCAGCACGGGTCATTTTGGAGCCATGTCCAAATGCAAGACAGCTGCCCGGGGAGACAGGGCAGTGGTCAACCCCCAGGCTGGGGTTCTCGACCGTAGGAGGGAAGCCTGGTGTATCCTGACCAGGCCTCCTGAGCACCTGTCCCCTCCCCGGGCAATGTCCATACTCACTGGCCATGCCACACCTGGCGGATAGCTCTGAATAGGGCAGCAGCAGGGCAGGTGTGAGGCTGGCTCTGTTGGCATTCACTAGGTGACTTGACTTCTGTTTCCCAGATGTACCTGATGTCGCAGGGCCCCTGATGTCCCCTCAGGGCTAGGATCCAGCTGCATGAGCGCTAGGCACCTACAGTAGAGGGAGATGAGAGAGATGAGAAGGCGGACCTCATGGCCACCAGTGGCCTGTGTGGTGGACACTGGGGAGCACCACCCAAATCCCTCATGATCAAGGCCACCACAGTGTTGTGGCCAAAGTCTAGGCCACCCCTCCCTAGGCACTGCCTTGTCCAAGGTCACACTCCTCCCCCAGCAGCCTGCACCACACTGTAGTCACTTGACGTCCACAGCTCAGCCCGTCCATCTGCTTACAGATGGTATGCTGGGAGTCCCCCACCAACCCTACCCCAACCCTGAGAGTCACAGACCTCATACACCCAGCAGATAACCTCAGACAGCCCATGTGGCTAACAGAGGGACGCCTGTTGGGCTGTAGGAAAGGGCATGGCAGGCAGTACCCCAGGTCTGGGCCCCACCCTAGAGCCCTCAGCCCTTAACAGGTGCAGGCAGGCCAGGGGCACCCTGTTAGAAAGCTCCCTAACAGGGAAGTAGGCAGGTCAATGGTGGGCCCTGGCTGAGGAGGGTGGACACAGGGCAGAATGCAAGGGCTCGCTCCTCTGTGGCCTGTGGGGGGAAGCTGGGGAGAAGGGGCAGCCAGGTCAAGGACTGTCCTGACCTGTCACCTTCCTCACCCACATTCTGGCCCTGTCCCACCTCTCCGCTCCTCCCCTTCCTGGCCTCCCATGGGCTAATGGACTTGGGGCACGGCCTTCGCTGACTCCAGGACTCACAGGTGAACATCTGGAAACATGGTGTGGCCTGGGATCAAGGTCAAGAGTATGTAGACCATCACGCAGTTGGCAGTGTGCTTTCTGTATTCATGACTTATGGGAGCGTCTCTCACGTTATAACCAAAGGTGCATCGGGGTCATTCCGTTCTGAACAGAGAGATCACCCACCCTGCTTCCCACAGGAGTGGGCCTGGCTGGCCTCTGGTTATCAAGATCCAGGGCACCTCTGGGGTTCCCAGGATGGAAGAACGCAAGGCTGAAGGAGTCCATGGATCCCACTGACCCCTCAAGTCCCAGGTGGGGGCAGAGCAACAGAGCCAGGACCCCACAAAGGTCCCCTATTTCTCCATCTGTCTCCACCAAGCTCTTTAGGCCAGGATTGTGCCCTAACCAAACTGGTCACTTGTTCAGGATAGAGTGGGAAGTGTCCTTTGGGGACAACAAGCAGGGATCCAGCCCTGTCATACTCAGCCATGTGGGGCCAGCTCTTCTGCTCCACTGCTTCCCACCTTGGTCCAGGTGGCCAGGATACTTAGGATGGCCTGTGACTGGGCAGCTCAGTTGGACAAACCAATCATGCTATAGGGATGACTGTCCCCAGTGCTCACCAGCCCCTGGGGACTCTGTCCTTCATCATGGGACACCTAGGCTTAGGCAGAGGTGCATGTGAGACAAACCTCCACCCCTTCACTCACTCTTCTCTTCTCTCTGCCGTTGTCTCAGCCAGGGCCCCTCTCTGGGGTCAGCCATGGAGAGAACATCACCTCATGGCACTGACAGCCCTGGAACAGATGGCAAACAAAGAGTGTACAGGACAGACAGCTGACAAGTCTTTACAGCATGAACCAAGGGAGGCGGGGGCAGAGCCACTGATGGTCACGGGAGCCTCTGTTCACCAGGGTTCTGGGTGAGGGTGTGGAACACAGAAGATGGGCTCCTATGGCTGGACACACTGCTCTCACCAGAGGGCAGGGAGCTCAGGATGTGCAGAGACAGCTCAGATGACCCTGTTTTCATGAACTTGTGAAGTCTGAAATGTCCAGCTTGGTACATGGTGGGCAGCCATGGACAGTGTCCTGTCTGGATCGCGGGCAAGGTTGGCCTAGGAGACAGAACACGAGGCTAGAGAATGGGTCTAGGGAGGTCTCTAGCTGGCAGCCCCTGCCCAGTGGGTGGAAGCTAAGGAAGTGCCCATGCCATATGGGCCAAGGCGCAGGCCTGTGCTTCTGAGCAGCTCTGGGGGCTGACCAGCCGTCAGTCCTTCCCTCTCCAGAGGAAGGCCTGCTGGTGCCCAGCAGCAGTGAACACTACCTGTCAGGGAGTTTTCCCATGGACGGGGTAGCTCTCACATATTCTCCATTTACCAAACTAGGTGCAGTTTGTCAGACAGCAAACACTCCACAGAGGAGCCCAAGTCCCCTCGTGGTACCCATGGTGTCAGCCCAAACAGGGCAGGAGAAAGGCCAGACACACTCATCCCATGGAAGATGTGACAGTGACCTGATGTCATAGGCTTTTTGTTGCATCTCTGTGATAAATGCCTGAGGGAAACACTTAAGGAGGAAAGGTTCATTTTGGCTCACAGTCATTGTTATGTGGTTCTGCTGCTTCTGGGCCTGTGTGTGGTAAGGCAAAGCACGACGGCAGGGAGCCTGTGGGAGAGCAATAGCTAGGCTCATGGTGGACAAGAGGCAGAGAGGGATAGGAAGGGCCCCCACTGACCCTCCTTCTCCATCAAGGCCCCATCCTTCAGCCTCTACCACCTCCCAACAATGCCTTATTACAGATCCAATGAGAGATTGACCCATCCCTCAGGTCAGAGACCTCATGATCCAGTCGCCTCTGGTGATTGAAAGCTGGGGACCAAGCATTCAGCACATGAGCCTTTTGGGGGACATTACAAATCAAACCACAACACCCAGGCTGGGGCAGGTTGTTGGTAGAACATTGTCCACAGCAAACCATGCCCACCTGTTGCTCGCACATTCCTACAACCAGGTGAGAGTGAGTCCAAGCTTGGCCTGGTGTCTATCTTGGGAGTCCCTGGGATGCCTCAGCACAGAAATGTCTGAAGCAGTCACCTAACACAGGCTCAAGGCCACTGCATGGTGCCATCAAACAATGTGCTGAGCCCTCTGGAAGCAGGGTTTGCCAGTTCATCAAGTTCAGAAACAGGACTTTCCTGGTGACTACCATCCATGTATGGCCATCACAAAGCCTCAGCTGGCCCAATCAGTGCCAACCTCCTGGCCCAAGGTGGATTCCTACCCATCCTGCCTCGATTTGGGTGAACTATCTGCCCTATCTGCCCCAAGGGACAGTTCTGTCAGCTGAGTCCCATTGGATACGACAAGGTATCTTAGATGAATAGTGATCCCCAAAAGGTAAGCCCACATCCTAATCCCTGGAACCCATGAGTGTCGACTTACTGGGAAAAGGGTCTTTGCAGGCCTAGGTAAGCCATCTTGGATTATACAGGTGGGTCAGTGTCGTTTTAAGACAGAGAGATGGAGTTGGGGAGGAAGACAGACTGAGCCCCCAGAGGCTATGGAAGTGAGAAAGGATCCTATTCTCTAGCAGCCCCAAAAGGAACCAACGCACAAACCCTGATTTCAGGCTATCAGCCTCCCGGATTATAAGAGGGCAAATTTCTGCTGATTTCAAGCCACTTCTTTGTGGTCATCTGTCACAGTAGTCCTAGAAGGACAAACACAGAAGCCAAGGAGAGGCTGAGGGTCCTCTAGAACTGACACCATGTCACCCCAGCCCTGGGCACCCTCATCCCAACAGGGTACACAAACACCCTTCGTGGAAACCACATGGCCACCACATCAGGTGACAGCCTGGACTTGGTCCACTATGGCCAATCTGTGTCCACTGTGGCAGCACAGGGAGGGCCAGACACTGACCAGGATGGGCAGACCTGGCCAGGCAGAGCCAGAAGACACTTTTTTTGGTTTTGTTTGTTTGTTTATGTTTGTTTGTTTTTTGTTCAAACTAGAGTTTGAACTCTGCCACTTGAGGTATACCTCCAGCCCTCTTTGCTCTGGTTATTGGGTCTTGCTTTTTGGCCAGGCCATGGACTGCAAATCTATTTTATGCTTCCTGCTGTTGCTAGGATGACAGGCCCATGACACCACACCCAGCTTTTATCTGTTGAGATGGACACTTGAAGTGTTTTTTGCCTGGGCTGTCTCAACCCACAGTCCTCCCCATCTCAGCCTCCTGTGTATCTAGGATAACAACCATGAGCCACCGTGCCCTGTTCAGGAGACACTTCTGCCTCAGCTTCTCTGGCCAATGTTACAGCTGCATGCCTGGCCTTCCTTTCTTCCTTCACATTCATCCCCATTCCCTTGTCATTCACATATATTCATTATTTTTTCATTCCACAATTCATGGGGCCCCTTCTGGGGCTAGAACAGGCCCTTGACCTTAGACAGCTCACCAAGACTTGGGGGGAAGTCATTCACAGTCAACCCCACAGCACTGGGGCAGTAGGAGGCCCTGGTGAAGGTGGGTCCCCAGGCCCAACCCAGTCCTGCTCAGAAGAAAATCCGCCCCGACACACACACACACACACACACATTCCATGCTAAACTTTAGAGGATTAAGTTCAAATTCCAATTCACCTCTGGACAAGATTAGAGACTCAATCTTCTGTCCTCAACCACGTTTGTCTTCTGTCCCTGGGACAGGTGTAGGGAAGCCAGGTAAGAAGCCAGTGTAGTATTTGACCACACTGCTCTGGGCCATCCCCTGAGATGCCCCTGCGCCTCTTTCCATGTGGAGGGGTGGGTGAGATCCCAGGGCTCAGAATTTATAGGACCTGTGTCCCCATCTTGACTGTTATCCTGGTGTCTAGATTAGGGACCCGGGTTGTAAGTCATGGACAGGCTGCAAGGAGGAGGCACCATGTGGACAGGACAGGGTGGCAAGGTCTAATGGGCTGGAGACATCTGGGCAGCTCTTTGTTCACAGACAAGGCTGCATGAGCTGCTCTGCTAGGTCAGGTGTGGGGGCCCAGCTGGCCAGGGGCCTCCCCGCCGCACCAGATCCTATGAAGAGCACGAAAGGAGAGATAGCCCATCAGCATATCCAGACCCAGTGGATACGGCTGGACAACTAGTCCCTGGGGATACTTTGTATCAAACTTAGGCAGACCCTCTGATGCTGAGGGCCCCAGTCACAGTCTGTCCCAGTGCAGCTCTGCTCTGGGGGGTCTGAAGTGAACTGGTCACTTATAACAGTGGCCACTGGTTCTGATGGTGAGCACCTGGTGTGTGGCGGGGGGAGGGTCTGACTTCATGGGGCAAAGGAGTTGCTTCTGTGAGAGGCAGGGGCAACCTCACATAGGAGGCAGGGGCAAGCTTCAGTTCCTTCATGCAGAGTGGTCACCTCCAGCCCAACCCCATGCAGCAGTAGACATAGATGTCTGGAAGACACTGCAGTGGACACAGCCATCCAGACAAAGCCCCATCCTGTGGGGCAGCCCACTTGCCTACATAGGAAATTTCTAGTATGAGCTCACAGCCAGCTCTTTGCACATCCAGGGTCACAGCAGATTTATTCCCAAGAGCCAAGAGGTAGACAACCCAAGCGTCTACCAGTAGATGAACTGGATGTGACCCATCCATATAGTGGAGCATGGCTGATCCTTACATAGAAGGACATTCTGACAGGCTATAACATGGGTGGACCTTGAAGACTCCATGCTCAATGAAATTTGCCAGTCACAAAAGGACAAATGCTGGGCAATGCCACTCATAGGATGCCCCTAGGGCAATCGGATCCAAGACAGAAAGTAGCATGGGGGAGCCAGGGGGGTGGCAGCGGGTTGAGGAGTGAGTGTTCAATGGGACAGAACTTCAATGTGGGATGATGAGAAAGTCCTGGAGGTGGTGATGGCTACGCAGCATTGTGAATGTGCTCTATACCCCTGAGCTGGGCCCTTAGAAATGGTTAAGGTGGGGAATGGTCTCACGTCTCAGTCTTTTTTTTCACACCATATTTTGTAACAGGTAAAATATACATAATATGAAATTTGCCATGGGGGAGGAAGGGAGGGAGGGAGAGAGGACAGGAGAGCCAAGAGGAATGAGGAAGGGTCTCTGGATCTGCTGTCCATACAGAACTCTTCTAGGACACTGTCCATCACAGAACGACTTGACTTCAAGCCACCAGAGCTAGAGGACTGGGACTTTCTGTTAGGCTATGATGAACACACATCCAGTTGACTGTGGGTTGGGACCATTCATTCCTTCTTTTATTCAGCAAATATTTAATGAGCCTTGAAACACATGCCATGGACCATCATGCCCTCCTGGCATGATGAGCACCCTCCTGGGTGTGTGGGCAGAGCCTGCTGACCAACTTATGGGCTGTCCAGAGCTATCCTGGTAGCTTGACCAGGGGGATGTTGAGACACCCCAGCGCAAGCTGCTGAGCTACTATAGGTGAATTGCTGCTGGTAGGCTAACAGGTGGCTGCTTCCCCAGACGGGCACTTGGAAACGGACATGACTTGGGCAGCCCCCATGCCCTCAGGACTAATCGGGATCCGTTCCAGCTGAGATCGGGTGGTTCCAGGTTCCCTGAGGAGTCTGAGTCACAGGCAAGGCTCATGGGCCTATGAGCCAACAAAAACACATTTATTCACAGAAAAGGAAAATATCTGGTCACCCTCCTCCCTGGGAAAACAAACATCCGGTTTATCTCTTCTTGGGGTGCAGGAAGGAGCCCTGGGTGGGGCGGTTGGGCCCTTGTTGAAACATAGAAATGGCTTAGAACAAGGGCGAGCACCTTGCCATCTGAGGATGACCAGATGTCTCTTCAACCTCACTCAATCACCCTCTCCCCCACTCAAGCCAAGAAAGAAAGCTGGTGGAAGGCCAGAGGGCAGCAGAAGGCCCATCATGAAGGACACTCTCAAGGTCAACACCCAAGGATGGCTCTCCACTTCCCTCTGGACAGCAATCTCCAGCCTGGGGCATAGGAAGAATTCCAGAATGGCAGGGGTGTACCTTACACTCCAGCCCAGCTGCCCAGCTGCCCTCAGGATCATGTGGAATGGAGTTCTTAGGCCACTACTGAGCCCATTAAGGGGGAAGGCAGGCCTTGGTCACTTAGCAATGCTAGCCAAGGTCCAGGAGGACAGCGACCACTGCTTACAGTCTGGAGAGAGGCCTTCCTCAGTCATCTCTGAGGCCCTCCTGGCCACCCTTACGGAGAAATTCTGGTGCCTTTTCCTTTGTCGCACACACACAGTGCAGTCCCTGGTCCTGCCTGGGGTGGGGGTGGGGAGAAGCAGGGGTGAGAGATGGACCAGCTCTCAGCTTGTGTGAGACCACACGAGCAGTCAGTGACAATGCAGGACAAGGAGTGTGCAAGTGAGAAGGGAGGAGCAGGAGCAGTGGGGGTCTAACTGGTCCTGAGAGTGGGAAGGACAAGTTCAGATGCCATCAATCAACTGGCACTGGAAGGTAGAGGGAAAAACAGGGCCCTCCAGCAGGTGAGGGTGGGAAGCCAAGTCTGGCAGCAGGAAGTTGTGGCTGACCTCTAGGGACAGCTGGGATAGCCAGAACAGTGGGCAGCTCTACTACTGAGGGTCCTATGCCAACACCATGAGTGCCAGCTTCAGAGGCAGGAGCCTCCCTCAGAGGCAGAGTCACCAACTCACCTGGAAAGGTGAGGGTCCTGGGGAGATAGACGGCTCGTCGAGGGCTCACTGAGCTGGGTGGTGGTGGCTGGCCCACGGCACCCCTACAGGGCCCCCACGACCTCTCTGCACACAGACAGGGACCCTGGCGACACTCTCCATGGGCAGGATCCTGCCTTGCTGCCCACATGGTGCTATGTAGCTGCCACACAATGAATTCAGCTGAGATGGCTGAGCCCAGGCCCAGAGCACACTTTGCACTCACAGCTTGGGCAGGAGCAGAGCCACAGCTCCACTGGCACTAAACAGAAGACCCATCCAACAGTGAAGACAAGCCACAGAAAGGCCATGGCCATGCTGCACCCCAGGGTCCCGAGCAGCTGTTCAGGTCTGGAGCAGGTAGCCCTAGGAGGCCCCCAGACTCACTTCCTCTTCTTGGCATTCTTTAGCACCAAGCCTGGTCCCCTCCCATGGCCACCCTTCTTCACCCCTGTGAGTCACCACATAGGGTGACCCCTTCTGCTCCAAAAGGTCTCTCAGCGCCCACCCATGTGAGCATGTGGTTTGCAACAAAAGTATCAGAAAGCTGAGAGAGGAAGAGAGAGGGCAGGGGACAGGATTGGGGGTTCCCCATGTGCCCCTAAACAATGGGGCGAAACCACGCGGATGCACCGTGTTTGCACACAGGGCTGGCCCAACTGCCTTATTTAGCTGTAAGATTTATGGGGTTTTTATTAAGCCCTATCTAGTGACGAAGTTGATGGCCAGCCTCCAACATGGTGGGGAGAAAGGGGAGTGGTACCACCTTCACTGGAAATTCAGTGTGGTATCTCCCTGAGTGCCTGGTGAGCCTCCCCACCCCAAATCCCAGACCTCCAGAGTCAACATGAGGGTCAACTATGTCCTCCTCCTGCTGGGTGGTCCCTTTCATTCTGAGTTCATTGGCAAGGGCCTTTTGAAAGTTCCTTGTACCCAGCCTCACCTCCTCCTCACTTTCATAGCTCCCATAAGCCCCCTGTCTCTCCTCCTGTCAGCCTCTGGGACATTCTTCACTCCCCTGATTGGCCCCTTCCCTGGCCCTGCTCAGCTGGACAGAGAGGAATTACACCAGGCGAGATGGACTCTAGGAATGAGAGAGACATAGAGACAGACAGAGAGAGTGGGTCACATAGACAGGGAAACAGACACAGAAACAGAGACATTGGCTGAGATGAGGCTCAGTGGTAGGGTGCTTGCCTAGCATGTGTGAGGACCTGGGTTCAATCCCAGACCAAAAAAGAAAAGCCAGAGAGAGAAGAGAGGGAAGGGGAGGAGAGGAGAGGGGAGGGGAGGGGAGGGGAGGGGAAATAAAAGAAACATAGGCAGAGATAAAAAAAATTGGGGACACAGAGACAGAAAGATACAGAGACACAAACACAGAGACAGAAATAGAGAAAGTGGGGGACACAGAGAAAGTGGGGGATACAGAAAGAGACAGAGAGATACAGAGACAGAGAAAGTGGGAGAGACAGAGAGAGACTCAAGGTCAGAGGGAGAGACAGAGAGGAGAGACACAGAGAGACTAAGGCAGAGTAATAAAGACGGAGACAGAAGAACATGGTGACAGAGAAAGGATTGCTGCGGACGAGAGCTCCCTTATTCACAGGAGCGTCCTTTGCAGTGCACAGGAGGCAGCAGTGAGGCCAGTGTGAGGGAGGGAGGGCCCTGCACACCCTGGAGTTTTCTGCAAGGTGAGGAGGTCTTGGAAATGGATGTGACAATGGCTGCCCAGCAACATGAATGTGCTGAACACCACAAAACTGTGCTGGAGATGATTGAGATTTTTACCACCATTTAAATTTGTTTAAATTTAAAGGACTAAACAAATGTTAAAGTAATAATGGGGTAATTTTCCCACAACTAAGGACTGAGGGCTCAGAAGGAGGGACTCAGAGAACTGAGCAAGAGAGACATAAATCTATGCCTGACACAATACAGAGGATCCCAGGATGAGGCTGAGCTCTGGCCGGAACCAAAGGCTGACGGTTCCATGTGCTGTGGGGTGAGGAGCTAGTGTTGTCCCCATGCAGGGTGGCGAAGCCTGGGCACGGCCACTTGGAAAGCTATTTGGCCTATGTGAGACCTAGAAAGCCACTCCAACTCCCCAAGAAGGTGGTTATGTCCACCAAAGTCACGTGCATGGGTGTGTACAAGACAAGGGGTGATATTTTCAAAGTGCTGAAAGAAAAGAACTCTGAACCTAGGATTTTATTCTCAGCCCCTCTCAAAGACACAAAGCTGACCTCTGGTTTCTGAGGCCTGAAGGGTTGGGGAGATGAAAAGCCGTCCAGGGAAGGACCAGACAGGAACGTATCCTCACATGCTACAAATATGCGGCAGGAAGGCAGACATGGTGAGAAGACACAGGGGTGGAAGAGGCTGTGATGCCCTCAGAGAAGACACCCATGAGAAAGCCGGGCCATGGGGAACCAGACCAGGACTCCCGACACCGAAGCTTCACTGAGGCAGCAGAGCAGATCAGGGATCTAGGATGCACGCACCATGCACCACCTTCAGCCATCCTAGGCCACCGCTCCTGGTGCCAGAATCCAGCACTGAGGCCCCTGTCCCTCCATGTCTGGGTGCAGGGACAAGGACTTCCATGTTCCGAAGGCCCGATGGGGTCCCAGGCAGAACCTGGGACTGGGTTGAATGGCCACATGGTCCATTATGGAGTATCGCTTCCCCTGTTGGGAGAAATGGCGAGAGAGAGGGTAGTTAGCAGGTCAGAGGTATGTGAACATGCCAGGTCCAGGGGAAGGCCTCACAGGCTTCACAGGTGAGCCCAGCACCCTCTGTCCTCCAGGTGAGCTCTAATCAGCATATCAGTAAACTCTACAAAGGCTTAGCCGCAGGAAGGGGACCGGAAACCCTCTCTGTCTTTGAGTAAACTCTGTGGCCTGGAGGTTAGCCGTCCCCCGCCACCTGATTAAAGGACTCTTTAGATCTCACAGTTTGACAGAGTCTGGCTGTTCTAGGTCTGGCTTTTGGTTGGGCCCCAATTTCTGTGGGAACGTTGGTGTCTGGTACAGCAGGTCCCTTTGCTCACCACCAGGGACCCCTAGCCTGGGCTTCTTCTCAGGTGGGATCCCACGTGGACTCACACCACAGAACAACCCTGAAAGTCCTCAGTCTTGAGTCAAGGTTGCATGGGGTCCTTGGTCATCACGTGGATAGGAGAAAGGCAGCTTGGGCAGCATGAGGGACAGGTGCCCCAGGTCAGGACTGCTGACAGGCATGGTGCTCAATCCCCTAGCGCTCTTATAAAAAAGGAAGCCCTTCTGTGGCTCAGGGGCCACAGAAATCACTGCAGGTGGACAGAGTGGTAGCGGGCCAGTGTGGGAGTAGTGTGGCCAGCAGTGCCTGCTGTTGGGCAGGCAGGTCAGCACAGCCAACCAGATGGGCCAGATGAAACGCTCTATCTCTCTGCAGTCAGCCTTGCCTAAACTGGCCTCACTATCACCTCCCTCTACATAGACCACCATCCCCAACATGGACTGAACCACAGAACTCTCAGTCAAGCAGTCAGACAGCTTTGGGTCCCTGTCGCTCCATGCAGACCCCTGAAGCTGGAGGACAAGGAACAGGTAAAGAGCTCTGGGGAGACATAGCAGTCTCTTGGCCCACTGCCCACCCTGCAGAGCACAGCCAAGCCACTATCTGTGATCTGGGGCCAGAAGGGGCCACCGCACCTGCACAGGAAATGTAAAAATGATTGGGTGATTCACTGGTCCTGGAGACTGCCAAGTCATAAGCAGTATCTTGTGGCACAGTAATAGCCCCAAGATGAGAGGATGGCCACCCCAGCCACCAGGAGGAGCCTCTCCAATACAGGAGTGATGGGTGCCATCTTGTTAGGGCCCCCATTACATAAGTCTGCTGATTTGGAGGAGGCTGAGCAGGCAATGTGGGAGGGTGGCAGATTTGGCTTTGGGTTTAAAACAGCCAAGTGCCCTCAGCCACATGGCAGAAAGAGAAGACAGTGTATGGAGGGAGTGGCTCAGACCACAGCCTTGGCTGTGCAGTAGGAGGTCAGCCACCTGAGCTGGCAGCCCCAAAGACTGGGGACTCTCACAGACAATTTGAATAAACTGAACAGTTCTGACAGTGTGTCCAGGAAAGTCAGGTCTCTGAGGTCAAGGGGAAGCCCCTGAGCTAGAGTGGTCTCCCAGTGCAGGGCCAAGGTCTCAGGGGCTGCTGACCTGTTCATCCAGTCTTACTATCTGTTAAATGGTAGTCATGGTCAGCTCCTTTGAGACTGCCACTTGGACATCAGTGACAGACATGAAACCAGCACACACTCTCCAAGGCTGATGACAGCTCCCAGACCTTCAAGGGCATGGGTTGTGGCAGGAGCAATGACAGACAGTGGCTGGAAAACCTAATGGCTTCTCTGACCCCCACATTCTGTCCACCTGGGGCCTCCTTCCCCCATTCTCCTTCCCTAAGCAGTGGCAGAGCTGACCAGCATGGAAGCTGGACCAGTCAGCATGACTGGTTAGCAGCAGTCATGAACATCTGCTGTTATGAGCCACCAGAACCTGGCACTTTTTGTCAGCACAGCATAGCAGAGCCCATCCTGATCAATGCATATGTTAGTAGGTTTTCTGTTGCAAATTCATTCTCGAATCCCAAGATAAGCCCTATTTGATTACTAGGAGCCCAGGTGGGAGAGGGTTTCAAACACAGCACCCTCTCCCCGCCTGAGTGATTGAACCAGGTGAAATGTAAGCTAAGAGTTGGCATCTTTGACCAGGCAAGCATAATTTTAATCTGAGCAGTTCTAGGTTGGCCCCCATGGATTCTGCTTGTGGGTCCATATGCTTCGTATGCTAACCCCAGAACTAGCCATTTTACCTCCAGCCACAGCAGCCCTAGACCTGGAGAAGCTCCCCCCAAGGTAGATGTGGGGGACAGACATGCTGCAACATCTGCACAGCCCCAGAGACAGCAGGAAAGAAGACTAGGATTGCTCGAGTTTGGCCAGTCCTGAAAGTCACTCCACAACCCTGAGCTGGAGTAAGTGAGGGGGTTCTGAGCCCATTCTCTTGGGGCAGAAAAAAGCACACACCCAGCAACACTCCTTCCTGCTCTGCACTTGATGTGCCTGCTGCTGGGTGGGAAAGTGGGATGTCTACAGTGTTCTTTCCTTGTGCTGCTCTTACATGACTGGTTTCCAAATGGGAAAGCTCAGAGGGCTGAGCTGTCTCACATTTTCTGTCATCTGGAAGAGTCTTCGTAACATAAGAGGCTCAGTAAAGGCCCCAAATGCTTGCATGCACTCCATTCTGCACTTGGCTGTGGTAATGGGCTGAACAGTGGTCCTAAAAAAGACCGCTGTCCTAAAAATGATACGGCCATGCCCTATTCTCTGGAACCTGTAAATGTGACCCTATCTGGAACAAGGGTCTTTGCAGATGTAATGAAGTGAAGGACCTCAGAATAATTTTCTTCTTTTCTTCCTGGATTATTGGGGGCCTCCAGCTCACAGCCATTCCAGCCAGGCAGCACCACAGACCCACAGCCAGCTGTGCACCCAGGCACAAGCCTAGACTAGGACAGCCACCCAGCCAGTCCAGAGGCAAAGCACAGCATCATGAGTCAGGCGAGCACGGCTGTTTTAAGCATGTGGCTTGTTTCTACTTTTTATTTCTATTGAATTATTAGTACACCCAATAAAATGCATCATTTTTATGTACAGTCTTAAAAGTATGTAAATTGTGTGCAAGCATATGTAACCTCCTCCACAATCAAGATGAGGAAAGTAAAAGCTTATTCATGTCACTTTGCAGTTGGTTCCTTGGTCCCAGGGAACCGCTTATCTCCCTTCTGTTCCCTGAGTTTTGTCACTTCTATAATCTCTTAAATATGGAATCAGGCAGTCTTGTATGTTTGGCTATTTTTCAATAGACACGGTGCTTTTGTTTCATCCATGATATACATATCAATATTTTCTCATAGAACACTATCTCATTGTAAGGATAGATTTGAATCTGTCTATCCATTCCCCCACCCATGGACATTTAGTTGTCCAAATGAATAATGATTTTGGGGGGAGATGGCAGTACTGGGATTTGAACTTGACCTCATGCTTGCTAGGCAGGCACTCTACCACTTGAGCCATGCCACCAGCCCTTCATATAAATTTAAAGCCAGCTTGTTAATTGTTTGAAGAAGGACTATTAGGGACTGTATCAACATTAAATATTCTAAGCAGTGAACATGGTCTATGCTCAATTTGTCATTTTTAATTTTTGCTTTGTAATGAGTTATTTTCAATATACACACCTTGCACAATTGTTAAATTTATTCCAGAGCATTTCATTTTTTATACTATTGCCAGTGAAGTTGATCTCCTTAAGCTAATTTCTAATATACAGAAATGCAAATGGTTTTTGTGTATTGAACTCAGGTCCGGCAAAGTTGGTAAATTCACTTATTCTTTCTAGTAGATATTTTGTGGGGCTTATAGTGTTATCTACCTACATAATTTTGTCACCTGCAAATCTAGACCACTTTCCACCTTGCTGATTGTTATGTCTTCCATTCTCTTTGTCCTGCTGTGTGGTCTTGGGGTCATTTAACCACATGAGGTTAAATGACAGTGGTAAGGGCAGAAGTCTTGCCTTGCTTCTGACCTCATGGCAGTCCCCCACCCTCCCAAATGTGCTGTGCACTCCAGGGTTTCTGAACCATCCGCGTACACGCTGAGGGAGGCCTCTTTCATTCCTAGCCTCCAGGCAATTTAAAATCACTAAAGAGTGGTGGTTTTAGCTGGCTATGGTGGCATGCACCTAGAATCCCAGCTAAGCAGGAGGCTGAGGCAGTATTAGTGCTTGAACCAGGGCTTTGAGAGAAGCCTGGGCGACACAGCGAGACCCCATCTCAAGAGGAAAAATGAAAGAACAGTGATGGGTTTTTGCAAATGCTCTTTCTGCATATGATAAGATGGTCATCTTTCTCCTTTATTTTATTAACATGGTGATTATGCTGATTGACTCTCTTATATTTATCAATCTTGCATTCCTGGTCATGATGCAGCTATTGTATGTATTGTTGGAATCAGCTTGCTAATACCTCTTGCAGATTTTTGCATCTCTATCCATGAGAAGCACTGAGCTGAGGCTTGCTTTTCCTGTGATGTCATTGGTTTGGGAATCAGAACAGATCTGAACCCTTAAAATGGGCTACATGTTCCCTCCTCAGTTTCCTTTTCTTTCTTCTTTCTTTCTTTCTTTCTTCTTTCTTTCTTTCTTTCTTCTTTCTTTTCTTTCTGTGGAAATAGAGATTGAACCCAGGGCCTCATGCCTGCGAAGTAAGCAATCTACCACTGAGCTATACCTCAGACTTTTTAAAATTTTTATTTGGGAGCAGGGTCTAGCTAAGTTGCCCAGCCTGGCCTCTAATTTGCAATTGTAGAGAGGGATGAGGGAGCTAATCCATCTTCCTGGCCAGGGCTCTAACCACAACACCCCCACCACCCCCACCACCATGCCCTGCCCTGTAGGTCACTGTTCTGTGCTGAGGCTGCTGGACCTAGAAGGGCACAGCCTAGTGGAGAAGTGACACACTAATGAATTATGCCCAGCACCCCATGGCACTGGAGGTGACACAATAACAGCTTTGAGATGCAGGGACTGACCACTTCATGGAAGGGCTGGCCCTGAAGCTCTCAGCACTCCACATGACTATACCAGAGGTGAACAGTCCCCATGTCCCCTTCAGCAAACCTGCTCTAGAAGGACTCTTGTGGCTCCAGAGCAAGCCCAGGCCACCTGGAAACCCAGGAAATCCACAGACCTAGAGGGTAAGCTCCCGGAGTCCCCGAAGAGGGGTGGTGAGGGCATCTGGGGGGGGCAGTGGAAAGACCCCCGGGCCTGAGCAATCTCCAGGACACAAGTAGGGGACATACTAACAGGCCCTCAGCCTGCTTGCTGCCCATGTCATCCCCTGTCCCTGCCATACAGCTGCTGTCCTACCTAGTGTCGGGGTGGGGGGGGTCAAGTTAGGGAAGAGCCAAGCAGAAGAAAAGCAGCTGAAGGAATGCAGCAGCCTCTGCTCAGCCTAAGGAAGCAGTGAGTGGGGAGCAGAAAGCAGGGACCTGTCCTCTGTCTGACCCCTCAGTGATCTCGAGCCCAGCACACAGTCTCACTCTCCCTGAGGTGTGAGTGCACCAGAGTGCAATGATAAGACAGTGGGTCACCAGACCACAGTGATGAGCCAGTGGATGCTGGAGACAAATGCCAGGGCCTCCTCAATGGCCTCAGAAGATGCTTACATGTTGGGTCACTCTACTCAGGGGTCCTTAGCCCAGGGTCTGAGACCCTACACACTCCTGCTGCCTTCAGAGAGGAGACACCTGCTGCAATCTGAACCACAGGAGCACCTGCTCTGGGCCAGAAGTCTCCATAAGCAGAGGCCAGGGGCTCAGCTCCTAAACACACATGGGCACTTGCACCCAGGGCGTCTCTCTCTCTCTCTCTCTCTCTCTCTCTCTCTCTCTCTCTCTCTCTTTCTCATACACACAAATGCACTCACACATGCGTACACATGACCAACTGCCCCACCGTGTCCACAGAGCCAAGCAGGACTTCTGCAAGTCATTTGAAGGTTTGACAGCTCTGCCCAGCAGCTTCCTGGCAGCTTCCCACAAGGTCATGGTTGCTTTTTATCAGTTTGCCCCAAATCCATGGACTGGGACCATCTCCATTTTTCCCAGCATAGAGACCCAGGGTGAGACCACACACACTTACACACATGCACTCACACACACATGCACATGCATGCACTCCTACATGGCATGAGCACACATGCACACCCACACATGCACACGCTGCTCCCCCAGCACGAGGTCCCCACCAGCAGAAGAAGCCCTGGAAATGGCTTGAAGGAACTTGGGGATTTTATCAGATTCTGGATCGGAGGGCCTCGCCCAGCCAGGCTTTGCCCAAGCATAGAGCCAGGACCCCAAGGAAGGCACTGCTGAGGGGTGGGGGGGGGTCACATGTTATATACAGTACTTGCCAAGGCCAGTTCCCCTGTGTCCTGTGCATAGAGCCAGTGACTGGACCCCAGAGTAGGGAGGAGCCCTCTCAGAACCATCCCACCCCACTCACTTCCTGACGTACAGGAGCCAGCTCAGACCCCTGCAGCACCACTCAAACCACACCAACACAGTGTCTGCTTGAGTTTATTATCAGAAAGCAAAAGACAGAACAAAGATTCAGGAAATAAATATCTGCAGAGAGGAAGCCAAGCTTAGGAGGCTCAGAGGCTCAGTGGGACAACGCAGGGCGATGCCTTCACAGCAGAACCAGCCCTGCTCACTTCCTTCCCAGAAGCCGGAGGCTGGAGCGCCGGACTCGGCTTTGCTGAGCCTGTGGGAGCACGCAGGCGGTGTCCTGGCACAGGCAGCTCTCAATGTGCGTGTAGGTGTGGGTTAGTGAGCTGCCGTCGGGGCAATCCAGGACCACCTCACGCTCGCTGGTCCTCTCCTCTTTGCAGCAAGAGCATCTGTGGTCCAGTGACTTCTCCAGGGTAGAGTACCTGAGGCAAGGAAGGGCAGGGTGAGGGACCACCTCCTGTGGTGGGGGGGGGCAGTGCCAGCCTTGGCCCTCCTTGGGTCCTCTCTTCAGGCTCCTCTACCACCCCCAACAAGGGCACACTGGCAGCCAGAAACTCACATGGCAAAAGTCCCACAGGAACCGGAGCAATAGTTCATGCTGACATTCTTGGTGCAGCCATCCAGTGAAATTTCCTTCGTGACTGGGATGATGGAGCAGGGGGTCCTGGTCTCATTGTAAGGGATGCCTGGGGAACAAGGCACAGGGGAGGGGTCTCATACCGCCCTCCCTCAATGCTCCCTCTCCCCACCTCAAGCGTGGCCAGCCCTCAACCCTCAGTCCTACTGCCCTGTAATGAGATGAGCTCCCAGCATCCAGCTGGGCTCCATCCTGCCTCCTCCTGGGAAGCGACTGGGTTCCCAGGCATCCAAATAAGCATGGGAGGCACAAGAGGCATGAGGCTCCTGGGGCACCCTCCCCTTGTGCCTTCCTGCCCTAGAGGGACCCAGGTGGAGCCCACCCTTCTGTCAGACTGTACTCACATGTCTTACAGCATCCATTGGGCATGAATGTGATGGACTCCTGGAGGGAAAAGAGAGTGAGCCTGGACCACCAGGGCACCTCAATGGGTACAGGAAGGCCCTGGGACCAAAACTCCTGGGGGCAGCTACAAATAAGCCAGAGGCCACTGTGCCAGACTGGGGACCAGCCCTTGGAGTGTCAGCATCCCCTCACTGCTGGCACAGCACACACAACCAGCAACCCAGATGGCCCACTCACCTTGATGCACCTACTGGGGTCAAAGTCAGGGCACATGATTTTGGAGACGAAGGAGGTAAGCTGGTTGTTGATTTTCGTACAGGTGAAGAAGGTACACTTGTCATCGACGTTTTTCTCTGTTTCCCCGGGCTGTGGGCAGAGGAGAGTCAGGGTGAAGGCAAACAGGCATGCCCACATCAGAGGCCAGCCCAGAAAGACAGGCCAGGTGTGGCTTTTTAAACAGGAGGCTGACCTGTGGGTCCCCCCAACACCAGGGCAGTGGGGGGAAGGTCCTCAGGGAAAAGAACCTACCTGTGGTCACATAATCCAAAAGGTAGACCCACTTTCCAACCCCCCCCTACATATGAAGTGACCTTATTTGGGGGGAAAAAAGGCCTTTGAAGAAGTAACTAAGTGAAGGCTCTTGAGATGAGAACACCCTGAATTAGAATGGGCCTAACCCAGGTGACACGAGTCTCTTTAGAAGAGACACAGACGAGAAGCCACATGAAGGCAGAGACAGGAGTGGTTTGGATACAAGCCAATGATACCAGGAGCCCCCAGGAGCTGGAAGAGGCAGAAAGGACCCTCCCCAGACCTCCATCTTAAACTTGGGGTTCCAGGATGGAAGAATCACTTCCTGTTGTTTTAAGTCACTCAGTTGTGGTCGTTTGCCTGGGCAACTTCAGGACGCTCATACCCAACTGCACCCAGGACTCAGCCAGGGAATGGAGAGTCCTCCCAGTCTTGCCCTCGGAAGCCAGCAGGCCCTGTGAAGTCTGCACCCCGGGGCCCTGGGCACTGCCCTGGGTGCTACCAGTGCACACCTTCAAGATGATAAGCTGGTTGTTGGGCCTCTCGATGACGCACTGGGTCTGCTGGCACTTCTTGCAGCACTCCCCTGGGGCCTCCATGAGTTCATAGCCCTGAGGGCACAGATACAGACAAGGCTGAGCTTGGGGGCCTAGTCTCCACATCCCACAGGCCCCTGCGGCTACTGAAATCCCTCCCCACACTTGGGGGAGGCCGCAGATGGGCAGGTGCCAAGGTGGAGACAGGCACAGGTTGGCAAGGAAAAGAGGAAAGAAGCTGTGAGAACAAAGTTCCATGGAAGCAGCTTCTCTGGAAGATGGGAGGAGGGTAGGCAGAGGCAGGGAGAGGAATGGAAGGTGCCGTGGCTTACTGGACTGCAGGAGCTGTTGCAGGGCACGTGGGTACAGGTGATGACATTGAGCTGAGTGCTGCTGTCCACAGTGTTGGTGCACACGCAGTTCTCACACTTGGAGGAGTACACTGGAGAGCCAGGCTTTGGGCACAGGCAGGCATGAGGGGGGCGCACCGGCCAGCCTCAAGGCCTGCCCAGTCCCCCACATGGAACCCCACCTCTGTCCTTAGGGGAATAGGACCACACTGTCCCTTCTCCCCTCCTCCATCTTTGCTCCCCAACCCCGGGCTCACCTGGTACTCAGCGTTCTGGTGCACACACACACCCTTGGACACTTGGGAGAAAGAGCAAGAAAGGTCATCAGAGGCTCTCCTCTGTGGTCTGGCCCCATGGGTCAGAACACACACCCATGAACAGGGCAGGTGTTCTGGGCTGAGTGGGTGCAAGCTGGTTTCCTCCACCTGTCCCTCCTGCCACAGCCCGGTCCCTCCCCATCCTTCCCTGCCAGGCCTTACTCACCACACGAGTAGACTGGGCAGCACCTTCCAGGCACGACCCTACTCTTCAGTTCGAATCCCAGCGGGCATGAGGGGGGCTCCTCTTTGCACAGGCTGGTGTTACACTCTGAGGGTGGGGCAGGTGTATGATTAGGATGGCTCCCTACAGAATCCACCTCCCACTGCACGGCTCCAACCCAAGCTTCTGTGGGTCCACTCCTGCCCTGCCCAGGCTGGCCTCTGCAGCAAAGGTGTCTGGCTTGACCCAGCAGCCTGGGCCAACACCCTCTTAGGCGGTCACATCCCGAGCTCACCAAGGGAGGGACAGCCTTATGGGAGGCTTAGTGACAGTGGGGGCCCAGGGGTGGTCTTACTGCACAAGGTGACATTGCAGCAGGTGTCAGCAGGGTTGACCTCCGTGACAAGGTAGGTGCCATCGTCCGTGCAGTCGGTGGGGGCCCCCTCACTACACTTCCTGGGCTGGCAGTTGATGCCGCTTCCTCCTTCCAGGCAAATGCAGTCCTTGCAGTCAAATGTAAAACGCTCCCCAAACTGCAGGGAGGAAAGGGGTGATCAGGAAGAAGCGGGCACCAGACCAGGCTGCACCATGGCACATGTGTGGTCAGTGTGGTCAGTCAGGGAGAAAAGCACTTCACTGGGGTCCTGTGGGAAAGCCATGTCTCTCCCTGCCTCCAAGCCCCTGGGGCAGGACGGCAGCTACTCCTTCAGGGCACCAGGCCATCGATGTCACGCTGCTGTGACAAGATCACCAGCATCGGCCAGCATGAGCAAACACACCTCACAGATCGATTGGGTTTGTGCAGAATTGAGCTAAGGAGTCAACCATGGCTGTGACCACACACCAGAGACAGCACTCAAGTGGTCAAAGTGTCACCTCGGGTTCGGACAGAGCACCATGTGACTACTAGTGGATGGGTGGATTCATGGAGAGACAGACGGATGGTTGAAGAGAGGGCTAGGTAAATAGGTGGATGGATGGATGGATGATAGATGGGTAAATAACAGAGAGAGGAGGGAGGGAGGGAGGCTAGACGGAGGGGTGATAGATGAATGGGGTTGAACACACCAATGGACAGGTAGGTGAGTGGACGGAAGTCCCTGCTGGCTCACCCTTTTTTAAGTGACTCGTTACTCAGTCTTCAAGTTTTCCAGGTTCTTATGTGCACTTTACTCTACCCCACACCCCAAATTTCAGGATTTGTGGGAGAATCCTCCCCCTGCCCAGCACAAGGAGGAGAGCCTACCTTTCTGGGAACATTGTCAGGTCCCACACAGCCTAGAAAGAAGGAGAAAATAAATCCTGTTAGCACAGTCTTGGTACTCCAGGAAGCTGCGGTCAGCCTCATGGTCCAGCTTCTGTGGACATGGAGGCAGGAGGAAGACAACTTGAGGGGGTGGCATACCGCATGTCTTCACACAGACATCAAAACCAGGGGCGTAGCTCATGGTGCCCTCAGGACAGAAGCAGCCTTCTACCAGTTTCGTGGAGTTCTCCTGGGAAGAGCTGGAGGGCAGAGATATCCTCAGAAACAAAGGAGGGGTGAGTAGGCAGGGCTAGGGAGCTGACACACCAGATGTCCTCCTGGTGAATTCTCAAGAAACATACCTGGACTTGCAGGTGGGCTCTTCTGTGGGACCACAGGCTCGGTACTCCTTGTGAGATGGGCACTTCATAGCTATGGGAGGGAGGAAGAACTGAAGAGCCATGTCCAGAGGAGGAAGTCCATCCCTTCCTTGAACGACAGAGCTACCTAGCCCTTCCCACTCAGGACTTCACCTCGCCCCTACAGAGGGTGGCCAGCTGCTAGTACTACAGCCTCTGCCCCATTCCCCATGGTTGTCCCCAGCTGGGGGTGGTGCACAGTTGTGCTTTGCAAGGCTGACAGAATTCCCAGTGCTCCCCAGCCCTCCAGGCTGTCCTTTCCCACTCTGAGACCCCAACCCACCTGAATCTAACTCCAGACTGGGCCCAGCACCCAGCAGAGCCTAGAGACCCTTGTCTGGCCTGCAGACCCTAGTACAGGGACAGAGGCAAGGACAAACAGGCACTTACGGCAGACCCCGTTGGTGCGGTCCCGCCAGTCTAAGCAGACGCCCTCCTGGGCACAGAGGGCTGCATAGATCTGCACGCTGGCACACTCCAGACCAACATTAGGCACAAAGCAACTGTCAAACAGGCAGGCTTCGTAGTAGTGCAGGGGGGGCACCACGTCATGGCACGGGGAGAACAAGCTGTGTGCAGGGAAGGGTATGGGTTATGCTCTGGCTGGCACCCCTGGGCCCAGATGTGTTGCACCTGCCTCTCCCACTTTTCCCACCACCTCACACCTCCACCCAGGCTGTCTTCCTGGAGTCTACTCAGCCTGCACCCACCAGAGAGGTGTCTATGGCTGGCAACATGAGCATAGGGAAAGGACCAAACCCTGGGAAAGAAAGGCAGGTACTGTGTCCCAAAGGGCATGGCACGGCACTGTGCAACCAGGCACCCAGAGATGGAAGCTGCATACCTGAGTGCTCACCAGGTGCCAGGACACACCCTCCAGCAGCTCTGGCAGAGATCCACCCAGCCTCCACTCAAGTGGAACACCTCTAGGGGCAAGGCATGCCCTTCCCATGGCTGCCAACTTTAGGGAGGCCAAACTTGCCTCCCTGATACTAATTAGCCCTGAATGCTAGCTCTGTCTTGTCAACTGGTCTACCAAGGGCCTCCAGTCAACTGAGCCTGCACCATGGCAAGAGGTGTGAGAGGTTTGGGAGGTCAGAAGGCCACAGGAATGTTAGAGAAGGCAACTCAGTCCTAAAGAAACTGGAAGCCAGGTCCTGGCCCTCCCCCCCATGACCTGGTACCTGCCCTCAGTGCCACAACCTCTGCTTTTCCAGCCTCGCACTCTGGCTGCACCTCGCCTCCTCTTTGTAAATAACTGGACAGCAGAGAGGCAAGGTTGCTTCTCGAGATCTTGCAGCAGCCCAGTACCAAGGTCACATACAGGCTATAGGCAAATCACCTGTCCATGATAAGCTGGCAGATAGGAGACCCCGTGCAGTTCTTGGGCTGGGTCGGTTGGCCAGGCCCTGGTTTTGTGACAGCCGGATGCTTGGTTGTGGAGTCAGTATGAGGACAGTGTGGCTTAGAGGGGTCATTCACCACCCAATAGTCAGCTGCAACCTCACAATTGGAGATGACCTCCCCACTGGGCAGAACGCAGTCATCCTCAGTGCTATTGGTACAGGTGCCTGCATGGGGAGAAAAGCCATGTCATGTCAGCACCAAACTCTGGCCACCCAAATCAGGGTGAGACCCGGACACCCCCCTTCTCCAGCCTGGGCCCCTGTGTCCTTCTGGCCAGGCCTGAGGGCAGTCAACTCCTGCTAGGGCCAAATCTGGAACAGTGCCAAAGTGAATGCAGCAGAGGAGCAGGAAACCCATAGCTGGCTTGTACCCAGCCTCGCATGGGGTCTGGGGGACTCCAGAGCTCACCGCACTGGCCCTTGGTGTTGTTGCCAAACAGGTGGTAGGGCAGCTTGATGGAGAAGGACAGGCCATTGTAGGAGATGAGGGCACCCAGCTCGGGGATCTCCACCACGAAGTTGATGCCTGATTCATACACCTGCAGCCCATACTTCTGGTAGGGCAATGCCACCACCTGCTTATTGACCTGCACCTGCAGTTGACACACCTGGGTCAGGAAAGGCCTCTGGGGCAGGAGCTGATGGTAGCCACCTGCTGGAGGCCTGCCCTGCCCTGTCCCACCTTGGTTCTCTCTGGGACCCATGTGTGTCAGATTGGGCAGGCCAAATTGCACCTCGGGATAGCATCTGAGGTCACCCTACTGCAACCTGCAGGGTGAGGGGTTCCGCCTATTCCTCACCTCCTTTCTTGGGAGCCTCAGAAACTTTGGGGTCCCATGTAGGGAGCAGGTCTCCCCAAGACTCTTGGCTATTGAGACCAGTGACTCCAGGGGTAGGGAAGAGTCAGTTATGCATAGACCCCATTCATTTTCCCACCCTTGGGGAGGGAACTTCTGCCACAAAGTTTATGCCCCTGGAATGCACCTGTAGGACCTATGGGAAGAGCTGGGTGTGTCCTCAGGTGAGGTCCTGCCTTCTCCCACTTTTCCAGCCTGGTTCAAGGGAGGAGGTGCCTAGGCCCCTGAGCCCAGTCCTCTGCTTGAGAAGGCCATGCCAGCATGCCCTGCCAAGGGCAGCCCAGCCTGGCCACACCCACATACCTGCACCTCTATAGGTGTCATCTGTACAGTCTTGATCAGCACTTCCTGAGTCTCATGGCGCACAATAAGCGTGCGGGGACAGGACACTTCGTCATTAACATCACAGTGGTAGTTGTCAATGTAGATCCCAAAGTTGTCCACTTTGGGGTTGATCTCCTCTACCAGCACGTAGGTGCAATTGCCCTGGTAGTTGTAGTAGAGCCCGTCGAAGGTCATGTAGTGAGGGTCTCCCCAGCCCGTGCAATAGCCTGGGAGGGAACAAAGTAAGCTGGTGCCACCAATCTGGGGGTGGGGATAGGGGTAGGGGCTGTAACAGGGTCATGGTTAGATTCAAGGGACAGGCTGGAAGAACCAAGGAGGGCAGAAAGTCCTGGTCCCTGGATTGGGGTGCCCAGTGTCTGAGCTGAAATGCATCTAGCCCCCAGAAGCATCTCCCCACTCAGCCCATGACAGCCCCTTCTGCAGTTTGGGGCTGGCTTTGGAGCCAGGGGGAATCCCTAACCATGGAAACCTCCTCATTCCATGGAGATGCCCCTTCCCCACCAGGCAAGCCTCTCACCAACTGGGATCCTGCCCAAGATGGTGTGCAACAAGTCCCTGTGTCTGGGTGCCTACCCCTTGGCAGGTGCTTAACAACCAGGTGTGTGCCTAAGAAGCTTTGGGCCTTCTACTCCTAGGGGCCTGGCCCTGCAGCCCCCACCCCAGGAAAGGGAAGATGTGTGGTGTGGGGTCCTCAGGGAAGGGAAGATCAGGGGAAAGGAGGAAGGAAGGACCCCAGGGAAGATGGTGGTCCCCAGGAAAGGGAAGAGCAGGGAAAGAGGAGGAAGGTCCCCAGGTGACTGCAAGAGCTTACAGTCACATTCCCAGTGCCAGCAGCAGTGATCAGGATCTTCCACACGCACTGGCGGGAGGCCATTGGAGCAGACGGGCTTGGGCGGAGGCTCACACTTCACCTTCTCAATCACCACTGTGTTGTTATACTTGCATGTAGCCATGTAGCAGCCACACAGCCACCAGGTCTCGTTCTCCTGTAGTATGGAGGGCACAGGACAGTCAACTGGGACCACTGCATGGGGTAGCAGGAGGGGTGGACCATGCTCTCAACTGGAGGCCGAGGGTGGCTACGTGGGCCTCACAGCAGCCAGCACCTGGCCACAGCAAGGCAGGGCATGGTGAGAAGGTAGAGGCCCCCAGTACACACTATGCCCAGGAAGCTGCAGGAAGTCTGAGCCTCCTCACTGAAGATGGGGTAGAGTAGGGCCATGGGTCGCATTCTTGGTTAAGAAGGCAGCACCTCAGGCCTTGGACATCTGGACATGGACCCACTTGGTGCCTGGCTTGGTACCACCACAACCCACTGACCTGTCTCGGAGGATCAAAGTCTGGGCACTCTGGGGGATTGATGGTAGTTGGTGTGCTGGACGTTGGCTTGGAGGTTGTGGTCGTTGGCTTGGAGGTTGTGGTCGTTGGCGTGGAGGGTGCAGTCGTGGGGAAGGATGTCGGTGTGGAGGGCCTGAGAGTTGAGGATGGTGTGGATGGGCAGGACCAGTTGAACATCTGAAGTTTGCAGTCAGTTGAGCAGTTCACATAATAGCAGGTGTCCCCATGGGTACCATTGTACACCAACTCACCTGCAAGGAGAGACAAAGACCTGGTCCTTATGCCACCTATGCCACCATGGGGACTAGAGCAGGTCCCCATGGAGGAGATAAGAGGGAACCCATGCTGTGCATTAATACCCCCCTATGTTTAATGATGAGGAGGTGAGGCCTTTGGGAGATGATTGGTGTTGAAAGAGGTCATCAGGGTGAAGCCACCATGATGGCATTAGTGGCTTTATGAGAAAAGGAAGACCCAAGCTAGCAGCTTTCCCTGTCTCCCTACATGAGACCCTCTCCCACGTTGTGATGCTACACCAGGTCCTTACTAGACACTGGCTCTGTGTTCTCAGACTCCACAGCCACCTGAATCATGAGCTAAATAGCCCTCTATTCTTTATAAATTACCTGGTCTCAAGGATTTTGTTAAAGCAACAGAAAATGAACTAACAACCACCATGACTTACTTGGGGTATTTGGGTGTCTCCACCACCCTCACATCCTCATGACCTTGGCAGATCCCTGGCTTCTGATGCACATTTCCAGTGAAGTGGGCTAGACATAGAGGTTTCCACCCATGGCCTCCCTCCAGCCTCTTAAGCAAGCTCCCGGATTGGAACTTGCCCAGGTTCCTAATCCACTGGTAAAAGCAGCCCTAGATACTAAGCATTAGGCAATGAACACCACGGGTACCTGGGCCATAGTAGATGTCTTCCAAAACACAGCAGGTGACCAGGGTGGCTGTGTTGCCCGTGGTTTTGGGAGTGGAGAGTGGAGTTGTGGACACTAAGGATGAGATGCTGGTCTTCAATGTAGTCGGTGTGGCCGAGGGGAGTCCTGTCTGGGTGGGGGTTCCCATGGTGGACGTTGGCACAGTGGGGGGAGTGGAGGTAGATGTGGAGATTGGTCTTGTAGTGGATGAAGAAAGTCCAATTGTGGTTCCACTGGTGGGGATGGTCTTCAAGGAGGTGGGTGTGCCTGCAAGAACAGAGGTCACAAGTGAGGGCTAGTGGCATCAGTCATCTCAGATGTGGCAGGGGCCCAACCTGCAGATCCTGCCACAGAGGGAGGAGACTACTGACTCAAGAGGCAACACGTGATGCAGCAAGGTCTTGGGTCCATTCCACAGGCTCTCAGAGTTGCCTCAGGAGACCCTCAGGGTGAAGCCAGGGCTCTGGGCAGCCCAAATGCTTGTTGGCCAGGTCTACTACCCATGATTGGTGGCTGGAGGGGGGTTTCCCACTGGACAGTAGTCTTTCTGAGAGTTCTAGACTAGCTACCCTCTGAGACCTCCCGTGCCATGCCCAGAGGGGCCCTGACGGCCACCATAGGGAGACACAGGTGAAGGACCTCTGCCTCACTCTGAGCCCTGGCCTCATGTTCACATAGCCCCATCACCGTGGTGTGTTGAGGGGTGTGAGCCAAACGTAGCTGTGTCCTGAGCAAAACCCTTCTGCAGGGCAGGCAGGATCTTTGCTCTGCTACCTGCACACAAGCCAAAAGTCAGTGGCTTCCTGCTCAGAGGACAGGGGAAGCCCACTGAGCCACCTCAAACCATACTGAGCACAGCAGGGACACTAGGCACAAGTGCTCACCCCAGGTTCAGGTCTTAGGGCCATGGATCTCCCTGGCAGAAGAGAAGGACAGGAGTAACTACATATGTCTGCTTACCTGGAGAGACTGTGGTGGTGGCTGGCGTGGGGGCCTCAGAACTCAGAGGTGAAGAGGGCGTGATGCCCCCTGTAGTGGTGACCAATGGCAGTGTTGTACTGGATGGCACTCTGGTGGTCAGGGGGGTGCTCAGAAGGGTGGTACCCTCTGAGGGGGAAGAGGTTGATGCTATAATGGGCACTGTGCCTATAGAAGTGGAGGTCTCTGTGCTTGTGGTAGTGGGGATTGGGGTTTGGGGTGAGGTCTGTGTGGTGGTGGTAGTGATAATGGTGGATGTTGGAACTGGTGTCTCTGTGGCAGTGGGTGTTGGAGGGGATGTCACTGTGGTTGACGTGGTGGGGACTGGGGTTGGAGTGTGGGTAGTGGTGGATGCTGGAGGTGGGGACTCTGTGCCAGTAGATGTTGGAGTTGAGGACACAGTGGCAGTAGGTGTTGCAGTCTCTGTAGTAGAGGATGTTGAAGTTGGGGTCCCTGTGATGGTGGTAGTAGTGACAGAAGAGGTTGGGGTTGGGGTTTCACTAGTAGTAGAAATTGGAGTTGGAATCTGTGTAGTGCTGGATGTTGGGGTTGAGGGCTGAGAAGTGGTGGGTGTTGGAGTTGGGGTCCCTGTGATGGTGGTAGTTGTTACAGAAGTGGATGATGTTGGAATCTCTGTGGTGGTAGAAATTGGAGTTGGAATCTGTGTAGTGCTGGATGTTGGGGTTGGGGGTTGTGAGATGGTGGGTGATGGAGTTGGAATCTCCGTGGTGGTAGATGTTTGGATTGGAGTCTGTGTAGTAGTGGGTGTTTGAGTTGGGGTCCTGATGATGGTGGTAGTAGTCACAGCAGAGGTTGGAGTTGTAGATGCTGTGGAGGTAGACGTTGGTGTTGTGGTCTGTGTAGTGCTGGATGTTGGGGCTGGGGTGTGAGAAGTGGAGGTTTTTGGAGTTGGGGTCTCTGTGATGGTAGTCCTAGTGACAGAAGATGTTGGGGTTGGTGTCTCTGTGGAGGTAGATATTGGCGTTGGGATCTGTGTAGTGCTGGATGGGGGTGTTGGTGTCTGTGTGGTCGGTGGTGAAGCAGATGTGGTCGTTGCTGGAGTGCTGGATGTGGTCGTTGATGGAGTCTTGGGCGTGGTTGTTGATGGAGTGATGGTTGTAGTTGATGGAGTGCTGGGCGTGGTCGTTGGTGGAGAGGTGGTTGTAGTTAGTGGGGTGATGGTTTCAGTTGGTGGTGTGCTGGGCGTGGTTGGTGAAGTAGATGTGGTCGTTGCTGGAGTGCTGGATGTGGTCGTTGCTGGAGTGCTGGATGTGGGTGTTGATGGAGTTGTTGGTGTGGTCGTTGCTGGAGAGGTGGTTGTAGTTAGTGGGGTGATGGTTTCAGTTGGTGGTGTGCTAGGCGTGGTTGGTGAAGTAGATGTGGTCGTTGCTGGAGTTGTTGATGTGGTCGTTGCTGGAGTGCTGGATGTGGGTGTTGATGGAGTTGTTGGTGTGGTCGTTGGTGGAGAGGTGGTTGTAGTTAGTGGGGTGATGGTTTCAGTTGGTGGTGTGCTAGGCGTGGTTGGTGAAGTAGATGTGGTCGTTGCTGGAGTGCTGGATGTGGTCGTTGCTGGAGTGCTGGATGTGGTCGTTGATGGAGTTGTTGGTGTGGTCGTTGGTGGAGAGGTGGTTGTAGTTAGTGGGGTGATGGTTTCAGTTGGTGGTGTGCTAGGCGTGGTTGGTGAAGTAGATGTGGTCGTTGCTGGAGTGCTGGATGTGGTCGTTGCTGGAGTGCTGGATGTGGTCGTTGATGGAGTTGTTGGTGTGGTCGTTGGTGGAGAGGTGGTTGTAGTTAGTGGGGTGATGGTTTCAGTTGGTGGTGTGCTGGGCGTGGTTGGTGAAGTAGATGTGGTCGTTGCTGGAGTGCTGGATGTGGTCGTTGCTGGAGTGCTGGATGTGGTCGTTGATGGAGTTGTTGGTGTGGTCGTTGGTGGAGAGGTGGTTGTAGTTAGTGGGGTGATGGTTTCAGTTGGTGGTGTGCTGGGCGTGGTTGGTGAAGTAGATGTGGTCGTTGCTGGAGTGCTGGATGTGGGTGTTGATGGAGTTGTTGCTGTGGGTGTTGGTGGAGAGGTGGTTGTAGTTAGTGGGGTGATGGTTTCAGTTGGTGGTGTGCTAGGCGTGGTTGGTGAAGTAGATGTGGTCGTTGCTGGAGTGCTGGATGTGGTCGTTGCTGGAGTGCTGGATGTGGGTGTTGATGGAGTTGTTGCTGTGGGTGTTGGTGGAGAGGTGGTTGTAGTTAGTGGGGTGATGGTTTCAGTTGGTGGTGTGCTAGGCGTGGTTGGTGAAGTAGATGTGGTCGTTGCTGGAGTGCTGGATGTGGTCGTTGCTGGAGTGCTGGATGTGGTCGTTGCTGGAGTGCTATATGTGGGTGTTGGTGGAGAGGTGGTTGTAGTTAGTGGGGTGATGGTTTCAGTTGGTGGTGTGCTAGGCGTGGTTGGTGAAGTAGATGTGGTCGTTGCTGGAGTGCTGGATGTGGGTGTTGATGGAGTTGTTGCTGTGGGTGTTGGTGGAGAGGTGGTTGTAGTTAGTGGGGTGATGGTTTCAGTTGGTGGTGTGCTAGGCGTGGTTGGTGAAGTAGATGTGGTCGTTGCTGGAGTGCTGGATGTGGTCGTTGCTGGAGTGCTGGATGTGGTCGTTGCTGGAGTGCTGGATGTGGGTGTTGATGGAGTTGTTGCTGTGGGTGTTGGTGGAGAGGTGGTTGTAGTTAGTGGGGTGATGGTTTCAGTTGGTGGTGTGCTAGGCGTGGTTGGTGAAGTAGATGTGGTCGTTGCTGGAGTGCTGGATGTGGTCGTTGCTGGAGTGCTGGATGTGGTCGTTGCTGGAGTGCTGGATGTGGGTGTTGATGGAGTTGTTGGTGTGGTCGTTGGTGGAGAGGTGGTTGTAGTTAGTGGGGTGATGGTTTCAGTTGGTGGTGTGCTGGGCGTGGTTGGTGAAGTAGATGTGGTCGTTGCTGGAGTGCTGGATGTGGTCGTTGCTGGAGTGCTGGATGTGGTCGTTGATGGAGTTGTTGGTGTGGTCGTTGGTGGAGAGGTGGTTGTAGTTAGTGGGGTGATGGTTTCAGTTGGTGGTGTGCTAGGCGTGGTTGGTGAAGTAGATGTGGTCGTTGCTGGAGTGCTGGATGTGGTCGTTGCTGGAGTGCTGGATGTGGTCGTTGATGGAGTTGTTGGTGTGGTCGTTGGTGGAGAGGTGGTTGTAGTTAGTGGGGTGATGGTTTCAGTTGGTGGTGTGCTGGGCGTGGTTGGTGAAGTAGATGTGGTCGTTGCTGGAGTGCTGGATGTGGGTGTTGATGGAGTTGTTGCTGTGGGTGTTGGTGGAGAGGTGGTTGTAGTTAGTGGGGTGATGGTTTCAGTTGGTGGTGTGCTAGGCGTGGTTGGTGAAGTAGATGTGGTCGTTGCTGGAGTGCTGGATGTGGTCGTTGCTGGAGTGCTGGATGTGGGTGTTGATGGAGTTGTTGCTGTGGGTGTTGGTGGAGAGGTGGTTGTAGTTAGTGGGGTGATGGTTTCAGTTGGTGGTGTGCTAGGCGTGGTTGGTGAAGTAGATGTGGTCGTTGCTGGAGTGCTGGATGTGGTCGTTGCTGGAGTGCTGGATGTGGTCGTTGATGGAGTTGTTGGTGTGGTCGTTGGTGGAGAGGTGGTTGTAGTTAGTGGGGTGATGGTTTCAGTTGGTGGTGTGCTAGGCGTGGTTGGTGAAGTAGATGTGGTCGTTGCTGGAGTGCTGGATGTGGTCGTTGCTGGAGTGCTGGATGTGGTCGTTGCTGGAGTGCTGGATGTGGTCGTTGATGGAGTTGTTGGTGTGGTCGTTGGTGGAGAGGTGGTTGTAGTTAGTGGGGTGATGGTTTCAGTTGGTGGTGTGCTGGGCGTGGTTGGTGAAGTAGATGTGGTCGTTGCTGGAGTGCTGGATGTGGTCGTTGCTGGAGTGCTGGATGTGGGTGTTGATGGAGTTGTTGCTGTGGGTGTTGGTGGAGAGGTGGTTGTAGTTAGTGGGGTGATGGTTTCAGTTGGTGGTGTGCTAGGCGTGGTTGGTGAAGTAGATGTGGTCGTTGCTGGAGTGCTGGATGTGGTCGTTGCTGGAGTGCTGGATGTGGGTGTTGATGGAGTTGTTGCTGTGGGTGTTGGTGGAGAGGTGGTTGTAGTTAGTGGGGTGATGGTTTCAGTTGGTGGTGTGCTAGGCGTGGTTGGTGAAGTAGATGTGGTCGTTGCTGGAGTGCTGGATGTGGTCGTTGCTGGAGTGCTGGATGTGGTCGTTGCTGGAGTGCTATATGTGGGTGTTGGTGGAGAGGTGGTTGTAGTTAGTGGGGTGATGGTTTCAGTTGGTGGTGTGCTAGGCGTGGTTGGTGAAGTAGATGTGGTCGTTGCTGGAGTGCTGGATGTGGGTGTTGATGGAGTTGTTGCTGTGGGTGTTGGTGGAGAGGTGGTTGTAGTTAGTGGGGTGATGGTTTCAGTTGGTGGTGTGCTAGGCGTGGTTGGTGAAGTAGATGTGGTCGTTGCTGGAGTGCTGGATGTGGTCGTTGCTGGAGTGCTGGATGTGGTCGTTGATGGAGTTGTTGGTGTGGTCGTTGGTGGAGAGGTGGTTGTAGTTAGTGGGGTGATGGTTTCAGTTGGTGGAGTGCTGGGCGTGGTCGTTGGTGGAGTCTTGGGTGTGGTTGTAGTTGGTGGCGTGCTGGGCGTGGTGGTGGGTGTTGAAGGTGGTATCACTGTGGTAGTGGGAGTTGGCGTTGGTGTCTCTGTGGTTGTGGTGGTTGGGGTTGGTGATGGAGTCTGGGTTGTAGTGGACGTTAGGGTTGGGGTCTCTGTGGAGGGAGACGTTGGCGTTGGGATCTGTGTAGTGCTGGATGGGGGTGTTGGTGTCTGTGTGGTGGTGGGTGTTGAAAGTGATATCACTGTGGTAGTGGAGGTTGGGGTTGGTGTCTCTGTGGTTGTTGTGGTTGGGGTTGGGATTGGAGTCTGGGTTGTTGTAGATGTTGGTGTTGTAGTCTCTGTGACAGTAGACGTTGTGGTCACTATGATGGTTGGTGTTGGGGTTGAGGTTTCTGTGGTGGTAGATGGTGGGGTTGATGTCCCTGTTGTGGTGTGTGTCGGGGTTGAAGTTTCTGATATGGTAGTTGAGATGTGGGTGGTTGTGCCACACTCACAGCAATAGACATTGATCTCATAGTTGAGGCACATGGGAACCGGGAAGGGAGCTCCTGGCTTCTGGTCTTCATTTTTGCACACCAGTCCAATAGAGGGGTCACATACCACTTTTTGTCCAAGCTGTTCAATTGGAATATTAGGATATGCCACAGCTCTGCAGGCGATATTAGTTGCCCAGCCAGCGCAGACTTTTCCAATCAATTCAAAATCACCTGTCTTGTTAGGGTAGAGTTTACCAGAATCCCACCAGCCAGTCCATTTGCAGTCATCCACACATGGAGCGCTGGATGTGGTTGTTGGTGGAGTCGTAGGTGTGGTCGTTGTTGGGGTGGTGGTTGTCGTTGGTGGAGTGCTGGATGTGGTCGTTGGTGAAGTAGTAGATGTGGTCGGTGCTGGAGTGCTGGGTGTGGCTGTTGATGGAGTTGTGGGTGTGGTTGTTGGTGAAGTAGTGGATGTGGTCGTTGATGGAGTCTTGGGCGTGGTCATTGGTGGAGAGGTGGTTGTAGTTAGTGGGGTGATGGTTTCAGTTGGTGGTGTGCTAGGCGTGGTTGGTGAAGTAGATGTGGTCGTTGCTGGAGTGCTGGATGTGGTCGTTGCTGGAGTGCTGGATGTGGGTGTTGATGGAGTTGTTGCTGTGGGTGTTGGTGGAGAGGTGGTTGTAGTTAGTGGGGTGATGGTTTCAGTTGGTGGTGTGCTAGGCGTGGTTGGTGAAGTAGATGTGGTCGTTGCTGGAGTGCTGGATGTGGTCGTTGCTGGAGTGCTGGATGTGGGTGTTGATGGAGTTGTTGCTGTGGGTGTTGGTGGAGAGGTGGTTGTAGTTAGTGGGGTGATGGTTTCAGTTGGTGGTGTGCTAGGCGTGGTTGGTGAAGTAGATGTGGTCGTTGCTGGAGTGCTGGATGTGG
This sequence comes from Castor canadensis, assembly GCF_047511655.1. Lineage (NCBI taxonomy): Eukaryota > Metazoa > Chordata > Mammalia > Rodentia > Castoridae > Castor > Castor canadensis. The sequence goes on from NC_133386.1 coordinate 208,547,947, forward strand.
TCGTTGCTGGAGTGCTGGATGTGGTCGTTGCTGGAGTGCTGGATGTGGGTGTTGGTGGAGTTGTTGCTGTGGGTGTTGGTGGAGAGGTGGTTGTAGTTAGTGGGGTGATGGTTTCAGTTGGTGGTGTGCTAGGCGTGGTTGGTGAAGTAGATGTGGTCGTTGCTGGAGTGCTGGATGTGGTCGTTGCTGGAGTGCTGGATGTGGTCGTTGATGGAGTTGTTGGTGTGGTCGTTGGTGGAGAGGTGGTTGTAGTTAGTGGGGTGATGGTTTCAGTTGGTGGAGTGCTGGGCGTGGTCGTTGGTGGAGTCTTGGGTGTGGTTGTAGTTGGTGGCGTGCTGGGCGTGGTGGTGGGTGTTGAAGGTGGTATCACTGTGGTAGTGGGAGTTGGCGTTGGTGTCTCTGTGGTTGTGGTGGTTGGGGTTGGTGATGGAGTCTGGGTTGTAGTGGACGTTAGGGTTGGGGTCTCTGTGGAGGGAGACGTTGGCGTTGGGATCTGTGTAGTGCTGGATGGGGGTGTTGGTGTCTGTGTGGTGGTGGGTGTTGAAAGTGATATCACTGTGGTAGTGGAGGTTGGGGTTGGTGTCTCTGTGGTTGTTGTGGTTGGGGTTGGGATTGGAGTCTGGGTTGTTGTAGATGTTGGTGTTGTAGTCTCTGTGACAGTAGACGTTGTGGTCACTATGATGGTTGGTGTTGGGGTTGAGGTTTCTGTGGTGGTAGATGGTGGGGTTGATGTCCCTGTTGTGGTGTGTGTCGGGGTTGAAGTTTCTGATATGGTAGTTGAGATGTGGGTGGTTGTGCCACACTCACAGCAATAGACATTGATCTCATAGTTGAGGCACATGGGAACCGGGAAGGGAGCTCCTGGCTTCTGGTCTTCATTTTTGCACACCAGTCCAATAGAGGGGTCACATACCACTTTTTGTCCAAGCTGTTCAATTGGAATATTAGGATATGCCACAGCTCTGCAGGCGATATTAGTTGCCCAGCCAGCGCAGACTTTTCCAATCAATTCAAAATCACCTGTCTTGTTAGGGTAGAGTTTACCAGAATCCCACCAGCCAGTCCATTTGCAGTCATCCACACATGGAGCGCTGGATGTGGTTGTTGGTGGAGTCATAGGTGTGGTCGTTGTTGGGGTGGTGGTTGTCGTTGGTGGAGTGCTGGATGTGGTCGTTGGTGAAGTAGTAGATGTGGTCGGTGCTGGAGTGCTGGGTGTGGTTGTTGATGGAGTTGTGGGTGTGGTTGTTGGTGAAGTAGTGGATGTGGTCGTTGATGGAGTCTTGGGCGTGGTCGTTGGTGGAGAGGTGGTTGTAGTTAGTGGGGTGATGGTTTCAGTTGGTGGTGTGCTCGGCGTGGTTGGTGAAGTAGATGTGGTTGTTGCTGGAGTGCTGGATGTGGTCGTTGCTGGAGTGCTGGATGTGGGTGTTGGTGGAGAGGTGGTTGTAGTTAGTGGGGTGATGGTTTCAGTTGGTGGTGTGCTAGGCGTGGTTGGTGAAGTAGATGTGGTCGTTGCTGGAGTGCTGGATGTGGTCGTTGCTGGAGTGCTGGATGTGGGTGTTGATGGAGTTGTTGGTGTGGTCGTTGGTGGAGAGGTGGTTGTAGTTAGTGGGGTGATGGTTTCAGTTGGTGGTGTGCTGGGCGTGGTTGGTGAAATAGATGTGGTCGTTGCTGGAGTGCTGGATGTGGGTGTTGATGGAGTGGTGGTTGTAGTTAGTGGGGTAATGGTTTCAGTTGGTGGAGTGCTGGTTGTGGTCGTTGGTGGAGTTGTGGATGTGGTCGTTGCTGGAGTGGTGGGTGTGGGTGTTGGTGGAGTGGTGGTTGTAGTTGGTGGTGTGCTGGGCGTGGTCAGTGGAGTGCTCAGTGTGGTTGGTGGTGAAGTAGATGTGGTCGTTGCTGGAGTTGTTGGTGTGGTCGTTGCTGGAGTGCTGGATGTGGTCGTTGATGGAGTTGTTGGTGTGGTCGTTGGTGGAGAGGTGGTTGTAGTTAGTGGGGTGATGGTTTCAGTTGGTGGTGTGCTAGGCGTGGTTGGTGAAGTAGATGTGGTCGTTGCTGGAGTGCTGGATGTGGTCGTTGCTGGAGTGCTGGATGTGGGTGTTGATGGAGTTGTTGCTGTGGGTGTTGGTGGAGAGGTGGTTGTAGTTAGTGGGGTGATGGTTTCAGTTGGTGGTGTGCTGGGCGTGGTTGGTGAAATAGATGTGGTCGTTGCTGGAGTGGTGGGTGTGGGTGTTGGTGGAGTGGTGGTTGTAGTTGGTGGTGTGCTGGGCTTGGTCAGTGGAGTGCTCAGTGTGGTTGGTGGTGAAGTAGATGTGGTCGTTGCTGGAGTTGTTGGTGTGGTCGTTGATGGAGTTGTTGGTGTGGTCGTTGCTGGAGTGCTGGATGTGGTCGTTGATGGAGTTGTTGGTGTGGTCGTTGGTGGAGAGGTGGTTGTAGTTAGTGGGGTGATGGTTTCAGTTGGTGGAGTGCTGGGCGTGGTCGTTGGTGGAGTCTTGGGTGTGGTTGTAGTTGGTGGCGTGCTGGGCGTGGTGGTGGGTGTTGAAGGTGGTATCACTGTGGTAGTGGGAGTTGGCGTTGGTGTCTCTGTGGTTGTGGTGGTTGGGGTTGGTGATGGAGTCTGGGTTGTAGTGGACGTTAGGGTTGGGGTCTCTGTGGAGGGAGACGTTGGCGTTGGGATCTGTGTAGTGCTGGATGGGGGTGTTGGTGTCTGTGTGGTGGTGGGTGTTGAAAGTGATATCACTGTGGTAGTGGAGGTTGGGGTTGGTGTCTCTGTGGTTGTTGTGGTTGGGGTTGGGATTGGAGTCTGGGTTGTTGTAGATGTTGGTGTTGTAGTCTCTGTGACAGTAGACGTTGTGGTCACTATGATGGTTGGTGTTGGGGTTGAGGTTTCTGTGGTGGTAGATGGTGGGGTTGATGTCCCTGTTGTGGTGTGTGTCAGGGTTGAAGTTTCTGATATGGTAGTTGAGATGTGGGTGGTTGTGCCACACTCACAGCAATAGACATTGATCTCATAGTTGAGGCACATGGGAACCGGGAAGGGAGCTCCTGGCTTCTGGTCTTCATTTTTGCACACCAGTCCAATAGAGGGGTCACATACCACTTTTTGTCCAAGCTGTTCAATTGGAATATTAGGATATGCCACAGCTCTGCAGGCGATATTAGTTGCCCAGCCAGCGCAGACTTTTCCAATCAATTCAAAATCACCTGTCTTGTTAGGGTAGAGTTTACCAGAATCCCACCAGCCAGTCCATTTGCAGTCATCCACACATGGAGCGCTGGATGTGGTTGTTGGTGGAGTCGTAGGTGTGGTCGTTGTTGGGGTGGTGGTTGTCGTTGGTGGAGTGCTGGATGTGGTCGTTGGTGAAGTAGTAGATGTGGTCGGTGCTGGAGTGCTGGGTGTGGCTGTTGATGGAGTTGTGGGTGTGGTTGTTGGTGAAGTAGTGGATGTGGTCGTTGATGGAGTCTTGGGCGTGGTCATTGGTGGAGAGGTGGTTGTAGTTAGTGGGGTGATGGTTTCAGTTGGTGGTGTGCTAGGCGTGGTTGGTGAAGTAGATGTGGTCGTTGCTGGAGTGCTGGATGTGGTCGTTGCTGGAGTGCTGGATGTGGTCGTTGCTGGAGTGCTGGATGTGGGTGTTGATGGAGTTGTTGCTGTGGGTGTTGGTGGAGAGGTGGTTGTAGTTAGTGGGGTGATGGTTTCAGTTGGTGGTGTGCTGGGCGTGGTTGGTGAAGTAGATGTGGTCGTTGCTGGAGTGCTGGATGTGGTCGTTGCTGGAGTGCTGGACGTGGTCGTTGCTGGAGTGCTGGATGTGGGTGTTGATGGAGTTGTTGCTGTGGGTGTTGGTGGAGAGGTGGTTGTAGTTAGTGGGGTGATGGTTTCAGTTGGTGGTGTGCTAGGCGTGGTTGGTGAAGTAGATGTGGTCGTTGCTGGAGTTGTGGGTGTGGATGTTGATGGAGTGCTGGATATGGGTGTTGATGGAGTGCTGGATGTGGGTGTTGATGGAGTGGTGGTTGTAGTTAGTGGAGTGCTAGGCGTGGTCGGTGGAGTGCTTGTTTTGGTCAGTGGTGAAGTAGATGTGGTTGTTGATGGAGTTGTGGGTGTGGGTGTTGGTGGAGTGGTTGGCGGGGGCGTTGATGGACTGATGGGTGTGGTCCTTGGTGAAGTAGTAGATGTGGCCGTTGGTGGAGTGCTGGTTGTAGTTGATGTAGTGGTGGGCGTGGTCGTAGTTGTTGTGGCAATGGTTGAAGTGGGACACTCTGAATCAGATAGCACGCAACAATTGACACGGATCTTGTAGTCATAACAGAGTTCAAATACTCCATTTCCAAACTGTTCTTCATTCTTGCAAATGAGCCCAGATGAAACATTGCACTGCACCTTCTGGTTCAGCTCCTTCCAGGTGAGATAGGGCTCCGTGGCTGACCTACATTCAATGTCCTTAGGAGCAGTGCAAACACTGTTAAAGGTCTCATGGTCACCACCATCACTGCCACTGCTTGGATGGTTCTCGTTGATCCAGTCTGACCAGAAGCAGCACACATCTAGAGAAACAAAACCCAGCATCAGATATGTGTACCTGGTAGTGGTGCCTACAGTGAAGCCATAATGTTTTCAGGGTCAGTGACCTCCAAGACCAACCCTAGGCATGGCTGCAGGTCCCTCCCAGCCCTCACCAAAGGACCAGGTTGTAGGGTCAGAGATTAGGGTGAACACCACTTCCACAAGTGAAATACTGAGACCTAGACGGAAGGGGCCACCCATGGCCATATCTGGGTATGACAGACCCAAGGTCTTGAAGCCCTAGCTCAGTGTTCCTTTCTCAGCTCTTTTCAAAACTTTGTGTTAAAAATAAATAAATAAAAGGAACAAAAGGGCCACTCATTCCAGTAAGGAAGAGTACGGAAGGAGTTTTGTCTCTGCTCTTGCCCAAGAATGTGGTCACCCACAGCAAATCCAGTCCCACCTCAGTAGTCCCTGGACTCTGGAAACTGAATAAAGTCACCATAATACACCCATCATTGGTCCATAAGCAGATGAATCCAGTCCGTCCCAGAGGTAGCTTTCGGGAGGGATTTGGCAAGCTTTTTCTCTTCTCAGCCCTTTACTACCATTACCAAGTATCGCCGGCGTCACTTACGTGGAGTGGTTGATGGAACTGCAACAGAACAAGGATAAAAGAGAGTGGCATCACATAGCTTGAGATTTTTTAATTATTTTTTTTATCTTTAAAAATGTCTTTTTTCCCGTGGCGGTCACACCCCAGCAGCTTACTCAGTGGTGGCTCTGGGTTCATCCAGAGGAATGTAGGGAAATCCTTGGGTTCCCCAGCCCTTAGGAACACGTTCCCCAAGTTCAAAGGAATGTTGGCATCACCTCACATTGCTGCTGATTTGCAGAGCAGACTGGCCACACCAGGCACGGCCCCACCCCCAGAAAGCTCACTGGTTCTGGAGGCAGAGGAAAGGATGCATGGCCATGGGCTCTTACCGGTGCCAGAGGTCGTGCTGGTGGCAGGGGAGGTGGCGGTGGTGGTGGTGGTGAGGGGTGCAGGGGTGGTGAAGGAAGTTGTGATGGAGCTCGTTGGGATAGACGGGGGTATTGGGGTAGATGCACAGATGTTGAAGTGCTTCTCCACTGTTCCATTGGGGCCACAGTACTCCCAGTAGCAGAAGGGGCCGTCCTGGGTCTTATTGATAATCTTCCCTGGGGTGGGAGGGATACCAACCATCAACCCAGTGGGAAGTTTTCTTGAACCTCTCCAATAGGCTACACATGAGGGAAGGTGGAGTGACCCGAGTTCCAACAGATGGCAGACAAATGCCCCAGGACTCCATCTCCAGAACCCCTCGCTTTGAAGAAGGGGCCTCCTCAAAACACAGAGGTTGAACCACAGGAGAGAGGTGGCAAAGATTCATCATAGGGCTGGTCTCCCAAAAGAAGGATCAAAAGGGGTTCATGGGAACCCCTCACTGTTGCAGTACATCAGGGCATGTCTGAATGGGAAGGGCCCCAGGCATCAAAGGGGCAGAGCCCAGGAGACCAAAACCCACCTGAGGCCAGGCCTCATGGATCCAGGAACAGGGCATTTGGGTCCTGGTCAGCCACAACAGAACAGGGGTTGGGACCCCTGGCTCACCCACTCGAGAGCAGCAGCAGAGACTGACTCACCTTCGTCTGGCTTGCAGATGATGTGTGAGGATTTGGTGCAGATGCTGTAAAGCAAGTACAATGGCTGAAGGCCTCCCTGATCACAGACACCCAACATTCCCAGGCCAAAACCCTCCGGACACTGCCTCCAAAGTCAGAAGAGGAACCTCACCCATTGGATTCTAAATGAAGACAGACCAAGGACAATGAGGTGAGGCAGGGAAAACTAGATGGGGGGGGGCAGGATGAGACCAGAGGGCCCCTCTTCCTATGAAGAGGAACTGGTACTGAGTCCCCTGGCTCCTGTGAGCATGTGTGTGCATGTGTGACTGTTAGTGTGTACCTGTGTGTGACTCTGTCCGTGTATGTGTCCATGTGTCCATGTATGCATTGTGTGTGCATGACACATGTACACCTGCATGGGAGTGATCATGTGTCCGTGTGTGTGTGTGTGCACGGGGGTGTGTGTGTGTGCAGGGGTGTGTGTTGAACACGTGTGCGGCTGGTCCTCGTGTATGTGTGTTTGCAGCTGTGCCTGTGTGGCTACGCTGACATGCATGTTCACACATGTGCATGCATATGTGCCAAACTCCGCCAGGCCCTTGCAATGTGGGCTTAGATACCAAGACTGGCAGATATCCTTAGGGGGAACGGACGCTCCAGGTGGGTAGCGAGTATCCTCAACATAGCAGCCACACTTGTCTCCAGTGACACACTTCTTCAGATCCTCATCATAGATGGGCCTGTGCTTAGGGCACCGAGGATAGCAACCTGGCAGGCACAGGGAATGGGGCTTGGACCACCATGGAGGACCCCCAGTCCACTAGACCCTCCCCACCCACCCCATCACACCAGCCTTTCTTTCAGGGATGTTCCTCTGGCAAAACCAGCAGTCAGAAAGACAGGGTAAATCTTTCTCCCTCTAGGATGTGCGCTTCTCTGTCTCTCCCTCGGCAGTCCCACCCTGGTTTCAAGACTGCGTTAGCTAGCCTGCCTCTTCTGCATCTGCCATGGAGGCAGTGTGCAGATTCTGCACCAAGGTGAACCTGGCCCACTGTGGGCCTCAGGCCCCTCTCCAGGTGTCTCCGTGGGTCTCCCCAGGGCCTGCCAATTTGGCAATCACACCCCCAGCTCACCCTCCAGGTAGGACACTGAGATGTTGGAGTGGATGCCGCTGATGGTTCTGCAGGTCTCAAAGCTGCGGTTTCCACAGGGCTCGTAGTGCCACTCACACTCATCCGGGGGGTTGTAGTAGTCACAGAATATGGCTGGGGGACGGGGAGAGGGACAGGGTCAGGCTCAGGAGAGCATAAGTAAGTGCCAAGGCGAAGGTGAGACTGGGGTGTAGGAGGAATTGGCAGGGACATGACCAGCGGGCTCCAGCCAACCAGGTCCCATGATGGCCCCAAGGAAGGATGCCCCAACAAGTTGGGGGTGGATACCATACAGGCTGTCATTTGGATGGGAAGGAAGTACCATCTGCCCCATGGCGCAGCAGACCCCCGCCCTCCCTGCAGCCCCAGACCCAAGACAATGGACACTCACGGCACAAGTCCGGTGTCCTCCAGTACACACAGGCCTCTGCCTTGGTGCACTCCTGAGCATAGGAGGCCACGGCAGAGCAGAAGCACTCACAATCCCCTCCAGTGTCACAGGAGCAGGAGTCGTGCACACAAGCCTCATAGAAGACCGAGGGGTCCACCTGTGGAGCAGACTTCCGTGTGCCCTGGGTCCACACTACCCTCACAGAGCCAGGATTTCTGCCTGTACTCACTGCTGTTCAGGAAGCTGAGGCTGGCCCCACTCCCGGGACAGGACACAGTTACCTAGTGCTACCCTCCCAGGGCCTCAGCGTGGTTGATGGGGGCCTGGGGGAGGGAGTTATTCAGAGACATTTGGCCCTCTCTGGCTGGCAGACCTGTCACTCAGCCCCTGGGAACCTCAGGGACTCAGCCGTAAGATGCCAATCCTAAAACCTGCCCCTCCTCCTGTACTGCCAAAAACTGAGGGGCTTCTGGGCATTAGTGGGTTCATGAGTCCTTTCTGCTTTCCTGGTGAGCATGTGATCCAGCCAGTAGTCTTAGAGGAAAGGCTGGTCATCTGGTGACATGTCCAAAGAATAAAGTGGACAGAGCCAAAGCTGAAGTGCAAGTATACCATGATGAAGCAGCAAGGAGACTCCCAAACTTAGTGCACTCTGGGTCCCAAAAGCAACCGGTAGCAGGACCAAGAGGCCACAGCGACAGCCACAGCCAGGCGCCACGGCTCTCCTGCAGAGGCCCCGCCCATGGCCCCGCCCACCAAGCACGCCCACGGCCCCGCCCACCTTGCTGTGGCACGCGCTGAATACGCTGCTCTTGATGATGCTGCACTGCTTCTCCGCCCAGGAGCGGCGGTGTGGGTTCAGGCTGCAGGGTTCCGGGGTGCTGCTCACGTCTGGGCAGGTGGGAGCTTCCTTCCAGCTATTGCCAAAGTCCAGCTCACTGCTCACCACCATGTGATCCCTTGTGGTGAAGTCATTGCTGGTGCGGTCATCGAAGTTCCCACACAGGCCACAAACGGTGCCCTGTGGGGGGACAAGCATCCCCAGGCTTGGAAAATGGCTCCAGGGAAGGAGGGAGAGGCAGAGGGCTTATCCCACGTGCACCTGGGAAAGCCCAGGTGGGCATGTGCTGGGGGCCAGCCCTGGAGAGGGCTGGCAGGTGGAGGGGGTGCAGCCCACCTTGTAGGAGGGAGCCAGCTTAACGAAGATGGTGGTCTTTTTGTCCCAGATGACAATAATGCCAGTGCTGGCCTCCACCACTAGGTACTGGCCCACTTCCCGTGTGGTGTAGGGCACATGGTGGCCTTCCTCAAGCTGTTTCACCACTCGGTGCTTGTCCTCCAACTTCAGCTCTGTCCCCTGTCCAAAGGAGAGGATGGTTGGTCACTGGCCATGTCCAAGTGTCCCCAAGGTCTCCCATGTCCTGGGGATGAACATGCTCACCCCTATGAAGATCTTGATGGCCTTGGAGCAGGTGACACCAGTGGTGCCACAGGGGACGTTCTCGGTGATGATGCTGAAGGAGCCCAGGGAGGAGTTCTGGCCACAGTAGTCCTGGGGACCGACAGGACAATGTCAGTCAGGTTATGAGTGCCGCAGGGTATACCTACCCCAGCCAGCAGGGGCAGGGGCAGCTGTTGAGAAGACACACCCTGGCTCTGCCTCTTCCATCCAGGAGGCCAGGCCCTGACTCACACAAACCTCAACAAACCACAGCCCTTCATCTGTTGGCTGGAGATAAGGATGCTACACAGGAGATGGGAAATTTGGAGCACTTGCCAGACCTGTCTTCACACACACACACACACACACCATTTCCCATGGCTGTCCTGTCAAGTCTACCCTCTTCCTGGGCATCTCCAGAGGGTCACAGAACTAGAGGGTGGAAAGGGGTCTTCACCATGCCCACCCCACTTTCTGTTAGAGGCCCAAATCCTCCTGACACTTTAGTCTGGGACCAAGGGAGGCTGACCCCTCCACCCCCAGGTCCATATCTCTTGGCAGTCAGAAGTGGAGACCGTGAGGCAGGAGCAGACCCCAGCCCAGGAGGTGCCCACAGCGTCACCTGCACAGCCACGTAGGAGCAGTGTCCATCAAAGTCATAGTGCTTCCCATCAAAGGTGATGTAGTGACCGCTTCCGTAGATGGAACAGGTGCCGTGGCACACAAACTGGGTGCACTCCCAGCGTCCTTTCTGGCAGACACTAGGGACAGCAGGAAAGGAACCTGAAGGGACCTGGGGCTGATGCCTCCCCCCACTCAGACAGTAGCCTGGCAAGTCCCTAAGCACTGTAGGGACAGCTCCCCAGCCAGACTGTACAGGACACCTGCCCACACCAACACCACAAAGAGCCATCCCAAACATACCCCACACTCAGTGTGGCTCTAGGCCAGTGGCAGACACAAAAGATCACCCCATCAGCCAAGCAGGGGCCACCCAATGACCCTGTGAGACCCAGGCAGACCCCGCAGGGTCACCATTGATCCAGCCTCTCCAGGAGCAACAGGCAGAGGCGGCTCACCAGGTATTGTTGCAGTCCAACTTGATCCTGTCCCCAGGGAGGTATAGGTCCTTGTTGTGGATACATGGGCACTCTTCTTCCACCACACAGCCACCACGGCCATCATCCAGTAGCCCATCAGGACACACGCAGCCACTGATACACTCCATGTGGTACTGGAGGAAGCCACAAAAAGGGGTTCAAATGAAGCCAAAGCTCTCTCCAGAAATAAGGAGCAGACACCTTAGAGCTGGAGAAGCTCTAACAATGTCCTGTGCTCCCCAACCTCTCTCCTTGATCCCAGGACCCCTCCCTCAGCCCACCACTGGGCAGAGACAGTGTTGCTTGCCAAGCCTCTCACACTGGTCTCTGTGCCCCAGACAGCCTACAAGCTACCACTCCCCTCCCAGGCAGGGAGTGTCCACAGGACACTGTACCTAGACCCTGGTGGACAGGAGCCTGCCTGCTCCCTCCACAAGTGTGGACAGCCAGAGGTCCCCCAACCCAGCCCACCCACAGCAGCCTCAGCAGCACGCACATAGCCAGCAACCAGCGTCTGACAGCTTCTGGGGTGGGGATGCCGGACAGCCAGGGCAGTCAGATTGTTACAGTCAATGAGGACCTTTGGGGCCGCACAGCCTGCAGGATGGAGGGGACTGAATCAGCTCGAGCTGAAGTTGGAAGGTCCAAGCAGCCAGGGGAGGGGAAGGAAGCAGGCCTCAGGCTAGTGGCCATTTGTGGGGCAGCGTCCACTTACTCTGTCCAATCAGCTTGACCTGTGTGCATTGCAGTCTCCCATTCCGGCAAATGCTGTGAAAGAGGGAGTGAACATGACCCAGGCACAGTTCACACTCAGGACAGTCACAGGAAGCCACCACTGCCTGGGGACAGTGCCAGCCCAGCTACCCTCAGAACTTCCCACCCCAAGCATCTCTGCACCCTTTGGAGGTCTCCAGTCCCCAGGTAGATCCCCGCTGTCTCAACTTGGAATGGAAGTTCAGAGCAGAGCTTCCACCCTCTCTCCTTACACACACAGCCAGGACACCCACCAGCGCTCCTCCTGCCTCAGGATCACTTCTCCTGCCTCCAGGTAGAGGCCGTGGTGGTAGCAGGAGCACTTGGCCAGGGACACACAGCGGCCCTTCTCATCCAGGTAGGTGTGGTCAGGGCAGCCACAGCCATCCACAGGTGTGAAGTCCTTGAGACAGTGGGTGTTCCCCTCAGAGAGAGAACGGCAGGTCTGCTGGCAGGTGGTTAAGTTGTACAGGAAGATCTGCGAGTTGGGGCACGAACCCACATCCTTGTCTGAGGAGGGAGCAGTGGAGCCAGAATGAGGATGAGAGGAATGGGGTCCCTGAGACCCCATTCTGCTAGGACTGAAGACACCTGCACAGCCAAGGGCCACGGACAACAGCTATCCTCAGACCCACATCCCAAACTCAGCTGCCACAGCTCCAGCCTCCCCCACACCCCTAGTCCCTGCAGTATTACTTCCAGCAGGGAGCATGAGGGGCTGGTTTCCTGCTGCACCTGGCAGAAGAAGCTGGGAGCCAGCTGCGGAGGCCGATCCTCTCCTGGACCACCCATGCTCAGGGCCCCCAGCCCCAGCCCATGGAGCTCTCGGCCTGGACCCCTGTCCCAAGGATACAGCAAGCTGGGAAGGCACTCACTGCAGATGCGCTCACGCCAGCCCCAAAGCATGATGCCCTTGGTTGCACAGGCACGCACGTAGGAGGACAGCGCGGCACACATGCAGTCTTCGTTGTTCTGACAGTTGCACGTATCATATTTGCAACGCTGGACAGCAAACCAAGGCAGTAAGAGTAAGGTGAGGAGGCCAGGCCATGGTCTCAGCAACTGTGTGCTCTTGAGTCAATGTATACACGCATGCACATGACACACACATGCTCACACACACATGTACACACACCAGGAAACCTGCAGGCCCAGACAGGTACACTGGGCACGTCTTGCTGGCTCTCAGGACACCTGCACATGGCACCAGGTGGGTGGGGGAGTAGACTCACCTTGTAGTACTCAGTGGGGTCCACGGCCAGGTGGCATCTGCTAAAGGGGGTCTTCGTCCTCCTCAAGAGGGAGCACCAGTGCTCGGCGTAGTTGGCTGAGGAAGAGGGTCAGAAACTCAGCAGGGGCTGAGCTCCCTCCACACATCCCCTGAGTTGTGGCCCACTCACCCAGGCTGGAGGGAACAGGGCCTTCTCGGTGGGCCCAAGTCTAGGCCCCTTCCTCCCTCTGGTCAAATTTCCTGGCAGCTCCACACAAGGCAGTCCCCTTTGCAACAGCACCCACCACCTCATTCACCAGGTGGAGCCCCCACATCTCAGCTTGGAGCAGAGGTACAGAGCAGCTCAACACCAACCATCAGGAGTCCCTGGATGTGGTAAGATGTGGGTGGGAGGCTGTCATGGCACCAGGCCAACCCTTGAACAAAGGTGCTTAATCAGCCCAGCCCCGCCATGTCACCTGGTGAGCTGCCATTCCCAGCCATGCAGTGGGAAGCGGCAGGCAGATAGGCTGGCACCCAGCACTCACCCCTCACTCTCACCACGCCCCACCAAGGAGCCCCATCTGTCCAAGGCCATGCCGGCCAGGGGCCATGTGTCCCAGCCAGGCCTGGACAGCGTCCAGCTTGGTATGAGCCTCACCACTCTCGATGTTGAGGGAGCAGGGGTCATCCAGCCAGTCCAGCTTGTCATGGCAGCTCGACTGGGCCTTCCAGGTGTTGGCAAAGCCAGCACCCGTGGCCTCCACCAGCCCGCCGGACGTCTTGAAATCATCACTTTCCAGGCCATTGAAGTTCCCGCAGAGGCCTGAGGGGTCAGCACAGGATTGAGAGGGTCCAGGGCTGGCCAAGGGCAGACCCTGTACAGGGTATTTTCAGGGGCAAGGCTAGTGGGGCCACTCACCCTGCACCTGTCCCTGGGCAGCTGGGTCCAGTGTCACAAAGAGCTGCATAACCGGAACCAGCTGGACCTGTAGCTGCAGCCCAAACACCGTGTTCACAATAATGTGGTAAGAGGAGGGTTGGAAGATGGAGAAGCTTGCTGCAAGAGAAGGGGACAGTGAGGGGCACTAGGGCTCCTGGGCACTGCCTCCCCCTGGACACCTCCAGCAGGAAGGCTGTGCTGTGGCATGACAGCCCACCATCCCTCACTACCACCAGCAGAGGCCAAAGGATGGAGAGTCTGCCCGATGTCACAGGCCCCCTCCCTGTCCAGCTTCTTGGGCCTGAGGCAGCTGGACTGCCTGAGCCCCCCAGCAGCTCCAGGCACCCTTCTCTGAGCAGAACTCACCGGCCACATGGGGCAGAGTCACCTCCAGTTCATTAAGCAGCACACTGCCGTCCGACTTGAAGGCTACCACCTGCAAGACAGACCGAGGGTACACAGTACTGAGATGGCCTCCAAGACTCAGGTGTGCTGGGCGGGGTGGGGCGGGAGGCAACCCACATTCTTCCTATTGTCCGTCAGCAGCACCACCGTCTTCAGACAGGTCTGCTTCTCTGTGGAGCCGCAGGGGGCCAGCTCACCCAGGAGTGCATAGGAGTCATTGTTGTCACCCTGTGTGGAAAGGGCGAAAAGCGTTGCAATGATGAGGGGCTGGCAGGCCTCTGCACCCCAAAACCCACTGCAGCTTGAGAGTGGCAACACACATCACCCACGCCAGAGACAGCCCAGGGACCCCTCTTTCCCAGGACCAGTCTGTCCATTACCCCACCCCACCGGCCAAGACCCACACTGCCTACCTTGGACAGGACGTAGTAGCAGTCCCCATGGAAAGTGAACTTTTTCCCATCGAAGGTGGTGATATGGGCGCCACCTTCCAGGGCACAGGTCCCAGCGCACAGTAGGTCTTCACACACCCAGCGGCCGGCATTACAGATGCTGCCAGGCAGTGGGGCACAGGGTCAAGGCTCAGAGGCACCCAGCCTGCCTGGTACCTGAGTCCCGAGTCCCAAGACTCACCATTGCTCACAGCCCTGAGTCACATTCTGGCCAGGCGAATATAGGTGCCCATGCAGCTTGCAGTGACACTGGCTCACAGAGACACAGCCGCTACCCGTGACATCATCATACACAGTGCCTGAGACAGCAGGGATGAGACGTCACCCTCAGGAACCTCAGGAAGTGCCAGACTCCCCAGGGTGGGGCTGCCAGCCAAGCCCCCCACCTACAGACATCTGGACCCCCAATCCTCAATGAGACCCCCTTTTCACCCAGACCCATTATCCTTGGGACTCCTGGGAGGGGCCCCTGCCCGATCCTACAGACAGACCTGAGGCCCCCACCCTGTCTCTATGTGGAAGCCTCCCAGAACACGCACCTTCTGGGCAAAAGCAACCATCCATACGGTGCTCCTCGCACAAGCTGCTGATCTCCAGGTGTGAGCAGGTATCCATGCAAGGTGAACCACTTTCCAGGTAGACCATGTTCTCAGGACAGCTCTTGGCTAGAAGCAAGGACAGCTACTGAGTGCAAATCAGACAAGGGCAGAGTACAGGAGCAGAAGTGCCCCTCGAGGGGGGCTAGAGTCTGCCTGGCTCCCCAAGGCTGCAGTACCTGGCTGATTTGCAGACATTGCTCCCACCCAGGGCTCCCCAGGCCCCAGTACACTGGCACTAAGCACCACGTAAATGACTCCTGAGTGCCCCGTGCATCCCCAGGTGCTTACGGCAGAGCGAGGCACTCCTCCAGTTTCCAGGCAGGCCACCAGCATGGGAGCATTGGCGGGAGAACTCCGCCAGGGTGTTGCACTCGCAGGCGCCCTCTTGTGGACACTGGCAGCGGTCCTGCACACAGGCCTGCACGTACAGCTCCACTGGCACCCGGGCCTGGCAGTCCTCAAAGGCCTCTGCGGTCAGCAGCCTCTCACACTCAGCTTGCTGGAAGGAGGGAAAGACATGGGTGTGGGCGGCTGCTCACACCCTCGCCTTCTCCTTCACACGCAGAATCTCCAACAGAGGCCAGCAGAGAGCCTGAGAGAGGCTTCACCAGGGAACACCGGGGGTCCCGCCCCATAACTCACGTGTTCAGAGCAGGACTCAGCTGCTGACACCTCCTCTGGGTCCTCACATACCACGTCAGGCTTGTTGATCTTCTGCATGTTCCCAAACTCAATAGCACTGAAGCGTACGCCTGTGAACAAGAGGGGAGGTAGAGGATCAAGGTCAGCGGGCAGAGGGAGGCAGACAGCCTGTCAGGGTCAGCCAAAGCACCACCCACTTCCAGCTGCTAAGCCCCAGCCCAGTGTCCACCTTCAGAGAGGAACTCCGAGTAGGTCTGCAGGCCATTGTAGTCCCCACAGAGGCCACAGGTGTGGTTCTGGAATCTGCTGTCCAGCTCTAGCTGTCAGGGGAAAAGGTCAGGTAAGTAGCCACAGGGTCCCAGGTAGCCAAAGGAGCCCCTAGGTCCAGCCAGCTCCTTAAACAGAGCAGTGGAGAGGAGGGCTGGGGTCAGCCACCAGACTCAGATTCAGGATCCCTGCAATCTGAGAAGCGTCTTGTTTCTGGGAGTCAGTTGGGAACATTTCACTTCCCCTACAGTTCAGAAAGCCCCCTCCCAGGCCAGACCAGCTGAGGCTTTGCTGCTGACAGCTGTCTCCACAGCCTTCTCCACACCCCAGGAGTGTGGGGAGGCTGCCCGCTGCGGGGCGGCCCCTGGCCTGCTGGAGGAACCCCTACCCCGCCCAAGGCCGGGATGCCAATGCTGAACTTGCCATGACTGCGTCCTCCCGGTTCCACATGAGCGCCAGGCCGGCGCGGGAGTAGACCTTGGTGTAGACATCGTTTTTCTCAATGAGCAGTCCAGAGCTATAGTGCGGGGTGCTGACCCTGGGGGCAGGGCGTGCTAGGGGTCACTCACCAGGCCCCCTGGCCAGAACACCCAAGCTTGTCTTCCTGGGGCTTCCTGCCTTTCAGAAGGAGCTGAGGCCACGTGTCTTGTGGATGGGGATGGACCCCACACTGCTTTGCCTGGCCAGTCCCAGCTCCTATCCTGGGGCCACAAACAGACTTGACCAGGCTCCAGAAGGACATGGACACTGGCCAGAAAGTGTCTGTCCTGGACTGGCTGGGCTTCCTTGGGCAGGGCCAGGCCTCCTACCCATCACCCTTCACATTCTCCTCCATGAGCACTGTCTTGGAAAGAGCCTCCTCTCAGGAACCCTAGGGGAAATGGGTCTGGGGGAAGAAAATAACCAGGCCCTCAAACCCTTCTAGCCCCCTCTGCTCAGAAGGACATTCCCCAAGGTAGGAGCTTCAATTGTTGCCCAACCCATCGCTCCTGAGGCTGTCCTAATGCTGTCAGGGACTCCAGCATCCGCTCCTGTGCTGGCCGGGCTCTGCCTCACCCCAACCTGAGCCTCTACCACAGCGCCCTCTGCCCCACACCCCAGCCACATGAGGCAGGGCAGAGGAAGCACAGCAGGAGCCCCAAGCAGGAAAAAGAATCCCCTGAGACAGGAAAAGGGCAAATCCCACAGGTAGGGAACCCGCTGGACAGGAATCCATTTAAGAGGCCCTCTTTGTTCCTGAGACAATACAGGAACAATAGCTGGGTGGGCAGGCTGCCTCTCCCTACACCAGTTTCTGCAACACTAGCCTGGGGAACTGGCAGCCACCAAGCACCCACACACACCCAGGACCACTGGCCGTTCTGAGGGGAGAGGCTGTAAAGGACTCACAGGATAAGCAAGACCCCTGTCTATGGAGAGAATTCATCCGTGTTTATTGAATGAATCTGTGACCTGAACTCAAACCTCAAGACTGTCTTCTTAATCAGGTGCCAAGGCAGACAGGGACTTCATAAGGGCTGCCTGGCTCACAGAGGCTACCCAAGGCCATGCTTGCTCTGAGGACCTTGCACCATTGCTAGGACACGGGAGGGGACATCGCCATCCCCACTTACAAGGCCCCGTTCACCACGGCCAGCAGACGCGTGAGATAGACAGTATCATCCTTAATGGTCAGCAGGATGGACTCCACCTGGGGGTGGCCCCCATCCTCGTCCAGGCCCCGTTTCAGGTGCACAGCAAATTCTTTGTAGGAGTCTCGGCAGTCAGAGGCAAAGTTGTAGTCACAGAGGCCAGGGAAGCGGAAGATGTCACCATCAAAGGTCTTGTAGTGGAAATCGCCCCAGGTACTGCAGACGTTGTGGCCATGGTTTCGGGATCTGCTTTCTGAATGAGTGGCAGGGGACACAGGTGAGTCCCTCAGGCCCAGGAGGGCAGCCCTGAGCCTACCCCACCAAGCTGACCCTACAGACCTCTTGCCCATCAGAGGCTCCAGCACCAGGCTCCTGGCTGAGAAGTTCCCTGCCTATAGGAGGGGCCTCTGATAGACACTGGTCACCCTGCCCCAGAGGCGCTCAGCCCCCCAAATGGAGGCTGAACATGGAGGGGACTTCAGCACCCTGATCCACCTGTCCACCTGACCCAGTGTCCCTCCACAGTCACTGCCACACTCCCCCCATTCAATGCCACACTTGACCCCCCTCCAGCCACCCCTCATTCAGCAGAGAAGCTGTGCCAGACCTCTCCAAGGCTGCCCCCATGTCAGTCCACAGGGGACCAGGGCCCCCACTGGGCTGTGCCCCATCTGTGGCTTTGTGCCCTCCTGATGGGACAGAGCCTTTCTAACCAAAGCAACCCTTCATCAGGTGGGCAGGCAGCTCATTCTCCTGAAGGGCTATCTTGGCCTTCACCTTCTGAGGGTCCCTGATATCTGGACCTCCCCAGCCCAGCTCCTCCTGAGTACCCCATGTTCCCCCCACACAAAGTTCCTCAGGTGTGGGGGCTGCTCTTTTACCTGGTGTGGGTCCTCCTGGACCTTCCCTCTGGCCAGGCACTCAACCGCAAAGCAATGATGGGAAACCCAAGACCCCTGTCCAGCTGAAGCTACTCAGGCTGTCCTTGTGCTCTTGGGTTTGCCCCAAAGACCAGGCAGAGGGAGGACCACCTCTTACTCCCAGGTGCCACTTATCACTCTGGGCCGCCTGGCCTTGCTGCCCCCAGGATGCTCTGCCCCTTCCCTTGCCTGCCTTACACAGCCCTCTCACCTGTCTGGAAGTCTGAGCCCCCAGCCAAGGCCAGGGCCAGGTAGACGGCCACCAGGCGGGCTAGTGGCAGCCCCATGGTGGCTCAGAAGTGCGGCGTGGGAGAGCAACCTGGGGCAGGGGTCTAGCACTTATATGTCCAGCAGGCCATCTGAGGGCGGGAAGGCAGGAGGGCAGGGGAGGGGCAAAAGTGGGTGGAGCGTATGCCGGATTAAGAAGAAAACAGCTGTGGGGGCTCCCACGGGTCACAGTGGGGAAATATTGACTCAGGTTATCTGTGTTTATCATTTTATAACTCCCTAGGTAAACTTAGCCTTCCTCAGGATGCAGCAGCCCCAATTGCCCCAACGCCAGCACACGCCCAAGGTGAACTTGCAGCCCCTTTCAGCTGCAAGCGGGTCCAGGCCGGAAGAATGTCCTGGCAGTCTCTATGATCCCCTTCAGCCCCCAGACACAGCCCAGTGCCCACCCTGCCCCCAGCAGAGCCCAGGTAGAACAAGGGGCTTCCAGACTGGAGACTCCTGGTCCAGCCTTTGAGAGTTTCTCCCATCCCAAAGACCCTGCTTGTCCACGGGCAGTGTGACTGAGATGGCCACGGGCCCCTGAAGCCTGCCCAGGCCCATACCTGGCAAGAGTCCAAGCTCTGGGGCAGGTGAGATCCCACAATCCCCCACCAGTGCATACACGGCCTCCAGAGAGTGGGGAACTTGTGGGTGCCTGTGGGGCCCTGGGGGCCACCTGTCCCTGAGTTCTGTCAGAGCCCAACTTAGTCCATTTGTAATCCCCATGTGTTCCCAGGCTCAGCCGGTCTCTGGAATTTCATGTAATTAGAACAGGGATCACCCGGTCCAGCCGGGGTCTCTTGGTGGAATCAGGTCCCCTGGGTGCGGGAGGAAGGACTTGAGGCCTGGAGTGGAAAGGGGCCAGCAGGGAGGGCAACCCCCCTCCCCAGCAGGCCCTGTCCTTACAGACCTCCTATTGGAGGCTGCTTCTCCTGGGGACAAGTGGAAGAGGGACAGCCTGCTCATCTCCTAGCCACACCTCTCACTCAAGGGAGAGGGTCCTGCCCCAGAAAGAGCAGTGGCCTCTGGTAAGCCTCGGATTTCCTTAGTAAAGGCCAGAACTGACCACTACCTCACCGATGTCCAGGACTGCCTTATGTGATTGGTACAGCATTAGAGCTTACATCAAGTCCCAAACATGAGCCTCTAGGCATACCAGCTCCCATGCCCACCCAGGGGTGGAGGACACAGATGGCTACCCATCCTGCAGCTGGGGACAAACTGAGGCCTGGAGTCCTTTCCCTCTCTGCATTCTCCTCCTGCTGAAAATAGACATGGATCCTGAATTTCCCGTCCTACTCAGCCAGAGTGCACACCGCGAGCTTGAATCATGGGGAAGCCTCAGAGTCCACTTTAGGCCCAATGGGCCAGGGCAGTGAGAAAAGATTCATCCAATGGTCACAGAGGCTCTGGCTAAGGGACACTGAGTCCCTTTCCCCAGCTGCCTGCTGCCCTGGCCAGGCTCGGCACAGAAGCAGTGACCTAGGCTAGGGGCCAAGTCTCCCTCAGGGTCTGTGTCAGAGCCTGCACCCTGTTGCTGTCCTCTCTGCCACTTGGTCTCTGGGCCATTGCAAATGGGACTCCCCCACCACAGCAACAAACAGGGCCATAGACAGGTCCCTGCACTGTGAAGGCATCAGGGATCAGCAGCTGGGTCCTGGGAAGAAGCCTCTCATCCTCTACCATCCTGCTCACCAGCTCCAGCCTGGAGTCTATCCTCCCTGCCAGGACTTGGGCACATGGGGGACCCTGAGTGTTGTGTCCTGAGCCGAAGAAATGGGGATTAAGGAACCAGAGCCATCTGAGCTAAGGACATTATTGTGCCACTTCCCTATGTGGGCCCCATATGCTGGCACCAAGCCCAGAGAAACCCAAGGATGGACTTGATTTCTGGGCCCCAAGAGGCAGTGATTTTCCATATCAGGCTCCTTCTGTCCAGGTGGGGCTCAGAGGAATCCTAGCCACAGGATGCCCAGCACAGCTCCTGCCCTGAGCTCTGAGAAGGTAGGTCCTCCCTGGTTAGAGGAGGTGGGTCTTCCTTGGATGGAAGTAAGTCCTCCCTGGTTGGAGGAGGTGGGTCCCCCTGCCCTGGATGGAGGAAGTCATCCCTGTGTCCCCTCTGGAGGGACAATGGTGGTAACCCCAGGCACTGTGGCCTAACTCTAACTACCCGTGGCCCATGACAGGGTCCCAGATGAGCTTCTGTGATCTGTGATGTCTGCAGCCCAGAATGGGGCAGGAGATTATGGCCAAACACTGGCGGGGCTGGTGTCGGGGCAGATACCATCAGGGTTCATCAGACCAGGTGGTCAGCTCCTTAGCTGCCAACTGTGGTCATTGCAGTGCACCCAGCAGGTAAGAGGGACCAGGACAGTCAGTGTGTCTCAGGAACGGGTCCAGAGTGAGGCACGAAAGCTGACACAGGATAAAAATAAGCTGGGAAATGCCCAAAGGAGGCTGCAGAGGTCAAAGTGCATTTAGACTCAGGTTTCTTAGACTGCACGGAGTTAGGCAGACACCATCTTTGGATGGTGACTATGTCCAGCTGGCCAACCCTCTCCTCTGTGCAGGTGCAAGGTGGGCAGATGCCCCAGGCCTGAGAGCCCCCAGTGTCTGCCTAAGCCCCAGGAGGACCCAGGGCTCTGCAGCTTTTCCACAGGGCAGAGGGGCCCAGCGTGAGCACAGGGGATTTCAGCGCTTTGAGGGAAATTCTGGGTGGCGCTGCCTTCTATGGCAAGGATATGGTGGCCCAGGTGAGAATGACCACACTGCCCAGCCACAGATGGATGTTGCTAAGGCAACAGACTGGTTTCCCAAGACCTGGAGCCAGCACCCCTGGGCCTTACCCTATCGGTCCCACACCCTGCAGTGTTTACCTGGACAAGACACTGTTCCCAAAGTGTGCACAAAATTTACAGCCTTGACCACAGGGAGGAGGCAGCAAAGACGTCACAGGCTCTTAAAGTGACTGTTTTGCTCTGCGTGTCCACAGACTGACTCACCAGGAAGCTGGGGGGAGACAGGGTGGTGCAGGATGAGGAGGATGGGGCAGAAGAAAAGAGGACTGGTGAGGAAAGGGAGCCCTGTGTTCCACCAGGGATCTTCCCAAGCCCCCTCCCCTTCTCAGTCACCTGCTGTGATGGTTAATTTCATGTGTCAAATAGACTGGGCCACGACACCCAACTTTTGGTTAGACATTAGTCTACAGGGTAATTATGAAGGCATTTTTCAGTTTGCGAGCAAATAGCCCTCTCTATAGTGTGGGTGGGCCTCACCCAATCAGATGAAAGGATGGCGAGAAAAGACTGAGGTCCCCAAGAAGGAGGGGATTCTGCCTCCAGATTACTCCAGACTCGAGCTGCAGCTTCAACTTTGCCCTGAGTCTCCAGCCTGCCCACCTGCCCTGCAGGTTTTAGACTTGCCCAGTGTTTCATGAGCCAATTCCTTAAAATAACACACACACACACACACCCTACTGCCTCTGTTTCCTTGGAGACACCTGACTGACACACCTTGTGGGGCCAAGCCCCCTCCCCGGGGTGGGAGATAGTTATACAGCCCATTTGGTGGAGAGCGTCTTTCCTGCCCACATGGCAGCTTCGTGAGTTCCCCTCTCCCACAGCCTCTCTCTTTCTCCTGCCACTTGATAACCTCAATGTGACATTGCTGGCTACAGAAATGCTGGCTTCCCACATGTATCATCTCAGGCCATTTCCCCATGACATAATATGGTCGGTCAGTCCAATTAGTTATGGGAAAGCAAGTTCAGATATCGCAAGTAGGTCCACTGCCTGAGCCTTAAAAGGCTCTGGAAGAGCTGGGGATGGGCAGACCCAGCCTCTCATCACCCCACACCGGTTGGAAGGTGGGGTGTGGGCCCTAGCACAGCGTTGAAGCAGAGTGAGTAAGCACGTAGAGGGCTTCGCTCCTGGAGGGATTGTTGGAAGAAGCCAAGCCAGTAGGCTCCACTGGGAGAAATGGGTACTGGGCAGGCCTTCTGGAGGACACTGACCCTGCTCCCAGGGTTACTGCCAGGCCACTGCATTTCAAGAGTTCATCCATTCTGGGGTAGCTACCCTACCACTCCCCTTGAGACTTAGCAGAGGTGACCACCGTCCTTACTGTTAGGTCTCAACTTGACATCACTCAGGCCATCTTAACCTCTGCTTGACCCTAGAGTTGTCTGGCTCCTGTAGAGACGGGATCCTAAGGGAAACTCTGGTTTCCCAGCACCTGTGCCAGAACGCAAGGCCCAGTTCCTGACTACCCCCTAGCAACGAATAATGGACAAATCACGATGAAAACCAACCTCCCCCACGCTTCAGCAGGTCCTTCCTCTCCTATAAAACCCCCAGCCTGTAAGCGGCAGTGGGTCTAGCTCTCTTGCTGGAGACCCTCCTCAGGTTTCTTCTGAATAAACCTGTGCTGACGTGAGCCATCGAGCCATCTCTTTGTCGATCTCTCTGTGCTGTTCAGTCTAATACATGGCGCCAAAACCCAGGATGGGGCTTGTAGTCTCGACTCTCTGCTCTCTGCTTTTGCAACCCAGGAAGCTGTGGGTAGAGCATCTGCCTCAGGCTAGACTAGAGCTGTCCTCCCCTGTCCCCTGCTGCCTCTCCCTACTATTTTCACTCACTCTCTCTCCTTTCTCTCTCTCTCTCTCTCTCTGTCCCCTCCCTCCCTCCTTTCTTTGACAACTCACTCCTCATTGCTGGACCCCCATCCAACCCAACACTGGCCTTCAATTTTGGTGCGTTTTCCTTTTCCGGGTTTCTCTCACGCTGTCGGAGTCCAGCACTCCATCTCAGAAGCACTGGTGCCAGGTAAGAGATTGCTTCCGGCCACAATGGGTGGACTCACCTGTTGCTTTCTGGGGACACCTACAAAGTACAGGAGCACTGCCTCAGAGGTATGTCACAGACTGCGGATTGGTATTAGGGATGCTCCTGCCTCTGATAGGTCTGCCCTTCCACTTTGGGAATTATCCACTGCCTTTTCCACAAAAATGGGTCAGAAACCATCCAGCTCCCTGAGGGACAGTCCACTGGGATGACTCCTCCAAAACCCTCAGCTCTTGGCTCTCACAGAGACCATTAACCAAAATGGCTAACTTTCCACTGTAACATGGTCTGGTCACAATGTAAATCGCCACTGACCTAAACAGGGCACTTCCAACTTCCAAATTCAGTGCAACCTCGAGACGTTACTCCAGTGCTATGGAATACGGTCCAAGGTCCCTTGCATCTACTTCTTTATTTATCTCTGCTCTAGACCCTCTCTCTGTCAGCCTGTTCACCTCATCATATTCTCCTCCTAAAGGAAAATCCCCCTCGGGTTTCTCTGTCTTCTCTTAAAAAAAACCCTCCTCCTCTTCCCAGTCAACTTGGACCCAGTTGACTTTCTTTCTGAATCTGTCTCAGCCACGATGGAGGTTTCTTTCATCCCTCCTACTGCATAGCCTGCTCCTGTCTCCTCCCCCTGACTGGCCATCCAAGTGGGGACAACAGAGGCAGCGCTCACCGCACCAGTCTGCAAATTCTGATTTTAAAACAAATTTTTAATATAAAATAAGAGGTTGGACTAATGCATCCTGTATCCTTTGTCCGGAGGAGTATGTAGGAGGCAGTTTGTCTGACCAAAAATTTTGGATCTCTTGTTCAGAAACTTCTCTGAGCATTTAGGGCATTTAAAAGTTTTGTGCTAGCAATTGACAAAAATAATAATAACAATAATAATAATAATAATGTAACAAAAACCCAGGATGTTTGTTTTCAGGATCTCTTTGTAAACGGCTTAAGAGTAAAAAGCACTAAGTCCATCTTTCCTCCTAGGGAGAACTCTAACTGACTAGTCTACTGAAAAGAAAAATGTCTCAGAGTACACTCAAAGTTAATGTAATGTTTTGTGGGTCATCGTGTGAACTTTGTGTGTCTATTATTGCATGTCTATTTTGACTTTAGAGACAAAAATCTCACAGCTATGGCACCAGTCTTACTGCAGACTGAGACTGACTCAAAACACTTCCCTAGAGTTGACTTTTGCTTCACCTATCAAGCCTGCCAAAATAAATCCTAAAAAAACAAAATGGGGCACATCTCAATCTTCTCCTAAAATTTCAAGAAATAACTGACCAACGTATCTATGGCCACTTGGCTAATTTTTGCATGTTCTTGAGCTCTTGAATCTATACATGTTTAAATTGACATTTATGGCATGCTTAACTCTTTTTTGAACATCTTTAGACTGATGTAAAAAAAAAAAATTAAAGGCTTCTCCTCTCTCCCCCACCTCTTCTGCTGCTACTTTTAAGAAAAACCAGTTTTTCAAGGTTCTTATGTCAACCAGTTCTAAATAAAATACAGACATTCAAAAATTATCTTCTGTCTTAGGACAAAAAAACCTATATGGACAATAACCTTGATCTGTTTCATCCTGTTGTAAGTATCATTTACATTCAATTCTTTTATAATTAGACCTATTAACAAGTGTATTTTTGTAAATTGCTTATTGTATAAAAAACAATTTAAGATTGCCTTTCTTACTGCATTTATGTTAAAATGAAAGAAATTCAAACTTTATAAAATTATTTCAAGGTACAAATTTTTTTAAGGTACAAATTTCTTTTTAAAAAAGTCTTAAAGGTTATCAAAAGTTTATGTACGTGATTAAAATGCCTATAATTTTTAAATTGCCTAAAAAATTTTTAAGGTCAAAATTTAGTGTACTGATATAAAACTAAAATTTAATTCTTATGTCTATAATAACAGGGCTATCTCAATACTGTCCTGCTCTGAGTAACATCTGGAAAAAACCGGCTTAAGGGAAGATTTTTATCAAATTATTCGTGTTTTCTGTTGATCTTATCAAGCTTTTGACTATTTTGTAAATTAAATCTTAACTACTTAGACTTCATTTAAGCATCTGTTCAAGTCACTTAAATGACCACTTTATAACTGCATGATAAAACAACTATTATTTTAAGAAATTCTCACACAATTAATGCTCTATAGATCTGTGACTACAAGTGTACATAGCTGTACCTCTAGACTTTACCTAAACTTTGCACATTTACAGAGTTAAAAATGTGTCCGTTTAGTACATTAAAATGACCAGCTAACTCTTTTATCCAAATACCTTACACCTAAACCTTTAACAGGTAAAAAATGGTCAAAACTTTTGCTATTTCTGCTGTTTATAATCAGTAACATACAGGAAAACAACTGCCATTTGGGCAATCTTATTTAAAATTTGGCCTACAATTATTTTTGTTAACCACATGAGTGTTCCTATATATATGAGATGCACCTGTACATTAGGAAATAGGCTACCTGTGATCACAGTCATGGTCCCCTAACTTGTAAGAGATCCAAAGTTTGGACTTTTGTCAGTGCTGCACATCTATTTTCTTATCTAACCAAAATTCTATATTTTACTCAAAAAAAAGCAATTAATATGTACATATGACATCTATGTAGCTATGATGCTAATTGTTACTTGTTCCCTTATACATTAAAATGTATTTATGTTCCCCAAATATATAAGCCTTCTAAAATACAAGGCCAAGAAAAAAAAAAACTTTACCATGTACACATTCTCCAAATTAAAACTTTTAGTGATCTGTTATAATTCTGTCAGTCATAATTGTTTTCCTCAAGTGCTATATGCTATAAAAATAACTAGGTATTCTGATAATTACTAAACTTCTTTTCAGTGTTTTAACCATTGCTGTGCTAAGCCTTGTCATTCACAGTCTGCGTCCTTCTCAAAAACATTTACAATCAAACTGCCAAAAATGACTTTAGCAAGTACTTGTCAATTGAGTCAGCCTTTTAAATGTTTACTCTTGCTGATTCTTTGTGAAACTTTTAACTGTTGTCTGTTGACATTTTGCAGCATTTTTAAGATGTCAGGGCATCATCTACAGGACAAACAAAATTAAAAATAGCTGCCAGCCTAAGGGCCACTTCTTCTAAACCTGTCAATTGCTTATAAATTGGCCAAATGGGTTTTACTGGCACTGAATCCCACCTGACCTGCCTGATGACTTCCATCCAGTATGGGACCAGATCAGAAGAGCTGGGAAAAACTATTCCTGATGACAGGGACTTTCATTAACCAGAATGGTTAATTGGTAAAATCTTCAGGAAAAAAAAAAGCTGTTCAAAAACAAACATTTTGGAGATGAGGGGGGAAGTTGTCACAATCTAGATGGAGTCACCTGTGCCAAACCTCACAAAAGTTACTAAGGTCAAGAGGTTTCAAGGAAGTGATCTTACACATGGCAACTAGACCTCCAAGCCTTTGCAGGCACCTCTGACAGAGGACAAACTCATTCTTTTGGCCAAGGTCTGCTATTTAAAAGGAGACAAAATGACTGTTTCTGCTGGCTCCAAATTTATCTTTGTAGCAGTCTATGCTCATGGAGTTGTTTTAAAACGGGTTCCTCTGGGTTGTGCTGGTGCTCAGTCCCTTATTAATCATTTTCTCCTTCACTTTTGGACCATGTCTTCTCAAACTAATTTCTAGGTGCTTAACCCAACACCTGGAAGCCCTAATCCAGACTATCACACAAAAACAAATACACAATGTCCTTTTCCTTCAACAATTTCAGTATCTAACACTACCCAACCTAGATGGTGCCCCTAATCAGCAAGAAGCAGCCTGATGAGGCTCACCACCCATAAACCCACTGCCCTCTTCCCAAAAGTCTCCTTTCCTTTCTCTTTCTTTTATAACAACTAAAAGGTAGGAATGTTAGGTCTCAACTTGACCTCTCTTATACCATCTTAAGCTCTGCTTGACCCTAGAGTTGTTTGGCTCCCATAAAGACAGTCTCTCCAAGGGGAAACATTTTGTTTCCCAGTACCTGTGCCAGAACACAAGACCTAGCTCCTTGACTGCCCCCAGCAGCATCCTATTCTTAACATTGGTCCATGACTGAAATGTCCTATTTCCTAGTACCCGTACCAGGACACAAGGCCCAGTTCCTTGACTACCCCTAGCAACGGACAATGGACAAGTCACAATGAAAAATTCCCCCAACCCTTCACCAGGTTCTTCCTTTCCTATAAAACCCTCAGTCTGTAAGCAGCAGTGAGCTCTAGCTCTCTTACTGGTGACCCCCTCTGCAGGTTTCATCTCCTGAATAAACTTGTGCTGATGGTGAGCCAACACTTTGTCTATCTCTCTGTGCTTTTCAGTCTAACACTTAGCACACACTGTGTGACATTTCTGGCCCTCCAGCTGGGAGTGCCTCAAGGATAGCAATCTACATGGGGTCCTCAATGGGCCACCCTCATAGTGGATGCAATCAATAGAGGGATGGATGGATAGATGGATGTGTGGATGGATGGATGGATGGATGGATGGATTCATGGAAGGATGGATGAATGGATGGATGAATGGATACATGGAAGGATAGATAGATGGATACATGTATGGATGGATGGATGGATAGATGATACATGGATGGATGGATGGATACATGGAAGGATAGATGGATACTGTATGGATGGATGGATGGATGGATGGATGGATAGATACATGAATGGATACATGGATGGGTAGATACATGGCTGGATGGATGGATGAATACATGGATGGATGGATACATGGAAGGATAGATGGATGGATACATGGATACATGGAAGGACAGATGGACGGATACATGGATGGATGACTAGTCTGGTCAGGACCTATGAGCTTTACTAAGGCATAATTGATACATAATAAATTTCTGGTATATGATTTGTTCAATTTTAATGTAAATATACACTTAAGAAACTGTCAACACAATGAGAATGGGAGTATATCCATATGCAGCCCACACAAGTGTGCTCATGCCCCTTGGCAAAGATGAATGAATGGATAGAAGGTTGAGGGTTTTTTTCCTTCCTCTTGCCCTTCTCCACTCAAGATGTAACAATTGATCTCTTTTCTGTGACTAAAGATTAGTTTGCTTCTCTCTCTAGGGTTTTATGTAAATGTCTCCATACATTTTTGTCTGACTTCTTTCCCTCAGTATAATTATTTTGAGATTCATCTACATTGTTGCACATGTCAGTGGTTCACTGCTTTGTGTGGCTGTAGCCACACCTGTTAGTTCGCCTGTTGATGGATGTGTTAGTCAGATTTCTTACACTGTGACATAATGCCTGAGATATATCAATTTAAAGGAGGAAAGACTAATTCTGGCTCACAGTTTCAGAGGTTTCAGTCCATGATTGCTTGATACAATCACTTTGGGCCAGTGGCAAAGCAGATCATGGTGGGGAGTACATAGTGGAGCAAAGTTGTTCACCTCATGGCAAAAAGAGAGAAGGGAAGGGGCTGGGATTTCAACATCCCCTTCAAGGGCACACCCCCAGTGACCTACTTCCTCACACTAGGCTTTAGCTACTGAAGGTTACACCACCTCCCAATGTAGTCACCAGCTGTGGACCAGGCCCTCAACACTTGAACCTTTTTGGGGGGAGAGCAACACTGGGATTTGAACTCAGGGCATCACACTTGCTAGGCAGGTGCTGTACCAGTTGAGTCACTCCACCAGACCTGTTTTGTGTTGGGTATTTTTGAGATAGGGTCTTGCAAACTATTTGCCCAGGCTGGCTTTGACTCGTGATCCTGATCTCTGCTTCCCAAGTAGCTAGGATTACAGGTGTGAGCCAGTGGTACCCAGCTACACTTGACATGTGGGTTGTTTCCATTTGAGGCTATTAGAAATAATGAAACTGCTGGAAACATCTGTGTGCACATCTTTGTGTGAACACACGTGTTCTCTTCTCTCAGGTACACCTAGGAATGG
Source organism: Castor canadensis (assembly GCF_047511655.1). Classification (NCBI taxonomy): domain Eukaryota; kingdom Metazoa; phylum Chordata; class Mammalia; order Rodentia; family Castoridae; genus Castor; species Castor canadensis. Next base: position 208,577,068 of record NC_133386.1, read on the forward strand.
ACTGTCCAAATGACAAGTGTATTTCAACTCTTTAAGGAATTACCAAACTATTTTGCCAAGTGGTCACACCATTTGACCAGTGGCACACAAGAGTCCCCATTGCTCCACAGCCTTGCCAACACTTGTTTTAATTTTAGCATTCTAAAGTCAGCCGATTTAATTTTAGCACTCTAGTAAGTAGGTAGAGGTATCTTGTAGTTTAAAATTGCATTTTCCTGTGACTAGTTACACTGAGAATTTTTTTGTGTTTTTCTGCCACACATATATCTCTGGACAAGTGTCTACTCAGATCTTTTAAGGCCCATTATTTATTGGGTTATTTAAGAGGATTTATGTTACTGAGCTCTCAGAATCATTATTTTGGATACCAGCCCTGTAGCAGAGATATCCTTTGTAAATATTTTTCTCTGCCTGTGGCTCATTTTTCCATTCTCTTAATAGTGTCTTTTAAGTAATAGAAGTTTTTAATTTTGACGAATCCAGTTTACAAATTTATTCTTTTATAGATTGTGTCCTTGGTATTACATATAAGAAATCTTTGTCCAACAAGGTAAAATTATTTTCTTCTAGGACTTTTGCAATTTTCAGGATTTTTTTTCTTTTTGGTGGTGTTACTAGGGTTTGAACTCAGAGCCTCATGCTTGCTAAGCATGTACTCAACCACTTGAGCCACTCCACCAGCCCATGGGTCCTTTTGAGCCAATTTTTGTCTGTGGTGTGAGGTACAGCTGGAAGTTTAGTTTATTGCATATGGGTATCTGTTTGTCTAGACCACTTGTTGACAAGACTCCCTCTCACTAGTGCAGTGCCATTGTTCCTTTGTCAAAAGTCAGTTGTTTACATTCATGTGAGTTTATTTCCAGATGCTGCTCTGCTTGTTGACCCATTCGTCTCTCCTGCACTGCTCTGCACTGTTCTATTCCGTACTGTTCTGCCTTGTGATAATTCTCTTTTTTGGCAGCACTTTTGTAGTTTTTGCTTTTACATGATTCATGTGTGTGTGTGTGTGTACATGTGGGGGGGTGGGGGGGTGTGCATGTGTGTGCTACTGGGATTTGAACTCAGGGCCTCATGCTTGCTAGGCAGGCACTCTACCACTTAATCCACTCCTCCAGCCCCATCTTAGTCATTTTTAAGTGTGCAGCTCAGTGGTGTCCAACACACTCACATTTCCATGCAACATCACCATCATCCGTCTTGACAGCTCTCTCATCTTACAAAACTTAAACGCTGTGCCCATTAAACACCAACTCCCTACTTCCCCACCCCCATCCCTGGCAACCACCATTCTGTCGGTCCTGTCTTTTCTGTCTTGATGACTCTAAGGACCTTATGTAAGAGGAATTACACAGCACTCATCCTTCGGTGACTGCTTTATTCCACAGACCATAGTATTCTTAAGGATCGTCCATGTTGTGTCATGTGTCATAATTGCCTTCCTTTCTAGGGATGAATAATATTCCATTGTATGCACATGCCACACTTTTCTTCTCCATTCCTCTATCAGTGCACACTTGGGCTGCTTCTGTATTCTGACATCATTAATCATGCAGTTTTGGACATGGGTGTGCAAATATCTCAAGACCCTGCTTTTGATTCTTCAGTGAATATACCGAAAAATGGAGTTGCTATCTCCTACAGTGATTCTCTGTTTAGCTTTTTGAGGACCTGTCATTCTGTTTTCCACAGGGGCTGCACCATCCACATTCCCACCAGCAAGGCAGAGCCCTGCTTTCTATAATCACCATCATTGTGGGTGAGAAGAGATCTCATGGTGGTTTTGCTTTGCACTTTACTGGTCATTGATGGTGTCCAGCATCATTTCACAGACTTCTTGGTCATTCACAAATCTTCTTTGAAGAAACAGTTGTTCGAGTCCTTTATCCATTTTTGCACATTGGTCTTAATGTACATACAACCTTGACAAACTCACCCATTAATTATAGTAGCTTCTTCTAGATTCCCAGTTTTCTAGAGAGATAGTGGTGCCATCTGTGAATAAAGACAGTCACTTCCTTTCCAATCTAGCTGCTTTGCATTTACCATCACTTCCCTCACAGCTCAGCTCACTGAGTGGTGAGTGCAGATGTCCCTGCTCCTGACTTCAGGGGAAAACACTCATTCTTCCCCCATGATGTCAGCTGCAGGCTTTCCTAATGCCCTTTATCTGAATGAGGAAGTTTACGTCTATCTTTAGTTTGTAATAGTATTTTTTAAAAATCAAGAATGAGTGTTGAATTTCTTCAAGATTTTCTGCATTTATTGAGATGGTCCTAGGGTTTTTCTTCTTTATTCTGCTAATATGGTGAATTATGTTGACGTTGAGTGCTAAACCAACCATGCCTTCCTAAATATACTGTATTTGGTCACATTTTTAATACATTGTTGGATTCAATTTGTTAAAATTTTATTTAGAATTTTCACATCTGTGAAGGATATTAGTGGTTTTTTTTTTTACTTTTCTTGCAGTATCTTTGTGTGTTTTCTGTAACAGGATAACACTGACCTCAGAGAAAGAGTTGAAAGTATTTCCTCCTTTTCAATTTTTTTCTTTGGAACAGTTTGTGTGGAGTTGGTTTTTTATTTCCTCCTTAAATTGTTAGTAGAATTCACCAGTGAAGCCATCTGGGCCTGGAGTTTTCTTTGTGGGAAGGTTTTGTTTGGTTTGGTTTTAATTACAACTCAATTCCTTTAACATATAAGGCTATTCTAGTTATTTCTTATTTAGTGAGCTTTGACAAATTGTGTCCTCAAGGTATTTGTCCATTTCACCTAAGTTGCTAAGTTTACTGGCATGAAGGCACTCACAATATTCCTTTATCCCCAGACATCTGTAGAATCTGTAGTAATGTCTCGCTCTGGCCCTACTGTTGGTGATTTGTCTCATCTCTCTCCTTTTTCTCCTGTCTGCTAAAGGGTCATCAATTTTATTGATGTGCTCAAAGACGCAGCTTTTGCTTTCACTGACTTTTCTCTAGTCTTTTGTTGTGTCATTTCATCAAGGATTTTGTTTGTTTTTGTTTTTCTGCTACTTTGGGTTTAATGTGCTCTTTTTTCTTTTCTGATTTTTAAAGTAGGAGGCAGTTGACTGGAGCCCTTCCTCCTTTTCTAATGTAGCAAGCAGGTAGTGCTGGCAATCGCCCCTAATCACTGCTTTGGCTACATCCCAAAACATGGACCCCTGCTCCCTGAGGTCTGTCTCCTTATCTGCTTCCCCATCTCTCTCCAGTCTTTGTGCTTTGGCCCAGCCTTGGAAACCCACCCCACTTGCAGCACTGTCTTGTGGGGAAAGAAAATCACACCAGGTATTTCAAACAGGGGGAGCTGAAGTGTAGAACAGACCACAAAGGTGCTGAAGAGAGAATAGGGCACCAATGCCCCCATTATGTGCCACAGGGTTGGGGAGCAAAATGGAAGAGGTGGAGCTGCCAGGTTGGGCTGCAGAACCAGGAGCAGAGTGAAAGGAGGAACCTCTGACGGGGAGCAGCTGGTACAAGCAGAGCTCAAGGCAGCAGTAGCCATTTCTGTGGCTGGAGGGACTCTGAAAGAAGCTAGAAAAGAAAAGAAACCCTGTTCCCTCCTTTCCCCACTTCCCCATAGTGCCTTCCAGAAAGCCATATGACCAGGGAAAAGCCATTTGCAAAGCTCCAGCTGCATGTATCAGTCAGGTGTTGCTGCATAACAAAACACCCAAAAGCCAATGACTTCAAACAATCATCAGTAGATGATAGATAGATAGATAGATAGATAGATGATAGATAGATAGATGATAGACAGATAGATAGATGGATAGACAGATAAATGGTTAGACAGACAGATAGGTAGATAGATGGTGTGTATGTGTGCAGGTGCACACAGGTTATCATACATGCATGAGATTCCTGGCATTCCTTGGGAAGGCCTACAAACATTGATACCAGCAGTAACGACCACACTCAACAGCCACACGCTGGTTTCTAGACGACATTCTCCTAGGAGAAGTAGCTGAATTTCTGGGCAAGGAAATGACAATTGAAACCTGGAGCATTTTGTGGTGCCAGAAAACAAGAACAGGTTCAAAACAGGATGGGAGCATGTCAGAGAGACACAGGACCAGGGTGAAGAGTGGGGGCCATGTCAGAGGGACATAGGGCCAAGGGGAAGGGTGGGGCCATGTCAAAGGGACACAGGGCCAGAATGAAGTCAAGGCCATGCCAGAGGGACACTGGAGCCATGGTAAAGGGTAGAGGCATGTCAAAATGACACAAGAGCAAGGTGAAGGATGGGGCCATGTCAGAGGGACACAGGACCAGGTGAACAACAGGGGCATCAGAGGGACACGGGGCTCCCAATGGCCAAAGCTGAAATGACTTGAGCAACAACACAAAGAAGGACCATTGGATTATAATCCAAAGAATAAAATAAATATCTACAAATTCACATGATAAGTAATTGCATAGATGATGGTAGAATAAGCAGCTCATTTTATACAAGAGTTCTACTTAATTACAGAAGAAATGAAAGAAACAGAATGTTCCTGCCAGCACCACGGTAATGACTGCCATAGCTTCTATTTACTGACAGATCCTAAAATCAGGGCACTGAAGTGTGAAGGAAAACAAGTCATTTGCATAAGCTCAAAATATCATCCCCAACATATTTATTAACTAAAAAGTGGCAAAATAGTACCTTTGCTGTGGAGGAACCTGGTGGACACCACCACCTTAATCAAGTGACCAAGGTTAATATCCCGAGTGGGACAAGTCAATGTCACACACCTGCCAAGAAGAGCATGTAGCTTCCATGGTACTCTTGCCAAAATTGCATAACACCAATTTCCATCATGAGCAAACATCCAACCAAAGTAAAACGGAGCAATAGCCTACAAATACCAGCCTTTGCTCTTCGAAAGTCAAGGTCATGAAAGATGAGGAAAGAATGCGAAGCCGTCACAGAGCAGAGGGGATGAAGGAGGCAGAACCATTAATGCAGCCTATACATTGGTGGGAGAGAGGACCCCTAGCCAGGCAGTACCCACAGGGCCCAGGGACAGGCTGGACCTGACAGCATTGAAGCTCTGCAATGCAATTACCTGTTGACCTGGGGACCAGTACAGGGCTTCCCCAGGGGACAGAATAACCACCTGGTCCCCAGCCATCAAAGAGGGCCAGCAATTAGTCTCCACTATTTTCCTGGGTATGGATTTGTTTTTCTTGCCCACAGAGCTTCCGTTGACTCTAAAATCACGAGCTCAACAGTCTCTCACTCAACACCTTCCCCCACTCCAACGCAGTCTCCCCCCAAACGACTCCTTTCATGAGTGAAGGAAGGGCTTCTGCCCTGTGGCCACCACCTTGCTGTCACCAGACCCCATTCCCCAGGAGCACCTGGTCAGATATAATGGGAGGGTGGTGCACCGAAGAATAGCTACAGTGCTACCTGGCACCCCTGAAAGTCTGAGGCCCCATCTTACAGAGGTGACGGGGTCTGGGTCAAAGCAGCGCTGCTTCTCCAAGGCATGATCCACATATCTGGGAGTCAAGTACTGGAGTCACAGAGGCCACCTGCCCACAGATGTTGCTCCCCATTCTAGTGTTAAGGCCTTGACTCCTCAGGGACAGATGCCCTATCCCAGACCATGGCCCTGGTCATGTGGACATAGAAGTCAGAGCTGCCCCAGGGGTTTCTCTTGTCACTGAACCAACAGAAAGATGGTGAAGTCACAGTATTGGCTGTGGTGGCAGATCCTAATCACACAGAGGAACCTGGGCTGCAGTGGGACGTGGGGCAGGATGACTGGGACTGGGACCCAGCTGAGGTTGGAACTGAGACCAGGCAACCTGCAGACCCTGACCAATGAGAACTGATGATTTTTGCAAGCTTCTTTATACTCTTTTATTGTGGGCATTTTTTGCCTACAGTGTGATGTTTCCAAACGCATACTAAAGGTTAAAAGGAACTGATCAGCGTGTGCATTACCTCACAGACTTATTTCTGTGATGAGAACACTTACAGCTTAGTCTCCTGACAAGTTCAAGGTAGGACGCAATGCTGTTAACTACGTTCCCCACTTTGAGCTTCTCCCCGCAACTGGAATTTTATAATCCTTAACCAACATCTCCCCGATCCCTCCCACCCACCCCCGGCCCCTGTGGACCACCATCCTACTCTCTATGACGAGGTCAACATTTTGAGATCCTGCTTTTGAGTGAGATTGTGTGGTGCCTGTCTTTCTGTGCCTGGCTTATTCTACTTAACATAATGATCTCCAGTTCCATCCATGTGGTCACCAATAACAGAGCTTCATTCTTTTTATTCCACTGTGTATATGCACCACATTTTCTTTATTCACTCGTGCACTGGTGGGTCACGTGTCCTGGCTACTGTAAATAGTGTGCAGTGGACGTGGAAATATGGCTGTCTCTGCAGAGTTCACTGCTTTTCTCTACACACTGCTGGGTCTTGCAGCAGATCTGTTCTTAATTCTTAGGGAATCTCCACAGTCCCTTCCCTTAGACTGACACAATAGTCGTCAGAATAGTGATCTGCACAGGAAGCTGTGGCCTCACATCAGGTGCCCAGCACCCTCTGCCATGACCCTACTCTGGGAACCCTTGTTTGCCAGAGGTTACTTTTACCAATTGGAGACACATGGCCATGCCAGGTGTCAAATGGAGGAGACTTAACACACGAAATTCTTACACGAGGCTGGGAGGCAGTGAGGACCAAAGAAGGTGCTGTAGTAACCCAAGGTCTGGAGGAACAAAAGGGAAGAGGGGAGGTCATAAAATCCAGGCCTCAGAGGGCCCCCAACAGGGGTGCTCAGACTGAGGGAGGCACATTGCTGCTGGACCAGTACCTGGGGGAGGCCCCGTGTGCCAAGTATGGGGAGTAGAGGGAGGAGCCCCCGACACACACACTCGCCAGGGCCTCTCATAGGCAAACCCCATGGAGAAGAGGAGCCTGGGGAAGACCCCACAGGACAGAACATGGAGGCCGGAGCCCCGTGACCTCATCTTGAACGAGACCAGAGGGTGACCTCAAGTAGGACAGGCAAGGAAGTGGGAGCGAGGCATGGATAGGAGCACATAGGTGTGCCAGCCCCGGGGCCGTAAGTCTCAACACCAGAGGGACCCCTGAAGTCTATGAAAATCAGATCCTGGAATTGAGCCTACAGAAGGGGGAGGCTGAGCTGCTATTGCTACCTCCCAGCCTGACTGAGGGATGCCCTGGGGCAGAAGCCACAGGTTGTCACAGGTTGTCCTGCTCGAAATCCAAGCAGGAGCTGCTGCAGGAGAAAGAGTCCAGGCAGAGAGGTAGGAGGTGCAGGGTTCAAGTGGGAGGCTGTCAGCAAACTCTGCCCATGGCTGCAGGTGAGCTCAGAGGTAGAGGGGAGGCTGGGGCTGCTCTAGGGAAGACCTGGGGAAAGGCATCATCAGAGCCCACGGGCCTCCTGGGCACTGGATCAGAACTGACAGAGTCCAGGAGACCCAAATGTCACTGTGGCCTAGAGGACAAGGGAGAGGCTCTGTGGAGTTCAAGCCAGGCCCATCCCATGGTTCTTCCTCCCAGTTTTGGACCACATGGGGGGAGGACACTCACGGTGCCAGCACCCAGACGTGGAGCAGAGGGGCACTTGTCCCCAGGGCAGAAGTGATTCCCAAAATCTCACAAGAAGACTTGGACTGAAGAACGTGAAAAGGAGAATGAGAGCCTCATTTGCCCTTGCTTCACGACGGCTTTAAAGGAAGGTGTTTCTGGAATGTTTTAGAGGGGAAGCAGGGCAGCGTGGCCTTTGGTATGTGAAGGGACAGCCTCCAGCATCATGGCAGCTCCTAGTGTCTCTCTAAGGTTGTCCCACCAGGAAGCGGCCAGAGATGATCCAAAGGGTTCCTACACCACCGCTGCCCAGCTGTCCCACTGAAGGACCTGGATAAATGAAGGGCTGTGCAGCTATGTCAGAGCATAGCACTAAACTTGTGCCTCAGAGAGTGCTGATGCAGGGGAAGGCTATAAAGCAATCTAAGGTAATAATGAGGGTACTGTATGTGCCAGCAGGAAGGAACTCACACCTCACATTCATGCTCACCGCCTGGGAGGGGAAGCCACTGAGAGCCGTCACAAGGAGCAACTGTGCTTCCCCAGGACATCGCCACGTCACCCGGCCAGTCAACAACACTGCCAGGACCCCAACCTGAGATTCTGTATGAAACAACATCCCCCTGAAAAGGATCAGGGTACAGACTTCCTCTTGAAATGCTCACAAGGCTATCAACAACCACCCAGAGCTCATGAAAGGGACACAGGAGACGGTGTCAGAGGGCTAAGAGATTGTGGGAGGCAGAGGAGCGCCACATTTTTCTCCCACCCACTTGCCTGTATTTTCCAGTTTCTCCAGTATCTACCGCTTTAGAAAAGGGTAACACCAGGTTTTGCACCCCAACTTCTCACCTGTGAGTTAAGGGCTCCCTGGGAATTACTAGCCGTGACCTAGTAAAAGTGGAAAGGTCCAGGCCCCACTTGCAGTCACCTGTGTTCCACACCTGGGTCCCACCTAATGAAATTAAATAATACAGTGAAGGAAGAGGAACATGAAGATGGCCAGTGTCAGTGCATGGAGGCCTGGCCATGAGGGGGAGGCCCAGGAGCCCCCAACTTCTGGAGGCCCTGAGGCTGGAGTTGGGGCAAGACCTTGCTGACATCCCCTCCAGGCCTCCAGGTTACACCAGGGCCTTGGCTCAGAGACATGGGCCCTGGATACCCCGAGGAGCTTACAGAGGGTTCTGGGTGCCCTTCTAGGGACAAAGCCCTCGGGACACCTGCATCCATCAGCAGGTCCTTCTGGCAGGTGCAGCCTCTGACCCAATGGGAGCCAGGAACAAGATGCCACAGAGGAGATGAGAGGAAACAGTGGGTGCAGGAGCCTGGGGTAGATGGAGGCCTTTGTTTGGGGCAGTAAATGGGGCCTGGCCTGAAGACCTTCCTTGGACTATGAAGCACCCAGGCCAAGATCCCAGGACCCTCTAAGGATAGACTCCAAACCCAAAGACCACAGGTCACACTCACGAGGCTGCTTAGTATCAAGACACACACACACACACAAACACACAGAAAAAAACAAGTGATGTGAACCGTTACCGTGCTGGTGGGCCACCGTGGAAAACAGTTAACCAAAGAATTACAGCACAACCTGCAATCCCACTTTTGGGTACATGGCTCCAAATAATTTAAGACAGGGACTTGAACCAGTATTTGCATGGCCGTGTCCACAGCAGTGTTACTTACAGGAGAGAAAGGTGGAAGCAACCCAGTGTCCGTGGACTGATAAATAGAGGAAATGTGGCCCAGTAACACAAGGGAATATTGTTCCGACATAAAAAGGAGGAAATTCTGACCACACTACACAGGGATGGACCTCAAGGACACTATGCTGAGTGAAAAGAAACCAGCCACAAAAAGACAAATCCTGCATGAGTCCATTCATCTGTGGTCCCTAAAGCGGTCAGCTCCACAGGGACAGAAGGCAAGATGGGGGGACCATGAGGTAGGGAGAGGACTTGGGAGTCTATGCTAAATGGGGACAGAGTTTCAGGTTGGGAGGATGAGAAAGTTCTAGAGGAGGACGTGGTAATGGCTACACGTCAGTGAGAACATGTGTAATGCCCCTAAACTGTGCACTTGAAGATGGTTAAGGTAGGACATTTTACGTCATATGTCTTTTATCATAATAGCTTTTTTTTTTTTGGAGACAGGGTCTCTTTGTGCCGCCTAAGGCTGGCCTCAAACTTACACTCCTCCTGCCTCAGCCTCCTAAGTCCTGGGATTACAGGTGCACATCAGGAAGCCTGGCAAAGGCTAATTTTTTAAGAGAAAAATCCTTTTAAGTAATAAATAAATTGAGGCTAGTCCCCAGCTGTGACCCCTGGAGGAAGGGCTCAGAATAGAGGCAGCTCTGCTGAGCAGGGACTGTGGGCGAGTTAGCAATTCATCACTCCCCAAGATGGAAATCCCCAAGAAGGTATCAGGAGAGCTCAACATTTGGCAAGAGGGATGTCCCAAGTGTGCCCTTCACGACAGGTAAGCCAGGAGTTCTCAATCTTCCTCCTCCTCAGGACCCCTTGACACTCGCTCGCAAGGAGTACAAGGCCCCAGGGAGCTTTGCGTGGTGGTGTCTGTTGATATTTATCATACCAGGCACTGAAACGGACAATTGAAGGCTGCGCTATTTCACTTCAAAATAATAGTAATAAATGCATTTCACCTCACCGGGCCTGCAGTCGGGAGAAGCCATTTCCACCACCTCCCTGGTCGTCGTGGGCCTCACGTAAGTGGCTCTTTGCCAGCGTGATTCTGTGACCCCCACACTGGCAGCATGAAAATGCTGGCGTGTGGCGTGTCTGTCACACCTATTTGACATCTCTGTGTACAGAACACTCAGGTTCAGTAATCTCCCCACCACGGTCATCAGAAAGGTCTTCCATCTTGCAGATGCAGACAACACCAGGTTCCAGAATCCTAATTTTCCTCTAAAAGCACTGATTTATCATGGCCACCAAGATTGTTGGTTGTTTTCACTTTGTCCAAAATGGGAAGGATGTCTGCCAAGTTCCCGGATGTGACCCCTGTGTGCACCAGGATGCTATGCAACACACAACAGTCACGCCCAGAGGAGAGCACGAAAAATTAGTGACATTTGCTGAGCCACCAGGACCTCCTGACTTCCTCTGCCCTTATTCCCTATGAGATGGGGAAACACGGGACCTGCCCAGCCAGGCCACCAGGTCTGTGTTAAGTTTGAAGGCAAGTCACTTCTCAGCTTGTTTTGAAAATACTTCAGGGCTTATGGCCTCCCACAAAGGGGACTTGGGAATCCCCAGGATCACTCCAGAGAGTGGCTGGGACTTTGTGCCACCTGAAGGGATGACCAGTGTCACCCGGCTAGTGTCAATACCTGGGTGGCCCAGAAGCAACCAGGTGGGAGCTGGAGGCGACCCTTTTGAAACTGAAACCAGTGAAAGTGGCCCTCCTGACAACCATCATCCTCAATCTAAGGTGAGCTGACTGTAGAAAGGACTTGCCCAAGACCAACTGCACCCCAGGGACAACTCAGGTCTGGCCAGTGGACATGCCACCTTCACAAACACCCTGCACTTTCTGGGCCTCAGCCTCTCTGCCCGGTCACTGGTGGCCTCCAGGCTCGTACCCACTGCTGGGTGGCAGCACAGGAAGGGAAGCAGGCACCACCCCAGCCTGCAGAGGAACCAGCCAGTGGAGCTCAAGCAGGCGATGCCACCAGCTTCTTCAAGGAACAAACAAGGAGCCAGTTCCTGGGACAGGCCGACAGCTGCGGGCCAGGCCGGGAGGAAAGTCCATGAGGAGGGTCAGAGTCCTGTCCACACCATGGCCTCGCCCCACCTGGGTTTATGGCCAGGTCCTGTTGCGGGCACAGGTCCAGCACCACCACCCTTCCTCCTGTGGCATCTTCCAGGAACCGGAAGGGTAGTAGGATCCTGGGACCTGAGAGCCAGGCAGGGAAAGGAGTTCTCTTCTCTGCAGACTTCAGGGCTGGGGGGCAGCGCATGGATTGCAGAACCATAAAACACCCGCGGCTCCACACATTCCTCCAGAGTCCAGGCTGCTTGATGCCCTCTGCCAGGGAGGATGGAAGTGGCCAAGGGGGCTGGACCCACCACATGTGTGTCTGTCCATCAATACCTAGTATTGATGGAGATCCCTCAGTGGGATCCCCATCTTTCCTGAGACTCCCAGTATCAGGTCAGCTTGGGGAGGGGCGATAGCGCACAGGACTGGGGGGAGGCATTTGTAGGGGGCTTTAGGCAGGGAGGATAGGGTGAGGCTGGGGTCAAGGGCCAGGGCTTGGGCCCAACATAGAGTGGGTCTGAGGGTTGGAGCGTTGGGGCCAAGGGGCTGACGTGGGGTAGCAGTTTAGGGCAGAAGGCTAGGGTGAGATGTAAGAGAGGGGTGTGGAGTTATACTGGGGTCCAGTTCACTTGAGTAGCAGGACACTCTATCTTGAAAGTCGACAGGCAGCAGAGCCAAGCACCTGGGCCACCCACTCCTTCACTCCCAGAGCCACCCCTCGTCAGCTGGAGGGCTTTGTTAGCTATCTCCTAAACCCGAGGGGCAGTGGACTCCATCCCCAGATCCTTCCCCCTGGGCAGTGGATGCTGGCTGCATCTAACTGACTGTTTACTGAGGGCCCAGCAAGTCACCAAGGAGACCAACTGCCCTCGGCCCACTCCACAGCACAGGCCAGGGCAGGTGTTGGGTGTCCAGGCAGCCTCTCCTGTCCCTGCCCAGGAGGGGCCTGATACGCAGAGGATGGGAGCAGCTGCTAGGCCACCTCTGCAGAGCCCACCTCTCTGCCCAGGTAAGGTCACCTGGGGAAGCTGCTTCCTCCCGGCCCAGCAGTGTCCACACCCATCCGCCCCCACCCAGCTTCTGTAGAAGACCAGGGAGGAAAAGGGAAGACCCCAGGGGATTTGGGAGCTCCCAACTTCACTTGTCCTTCAGGGCTGACACAGTTTACCCAACCTCAGCATGCTCTGCATGCAGCTGGTGCTCAATAAAAGCTTGCCATTACTGCCAGAGGTATATTTCCATGCTCCCATGTGACAGTGCCACCACCTGGGCCTGGCCTGTGCCCTCTGGCCACCAACGGGCTCCCAGGACTGCAGCCTCAGGTGAGGCATCCATCCATACTGCTTGGGAAGAGGGTGCAGGTCCTACAGGAGCAACAAGGGGTCTGCAGGGGCAGGGGGCAGTTCCTAGGGACACTGCCTCAGACATTGGCCTGGGTGCAAGTATAGGGGACAGCATTGCCACCAAAGGGGCACCACAGGCAGGGACAGGAAGAGGTGGTCAACTCACAAGGTACATCACCCTGTCGGGGCACCATGGTGGGGAGAGGTTTCCAGGAAATGCCAGTTATTTGTAGGGATCTCCCAGCTTAGGAGGACTGACCCAGGGTGGACATGGAGGTGACCTGGCAGGGCAACCTAACCTGGCCCTCAGACACCCAGATACATTTCAGTGCTTGGAAAACATGCAGGGCCTGAATGGAGCTCCTGGGAATCTGTGTGCCTGGCTGGGACCCCTGCCTCTTGGAAAGCCCAATATTCCTGCTGGGGGGCCCAGAGGTGTGGGGGGGTGCGGGTGCAGGGCCTGTGGTGGGCACAGTTTGCAGCTTGGACATTACTACAGGATGATGATCCAGTATGGGGTGGAAGGCAAGATGGAGGAGGGTGTGGTAGGGAGCTGGACAGGATAGAGAAAAGACAGGTGGGTGGAGGCAGTGTCAGGGTGCAGATGGCAATGGCCAGGATGCCTCATGGGGTTCCAGAGATCCTGGAGAAGCCCTCCAAGTCTCCAGGGTGTGGGAGCCTAACTGTCCTGGTCAGATCTTGCAGCCATAGGGGAGGGGACCATACCCCAGCTTCATGCCGGGGCTCCTGAGTTGGGGGTTCTGGGTGCAGTCTCTTCTGAAAGCGAATAGGAAAGGAAAGGTCAAGAAGTTGGGACCCTGAGATCCCTGGGTCAGGTCAGCTGGGCCCCCCTCCCCCTGGAGCCCCGGGGGGGTCCCAGGAGACCGTCCTATTCTGTCCAGCTCCTGCAAGGAGACAAAGCCAGACAACGGAGTCAGGGCTGAAGCCCCCATGTCCCCTCACTGTCCAGCTCAGATTTTTCCTAAGAAATCACGGTTTCCCTGCCTGACACAAGCCAGCTACAGCCAGCCCAGAGGCCACAAGTGTGAGGGCCGAGGAAGGTTCCAGAGGGTGACACACCAAGATGCAGAGGCCACCAGCAGGTGACACCTGGCACCCTCTGCATCCCAGAGAAGGGACTGTGTGCTGGAGATTGTGCAAGGCTCTGTCTTGTGGATCTCAGACACCTTGGTGTACACTCGGGCTGCATTTGTGGAACATTCTAAAACAGACAAATCCAGTTGAGGGTGACAGAAGTCTGATCCGTGGGAACTGCTGGGTACAGCTGGGAGGGAACAGGAGTGTGGGTGTTGCAAACTCACAGAACCGCACACGTAAGAGCTGAGCTCTTCCGTGTACACACGTATACCTTGTGTTAGTTTTTCCACTGTGACCAAATACCTGACAGAAACAAAACTTAAAGGAGGAAAGATCCGTTTTGGCTCCCGGTTTCACCACCTGGCCATGGAGCGTGTGGTGGGAGCTTCTCCAGTTCGCTGCGGACAGGCAGCAGAGAGAGAGGAGGAAACTGGGGACCAGGTGTAACGTTCGAACGCGCCCTCAGTGACCACTTCTTACACATGAGCCTGCAGGGGCGCATTTCAAATCCAAACCTTAACGTATCCTGATAGGCGGTGTGCGTGTGCGTGTATCGGGGCAGGAGCCCGAGTGTGGCCTGGGAACATGAGTGTGGGCATGGCTGCGAGCATGACCAGTGCGCACTCTGAGGTCCACTGCTGTGGGGACTGGGGCAGCAGGTCCCAAGGCACTTCCCCTCATTCAAGTTGCCTCAGGTCCACCTTGCTGCCAAGCACAGATAGGCAGCCTCACCAGCCCCCTGGAACCCAGCAGACAGAAGTCATCCTGCCTTTAGCTGATCCTACAGCTGTTTTTCTGAACACTACCTTCCCGGGTGGCTCTATCAGCCTGCAAGCCCAGGCTCCATGTGACCCCGCACAGGCCCCAGGACACTGGGGTCAAACTCCCACCTGTGGAGGCTGAGGGTGCACAGCCCTCACAGGGGCATCCGCTCCTCTACTTCCTCCCTTCATGACCTCCCTGCACAGCCTCGGCTTTCTTGTATAGGGACCATAGCTGTCCCTGTGTGGAGGAAGTTCACAGTGTCAACAGGAAGTTTCTGATCACCCTCCTTCACACAGGGACCCTGTTAGTCCAAGGATCACATAGGGTGTGGATCTAAGCCCAGCTGGTCAGCCTTCCCTGGCTCTGTCATAGCCCATTGTCCAGTGACAATGCGACGCTCCCTGCCTGGCCCACCTTTGACCCTGTGCCCAGGGAAGCGCATCCCTGGAGAGAAGCAAGGTCCACATTGCACCATCAGACTCCTGTGTCCCCTGTCCTCCTCATCTCTGGCCAGTCCCTTCTCATCAGGGCTACTGAGATTCTGATAGGTTGAGCCTGGTGGCCTCTGTCCTGCCAAGGAAGTTGGGCCAAGAGGAAGGCAGAGGAACACTGGAGGTTAGCCCCTGGGCCAGAGTACACAGGAATACCAGGTCACACAAGGCCCAGGAGGGTGGAAAGGGCCAGGGCTCTGCCTTCATTCCGCTGCACAGTGTCCCAGACACTGAGGCTGGACAGCTAGGGTCTGATACCCCCTCACCCAGGAAAGGGAGCCTGTACTTCCCCACCATGGCCAGCCTGTGGACAGGCCTCTCCCACTATCCAGGGAGAGCCCCAGAATGTCCCTGTCTTCCTGCAAAAGGGAAGTGCTCACAGGGGAGCTAACTGCTGCTGCAAATCAGGGGTGAGTCCCCCAGGAGGTGCCAGGACCCCACAAAGAACAATTACAGAGACAGGAATCTGCAGGCTTCTAAGACTTGGACGTCGTCTCTTCCACTAGCATACAAAAAAGCACAGGCCAAGCAGGAGGGTCTGGGAGCAGCTGGCGCAGAGTCAACTGACATTGAGGTGGGATATGACCCATAGGGCACAAGATCACACTGGTCCCAGGGTGCCTTGCACATGTGAAGTGAGCACATGTGAAGCGAGCACGTCACAGTGACCATCAGCTGCCAGCTGTGGTTGTCACTAGGCAATTCCTGCAGGCTGTGGGAGCCCAAGAGGCCCTGGATCAGAGGACTGAGCCCTGGCCAGGAGGGTGCATCCTGAGTGCCAAGACCAAGCGAGGGAGTTGGGGAGACCCTTCCCTTGGGGTCTCTGACCCCTCCTCTTTCTTTTACTTCCTGGCCACCATGAGACAAGTGGTGTTGCTCTACCACTTACTCCCACCTTGATGTTCTGCCTCACCCCAGGCCCAAAGCAGTGGGCCCAACCAACAGGGGTGGCACACGGGGGACTACAAATGGGTGTCAGAGATTGGTGGTCTGAGGAGAATAGGCATGGCTCAGAGGCTAGGTTTAGGGTCTCTTTTTGGTGAGGAAGGAGCAGAGGGCCCCCTAAGTGACTGAGTGAGTAATATTCCAGCCCTCCTAAAATGGGCTTGCTCTTTGTCTGGTGACATTGTGGGCAGCATGAGGAAGGGTGTAGGGCAGAGGCATTGGGCAGGACAGGCTGAACCCTCCAACACTCCCCCAGAGATGTGAGAGATGCAGGATGCCCTCCCCAGAATGGGGTTTCTAAATAGCAGAAGAGTTCTTCACCTGGCTGTATGTGAGAACTTGTGCACACAGCTGACATTGGGTTGTGTCCCCTGAATCATCTGTGCAAGTCCTATCCCCCAGGACCTCAGAGTACAAACTTAGGTGGAAATAAGATCACTGCAGATGTAGTTAGGATGAGGTCATAGGGGTGATCGGGGGCTACTCAAAACAAAAGGTGTCCTTATTAAAAGAGGAAATTTAGACACAGACACACACAGGGAGATGCCAAGTGAAAACGCAAGCAGAACCACTTGGCTTGGTGGCTCAGGCCTATAATCCCAGCTACTCAGGAGGCAGAGACTGGGAGGATTGAGGTTCCAGCCCAGGCAGAAAGCTCACGAGACTCCATCTTAACCGAAAAAGCTAGGCATTGTGCTGCAGGCCTGTCATCTCAGCTACACAGGAGCATAAACAGGAGGATTGCAGGCTGGCTGGGCATAAAAACGCAACCCTATTTGAAAAATATGTCAAGCCGTAAGAGCTGGGGGTGTGGACAGATCCTCCTCACAGCCTTGGAAGGACAGTGCTGGATCTTGCACTTCTGGCCTCCAGACCGTGACCTGTTCCTGTGGTTTAAGGTGCCCAGATCGTGGTGCTCAGTCACAGCAGCCCCAGGAAAGCCACACAGGAGCTATGACAAGGCTGCCCAGCAGGGAAGACAGGGCCGGGGGAGGCGCCAGGGGCTGGAAGGAAGGGGGCGGATGCCGGGCTCCACAGGGTGCCACCTCCTTGCTATGGTTCTGTACTCCCCATATTTTACTTAGTGAGTATGTACCACTTTACAGTTCTTTTTTTGTGGCACTGGGACTGGAACTCAGGACCTGTGCTTGCCAGACAGGCTCTCTACGACACAAGCCACACCCCCAGCCCTTTTTGTTTTACCCATTTTTCAAATAGGATCATGCATTTAGTCTGGGCTGACATCCTCCTATTTACACTTCCCACCTAGCTGGGATGACAGGCGTGAACCACCATGCCTAGCTCTTTATCGGTCAAGATGGTGTCTCTCAGACATTTTGCCCAGGCTGGGCCTTGAACTGCAATCCTCCCAACTAGCTATGACTATAGGCATGAGCCACCACACCCAGCTGCACTTTGCAATTTTAAAAACTCGTTCAGGATTGCAACTGACCAAGGGCTTCCCTCTTCAGGAAGGAGAGTAGCAGAGATGAATCTGACAACAGAAAGACTAAATAAGTGTAAGAGCGGCTGATGGGTCATGGGGCGCAGAGCGTGAAGGACTGGTCCCAAGAGACAGGGGCTGAGTCGGTCAAGTCGCTGCACCAGAGCACCATGGATGGTGGCTCATGAGCCAGACACTGGCATCCTCAGTTAGAGTTCAAGGTCAAGGCATGGCAGATCCAGAGCCTGGAGCGGGCTTCCTGGTTCAGTGCTCTATGGTGGATTCCTGCACACTGACAGGCACCAATCCCATTCATGAGCACAGAGCTCTCCTGAACCTTGTCACCTCCTAATGCCATCACCTTGGGCATTAGCCTTTCAACGTATGAATATGGGGGCACACGAACACTCAATCCATAGCAGACAGAAAGGATCCCTACACCTACCCAGGTCACCAGGTAGGAGGAGTTCCCAGGACACGGTGCCAGGAGGAGGAACCAGGATGAGCCCAGATGAGAGTCCAAGTTGACCAAAGTGGCTGCAGCACACGGGCTCTGGCAAGGAGGGAGCAGCACAGAGAAGCCGGGAGGCCTGCAGGAGGCCCCTGCTGTGGTTTGGACAAGTGTATCCCAAAAGCCTATGCATTAGGGGCTGGCCCCCAGCTCGTGGAGCTGCTGGGTGGTGGTGGAACCTTTAAAAGGTGGTCCTAGTAAGGGACGTTAGGTCACTGGGGTCAGGACCCTCCTCTTTCTCTCTTTGCTTCTTCGCCACCACGAAGTGAGTGGATTTGCCCTGTCATACACTCAACCCTGATATTCTGCTTCCCCTGACTCAAAGCAATGGGCCAACAAGCATAAACTGAAACCTTTGAAACCATGGGCCAAAGTAAACCTTTCCTTTTTTCAAGCTGATTGTCTCAGGTATTTTGTTACAGTAACACAAGCCTGATGGAGGCACCCTCTTGAGTGCTCAGCAGAGACCTGCTGAGTGCACGCCCGGAAGGAGACCACCTGAGGCCAGAAGGACCCACCTGAGCAGCATACAGGGACAGCACGGGTGGAGAATGGTGCCCATCCCACCAGCAGCCCTAAGGAACCTGCTGATTTGTGGTTCGTGGTACAAGGGGCAGGGCACTCTGCAGGACCTCGCCTCAATAGAGGAAGAATTTGCCCTAGACTTAGCATAGCTCCTGATCCCACCTAACAAACCACACGAGTTAAGACCCAAAACCATCACACTGTTTCCAGCACCTTAACTGTGCCCCAGAGCAAATCTCCAGGGTATTTATGGACGTCCAAAAATATCCAGCCCCCAACAAGAACAAACTCACACTGTCTGGCATCTAGTCAAACAGGCAAAGAAAAGGCAGGACTCACCCCTTGATCGGGAGAAAGAATCAGGCAAGGCCGTTAGTACATAGTCTGGTAACTGCATCCATGAGACCAAACAGGAAGATTGACCATATTAAGTAGAGACGCCCAAATTAAACTTCTAGAGATGAAAATGATATGCACAGATGAAAATTGCCCTGTGGGGTGAGCAGCTGATTAGACACAGAGAAGAGGTGAGCAGCAGACATGGGAGCCATCCCTGATGAGTCAGGGGAGACAGAGAATCCAAAAAATAAATTGCTCAGTGAGCATGAGGGTGGCAACAAGCAGCCTGGCGCATGTGAAAGTGGAGTCCACGGAGGAAGGGAGAGGGATGAGATGGAGACACAGTGGCCTAGATTTGTTCAAGTTTGATGAAAACATGAAGTCAGCCAATGCACTAAGCTCAGCATCCCCCAAGGACGAGGAAATGGTGCCACATCTGTCACAAAGAATTCAAAGCCAGGGAGCCATGCAGGGGAGAAGACAGCAAAGCTAGACCTTCGGAGGGCAAGAAGAAAAAGATATCATTCCAGCAAAACATCTTTCAAAAACAAAGGTCACACAGATATTTCCAGACATGCCACATGGCTCTGCACATTAGCACATTGATAAGAATGTTAACCAAAGTCCTTTGTTCCCAAGGGGAAAAGGGACACCAGATGCAAACACGGATCTACCCAGAGGACTCTTGCCTTGTGTGTGCTAGGCAAGGGTTTTTCCACTGAGCCCTAGCTCCAGTGCTCGGCTTAACTATTTAAATCTCTCTAAAAGATTATCAGTTAGACAAAAAAAATGACAACGTAGTGTGATGTTTATAACATATGGAGAAGTAAAATGTGCAAAAAAATGACACAAATTACGGGAGGAGGGAAACAATTTTAAGGTTCTTACTCTGTTTGCGATGTGTGATACCTTTGGAAGGGAGATTTCTGTAAGTTAAAGACAGGTACTGCAAACTCTAAGGTTTAGACAACTTAGAACATAGAACAGAGTTAAAATCATAGAACAGAGTTATAGCAGGATGTAAGGGTCTACCTGCGACTCTTGTCACCACATTGACCGCCAGGTTGATTCGGCTGATCAGGCTGACTGGGCGGGTGTCCCCTTCCTCCCTCACCACTCCATGTGCATCCCTCCCGAAGTTGCATGCTCCATCAAGGAGGACGACCACCCCTGATAGAGGAGGACCATTCTTAGATCAAGGGCATACGAGCAGCTGCTTCTCTGCTAGAACCTCTGAACAAACTCTCAAGGGTTACAGCAGACAAAGGAGATAAAAACTGAGTCATGAAAAAGCTCAATCCAGCAGAAGGCAGAAGAGAGAAATGGGGAGAGAAAGAAGGGACAGAAGAAATGGAAAACAAATGGCTGGCAGGTTTTAGCCTGGCTTATCAACACCTACATTGAACATGGTGTCTAACCCCCTTTGCAAAAGGCACAGATCACCAGATGGGACTAAAAGGCAAGACCACTCTACCAGGTGCCTAAAGGAACTCAAGCCAGGCTCTGGTGGCTCACGCCTGAAATCCCAACTACTCAGGAGGCAGAGATCAGGAGGATTGAGGTTTGAAGCCAGCCTGGGCAAATAGTTCATGAGATCCTGTCTCAAAAATACCCAACCCAAAAGAGGGCTGGGGGTGTGACTTAAGTGGTGAAGTGCCTGTCTAGCAAGCACAATGCTGAGTTCGAACCCAGGACGTGGACAGAGAGAGAGAGAACATGATTGTTATATTGGACCTGTCCAAGGGGACTATGGGGAGGAGGGAGAGGAAAAGGCAATGATAGAGTGAGTAACAGTGAAGCAGAATGCATCTGTGTGTGAAGATGGCAGAGTCACACGCACTGAAAGCTGCTCAATAACAAGGGAACAGGACGATAGAGACAGTAAGTCATGGAGGGGTGATCTGAGTAAAGCATGATATATACACGTGTGAAAGGGCAAGGCAAAACCCCTTGAACTATCAACATACACTCAGAAAGTGAGGCCAGGAAGGTAAAACAGGTCCTGTCTGGGAGAGAGCATCAGTGAGGGGGAGGATGGCCTAAGGGAAAGGACAGTGAACATGTATAGTGGAGGTACCTGGTATACGTGTATGAAGATAAAACAACGAAACCTGTCAAAATTGTCCTAAAAAGGGGGTAGGAAGGGTGAGAATGATGGAGGAGGTGGATCTAATTAAGATACGCTGTAAGCACATATGAAAGGTCACAATGAATCCTTCCTAAAAAGTATTATATGCTAATAAGAAACAAAGTAGTCCAGCCCTACACGCCAGCAAGGGGTAGATGACCACCATGAAGTTCAGCCTCTTCAAGACCTCAGACCACAACAAAACCCACAAACGCCACTTCAATGCTCCCTCGCACGTGTGCAGAAGACCGTGTCTTCCCGACCCTCCAAGGAGCTGCAGCAGAAATACAACATCCACCCCATCCCATCCTCAAGGACGACAAGGTCCAGGTGGTTCGAAGACACTATGAAGGTCAGCAGATTGCCAAGGTAGTCCAGGTGCACAGAAAGAAATATGTCATCTATATCAAGTGTGTGCAGCATGAAAAGACCAATGGCATGACTGTCCATGTGGGATTCCACCCAAGTAAGGTGCTGATTGCCAGGTTAAAACTGGACAAATACAGAAAAAAATTCCTTGAACACAAAGCCAAGTGCCAACAAATTGGGAAAGAGAAAGACAAATTTAAGGAGGAGCTCAGTGAGAAAATGCAAGAGTGAGTGGAACCTGTGTGCAACCAGAGATTAAGTGAGAATTCTAGTCCAGCCTGTGGTTCTATTGGAACTTTTCAAGGTGTCTTTGGAAAGGTTCGTGGTCCACTTACTCTGTTGTTATCCGTGACTCTAACTCTACTTTTGCAATTTTAATGAATAATTTTGTGAATAAAAATTGGAACCATTTCCTGATGTAAAACAAAACCAAAAAGAAGGACAGGGTAGAAAAAGAGCCACCATGCTAAGACACAGAGAAAGAGGGGGTGCCCGTGCTAATATCAGACCAAGCAGACTTTAGAGCAAGGTTATCACCTGGGACAAGGACTCCCATTTCATAACAAGATCTTCATGGCCGCTGAAGATTTTCAGTTACAACGCTGAAAACATGGTCCATAAAAGAAAATCTGGTCAATTGAACTTTGTCACAATGAAGCACACCCAAGATTCCACCAGTATGTTCCCAGCTGCCCTATGTGTGGTGAACATGAGCTGGAAAGAGCCCAAGTGACCACGGAGGGGAAGAGGGCATGAGCCAGGCTCTGTGGGTGAGTCAGGGTGGGTACATCTTCACAACCTGTGACACAGAGGAGCCTCTATGTCCCTACTCCTGAGGGTGGCCTTACGCACCCTCACCGGGCCCATGGGCTTCTGCCCAGGGGTAGCTGCTGAGACTGTTTCTCTACCCTGACATTGGGTGGGAAAAGCTAGAGCCTCTGACTCTCCAGGACCCCAAAACTCCACCTATTCCCATAGAATCTCTGTTGGGTGTATCTTAAACAGAAATGCAGAAGTGGCCACCGTGAGCCTAGGGAGGTCCTCAGCCCTACACAGGCCACAGCCAGCCAATGCCAGCATCATGTGTGATCCTCCTGTCCCTGGCTTGCCCATGCCTATTGTTTGCCCGTGCCTCAGTCACTTCTCCCCTCACAACTGCCTGGGATTCCTGAGGTTCAGGCCTGGCTGTGGCACCTGGACTTCTCCAGGAGGGTCCTCAGCTTCCTACAAATTCTCAGCTGGATCTGCGGCCTGCAGCTGCTGTATGCAACTGCTTAGCACCCTGCAGTACAGCCCACACACCACCCCTACTCTACACTAGCCAGACTGTGCCACCACACACCACCCCTTGCTCCGAGGCTGGTCCAGGGTCCTTTCCCTAACCCCAGCTCTTAATCCTCAGTTTACCCATTTCTTCCAGCTATTTGCAGACCCAGGGCACCTCTGGCACCTGCTGGTGTCCTGGCTTGGCCTTCCTAGTCCTAGATCCTCCCCTAGGCTACTGGCCTCAGAAGCCAGTTAACTGTGCTTCTGGAGTCCTGCTGGGTCTTCCCCTTGTGATGGAAACTGAAGACTCCTGGGGAGATGCAGCCTTGAGCCATTCCAACATACTGATTAGTACCACCGAATCACACAGATGCAGTTCAGGCCCTCCTGCCCTCCTCAAAGTCCCCTCCCCAGCCCCTAGCAGTGAGCATATACTCACTCACTAACCTCCCCTTCCTCCTCCCCTCCCCGCTCACCACACTCACCTGGAGGGCTGAAGGCAGCCCAAGGGGGCCCGAGCCCTGCGTCCAGACCAGCCTTATCTGTTTGCTTTTCAGTCCACATCCGCTGATCACCACAGGAGCCGGACGGGGCGGCCCTCCCTGCTGGCCTGGCTGAGGGTTCCCTTGGACTTGGGCCTGGAAGCTGGGGACGTGCTAACATTCCCCAGGACACTGAATGAAGCCCAACCCTCAGAGACCTGGACTATGGCTAGGATTGGGTTTGAGGAGAGCCTATGCACCCTAGCACCTACCGTGTGCAGGGCCTGGCTGGAGCAGTTCAGGGCTCCCCACCCTCCCGTGGGGCTCAGAGGTGCCACATAGGGCCATCAGCAATCCCTTCTGGGAGGCGGAGCCTGCGGAAAAGTCAGGGTCCCTCCTATGAGGGCTGCCTGGCAGTAAATAGGTGTCCAGCCCTAGCCCCCCCTTAGCTCTGACTGCCCATGACACCATCTCAGACTAAGAAGCACCAGCTTCTGGGAACCCTGGCCCACCTGCCTCTTCCTGATCTTGCTGTATTGTGGATGGGTCCTCTGTTAAGCCCCAGTACAAAACATCAGTGACAAAAAGAACAAAGGCCCCTGACCTAGGAGAGGATGGGCAGTGAGCTCCCAGCCCATTCCAGAACATAGCTCCACCCAGCCTGGGCAAAGCCACCTCCAGTAACATCATTCCTGTCAGCTGCCCCTCAGCTGCCCAGGGCTCATGTCCAGGAGAAGAGACAGATCACCGTCAAATACCAGCCAAGGTGACAAGGGGCTGAGGCTGACCATTAGACAAGCAGAGGAGGGGGGAGCTATGGGAGGTCCACTGAAGCTAAGGAGCTAATCACTGGGGTTGGGGGGAGGTCCTAGAGGATACTCTCCCAAGGTCACACTGCCTCCTCTAGGCCCCAGGCCCCTGGCTGTGGCACATGGCTTGCTGGCTCCATTGTGGCTTCTAATGGGCCCATCCCAGCAGCTCAAGGGCTAGTAGAGAGGCAGGAATTGGCTGGGACAAGGAACCAGAGGCCATGAAGTAGAGAGGATCTCAGACAGACCAGGGAAATTGAGGGGTATAGTGCAGCTGTGGTTCCAGGCAGGGGTCACGGGGTTGGGTGACCACTGGTCCCTGTAGAAAGTGGACAGGCAAATGGGCAGGCTGGGGGGGGAGGTCATCAATGATATTTGGGGCTGGGGAGAAGAGAGCAGAGTCCTTGTTGGGACTCCACTGAGCAGCAGGGGCCCAGGGCTGGCTGCCATTTGCCACACACAGACCTGCAGGCCCAGCTCCCACCCCAAGGCCTGAGGCCCCTCAGTCACTCTGGTTCCAGGGTCACCTGGATCCCCCCATCTTTCCAAGTAGTGGGTGCCCATGGACCAGTCCTGCAGCTGCCTGGCCACCAAAGGGTCAAGCAGACGACCCTCAGCTCCTCACAAAACAACAGGCGTTCAGAAGGCTCCAAACTTTACACCGTGAACCAAAAGAAGCCCTGAGATACTCCTTCAACCATGAGACTGATGGTCTCCCATGACCACTGCTGCACCCCTCCTAGGCATGGCTCACCATAAAGGGTGGTCCCTGCTCCTGGTGCCAACATCCTTTCCAAACGCTCCCCATAGACAACTTTAGGTCCTTTGATAACGCCAATCAGCTGCCAGGCTGGGGCAGGGGGTGGCAGTTCTCCCTCAGCAGATGTCTCACCTGACCCAGGCAGGGCCCAGTGTCAGGAACTAATAAATGGGGTGGGCTGGAGGGCTGGCATGCCCACAGATGCACTCAACCCAGGGTTTGAGGCAGCTTGCCCCTGGTGGGAGCCAGACTCCAAGTCATTCCAGAGTCTTCTGGAGGCACCTGCCAAGAGTGAATACCAGTGTCCTCATCCGGGCGCTGACCCCAAGCAAAGGTCTGCTCACAGCTCTCTGGGAGCCATGGCCTAGCAGGCAGTGCCTCACAGTTGAGCCAGGAAGCTGGAGCCTGAGCTCTGGCTGTCTAGTGTCTGCCTGGACACTGAGCTGTGGGACCAGGACTGGCTTGGAAGAGGCCTCACTGGACGTCAGGACCCAATCCAAACCCCAGCTTCATGGCCAAGCCAAGGCCCTGGATGACCGCTGTTCAGGGCCTGGTCCCACAGACGCACATAGAGGTCAAGGTCTGAGCTGGATGCGAGAGTGGACAATCGCCCGCTTGTCCAGCCTGCAGGTTCCGCTTTCCAAGGCCGGCCAGCGGATCGGTCTTATCACTGTGATTGCCACAGGAACAATAGCCACACAGTCTTATCTCCCGGAGTCGTAGCTGTTTGCTCTGCACACTCACGCACTCCCGAGGCAAGGGACAAAAACGCCATTCAGCAGTGATTCCCGCAAAACCTGAATTGGCAGAGGGGGTCCTCTGGGCCCCCGTTTCCCAGGATGGAGCCATTTGCCAGGGCACTGGCACTTCTGCTGGCCAGAGCCACCTACTCACAGTCCCACACAGCCCAGAGGTGACAGAGAAGAGACCCTTGACACAGCTTCAACGGGAAACACAAACAAGCCTCACAACACGTGCGCAGACACAGACACGCATGCACACACACACACACACACACACACACACACACACACAGGGACACACATACAAATACACACACAGGGACACATGCATGTCTACAGTGACATGACAGGAACATGCATACATGGAGACATACGTGCACAGGCACACACATGCACACATGAAGATACACCTGCACACGTGTGCATAGGCACACATGAGCACAGAAACGTGGGCAGACACATATACAGGCACACAGAGACATATGCACAGAGATGCACACAGAGACACACACACGTGCACAGATATGCATGCACTCACAGGCATATATGCACATGCACACACACAGGCATGTGCAGAGACAGACAGGTATATACTTGCACAGAGACACACTGCACAGACAGCCACACACCCAGAAATGAACACAAACATGTGCACATATAAGCATGCACAAGCACACATGTGCACATGAACACATAAACATGAATGTACACACAAATACATGCAAAAAACACATACCTCTTCCACTCTGGCTGCCCCGTGCAGGGACCTCACCCGGGGTCCAGCCCTCATTATCTGCCACGCTCAGTTGAGATGACACATCCAGAGTGGTTCCAGCTATGTGGTGTGGTGAGTCTGGGCTAAGTCTCGGCCCCTCGGTTGCTCACCTGAGAAGGTGCAGTTGAGTATGTTAAACAATGGAAAATGGGACATCCAGAAAGAAGCACAAAGAGCATCAGGGTGACCACCCCACCCACCAAGCCTGGACACTCAGCCCTCAGAGATACCCCAGAGACGAGCAGCCCCACCAACAAGCTGCTCAGAGCTCAGGAGGCAGGAAATAGTAGGGAGGCCACCCTTCCAGCAAAGTGCCGTATGTCCCCTTCTGCTCCATCCCTTCCAGGAGACCAGGTGAGCAGGGCCTCCAGAAAACAGACGTCCATCCCAGGGCCTCAAAGACATGAGGACCTCTCCAGGCAGCTCTTCAGACCTCTGGATCAGCCCCAGACCTGCTGCCATCAGTGCCTGGGACCCCAGCACACACCTGTCCACTGGGTGTCTCCCCAGGTGGTCTTCCTCCTGGGCAGAAAACTCAAGGTGAAGGGAGTGGGCCCAGCACATGGTGGATGCCTTTTGGGGGTCCTGGGATCCAGGGGAGTGGATCCAGCACCCAGGAACTGTCCAGCACCCTGGGCTACCCAGCAGGTGCAGAAGGGAGGCCAGGCCTTCCTCATACCCCCCCTCCATCAAGCCCCATCCTGGCCACCCAGGCATGTGGCTCATAGTGCCCATGATGACCTAGCAGGGGAGAGCCAGAGAGCATTCCCAAGAACAGCCAGACACCGGAGGTGTTGGTGGGTCCCTGAAGTACATGTGTCAGCCCCCCACTGGGAGTGGGTGATAATGGGGCCACAGCCGCTGCAGAATTTTCCAAAGTCTAAATCCTGATAAAGCAGAGCCCAAGATCCTGTTTGGCCACCGCTAATGCCTGGCCAGCGATGGCGATTACAGGGCTGGAGCGTGGGGCACAGGTGGGTGCGGCAGGGGCAGGGCCCGCCAAACCTATATAAGGTGCTCGGAGCTGGCCGCTTGAGTCTCAAAGGCGGCAGCAGCAAGACTGCCTGGGCAGCAGGGGGTCGGGGCTGGCAGCCACCTTTCTTCTCCAGGCGCGGCACCATGCTCAGGCCTCAGCTGCTGCTGCTGCTGTTCTGTGGAAGAACCATACTCAGCACTGGTAAGTGGGTGTCCACCAGGCCACGCTAAGGGGGACTGGACACCCAGAGCCCTCAGCAGGGCCCCGTGTGTGGGAAATTCCCCAGGTCTCGCCTCACTGACTTGGCCCAAGGCAATCTGGCCACACAGAGATCCATTGATGAATGGGAGGTGGGAGGAACGAGGCCCGGAGGTGCTTTGCTATCCCTCACTCCCCTGGCTCACATCACTGCTCACTCAGTCCCACCCACTTCCCAGTGAGCCGAGCACAATGGTCAGAGAGGCAGTGCATCCGTCTGGGTCCCTCAGGCAGTCTCTTCAGCTAGAGTGGGCCACCAGAAGCATGAGGTCAGAGGGCAGATTGGTGACACCTGGGCTGCAGGGGGCCAGCCAGGTTAACCAGGGACAGGCAGCCAGTGCCCCACCTACCTGGTGGCCTAGTCCAGTATTAAGAAAGTCAGGCCGTGGCAGATGAACGGGCCTGGAGTTCCTGTGGGCTGCAGCCAAAGGGTCTGCAATAGGAAGAAATGACAGTCAACAGGGGCCATCATAGGAGTCAGGCCTTGTCCTGCGGTCACCATGATCAATGTCATTTGGGCATCTCTCTGCCAACAGTCACCACAGTCCCAGGACACACCACGGCTGTCTTGGAGGCTGCCAGAGAAGAGAGAGATGGGAGCCTCTGGGAGAGCCCAGATCTGTTGGCTCGGTCCTTAGCCCTCTCCTGCCCCCTCCTAGCATGCCCTGCTACTACTCCCTTCTGGCCTCACCAGGAGGCCTCACCAGGTGCTCCACACACCTGGCCTCCGTGCTGAGCACAGCTGCCTAGTCACCTCCACATCAATGTGTCCTGCACTTGGGTCCTCTCGATCTGCTGGGCCCCAGGGGCCGGGCTTGTCTGGGCAGTGAGTAGTGAGTCTTGCCTAGGAGACAGGCAAGCAGGTTTCCCTGGCCAGAAGATGCCACAGGGAGTCAGTGTCTCAGGACCCACCTGGTCCTGAGTCTCGGCACTTGTCTCCCAGGAATGCCCCACTGGCTCCACGCCTCTCCCTGCAGGCCTCCTCAGGGCAACATGTGCCCTGAGCAAGCCCTGGCTAGAGAGCCCCCTAGGCCCTGTTTGAATATCATGTCTTTAGAGAGGTCACCTACCCTGCAGGTGTAGCCTCTCCCACATGGGCAATACCAGCTCACTGCCGTTCCTTGGTGAGCTCACCACAGCCCATGGCTCTTGATGTGTGTGTGCGTGTGTGTGTGTGTGTGTGTGTGCTTCACCCTCCTGGGATGAGCCATGGGAGCAGGCCATGCACTGCACACCGGCAATGCCCGGTCTCCTGACAGGCACAAAACAGGAGCTCCATGCAATCAGGCTGAACTGATGACTGCATGAATGAATGAGTGAGTGAGTGAATGAATGAATATGAATGAACGAACAAATGAGGAAGCGATGAGAACAAGGAAAGAGGTCAGGACTCCTGAAGGATGAAACACCAAGCCAAGGCTCAGGCTGACGACCCCACCCTTTGCCCTCATGGCTGGCAGACTCATTGGTTGCATGCTGGATGGTGTTCTAGTCCATGGAAGAACAGTTGTTCTAAGGACTGGGCAGAGGGGGACCTGTACACTTGGGCAGCCTTGGGCAGGAGTGGACAAAGCCATCAGGGATGACAATGAGGGAAGGAAGGGATCCCAGCACTCACCACCGGTCCTGTCCACGCAGGTCTGGGCACCACCTCCTTTGCCAACCCAGGCACCTGGGAACTGAAGGCCTCTCCACAAATAGGTGAGGGCCACCGGAAGCCACTGTCCTGCTGTTCAGAGCACTCGGGCCCAGTGGGAAGGAGGGAGGGATCCAGAGTGCCATACCACACTGTGACACACGCTTACACACACATACATGTGCAATACTGGCTACCCTCGGTACTGCGGTCTGGAGTTCTCATGAAGGAGCCAGCAACAGGATGGCCACAACCCAGCCTCCAGTCAAGGGCCCTCACCCAAGGGGTACCAGCTGAGGGATGAGTGTTCAGGGGCAGCAACCTCTCCGCTGGTCCTGATATGCCTAGAGTGGCCGCAGGAGCCCTGCTGGAAGGGACTCTGAGCTTTGGCTTCCTGTCTTACAGATACCACGGATGGAGGTACCACAAACCCCAACACTGAGAGCAGCCTGCCATCGTGTAAGGCCCAGACAGGAGGCAGACCCCAGTCCAGAGCTGGGTGGGCGTGGGAGTCAGGGTCTGCAGAGGGAGAGGTTTCCTTCCCACTCAGGAAACCATTTCCCTCTCAGTATGGGCTCCCCAGGTCCCAGCTCATGGACCAGGCTGTCCCAGACCTGTTTGCCCTGCCCCAACAATAGGGACATGGGTTTGAGACTATGCCACTCTCTCTGCAGCTCTAGACAAGGGCTGGTGCTCCACATGGGGAGCCGGCCACTTCTTCACCTTTGACGACCATGCATACGACTTCTTGGGGACATGCAACTATGTCTTCGCGGCCACTTGTGAGGATGCCTCGCCCACCTTCAGTGTCCAGCTGCGGCGAGGGCCTGATGGGAGCATCTCCCGAATCATCGTGGAACTGGGGGCCTCTGTTGTCACCGTGAATAAGGCAACCATCTCCATCAGGGACATCGGGTAGGCTATAGTGCCAGTCTGGGCAATGGAGGGGTGCTGAGACCAAGAGGGCAGCTGCTGACTGCTCTTGCCTACAGGGTGGTCAGCCTACCCTACACCAGCAATGGACTCCAGATCACGCCCTACGGCCAGAGTGTGCAGCTGGTGGCCAAGCAGCTGGAGCTGGAGCTGGTGGTCATGTGGGGCCCGGACACCCATCTCATGGTGAGGGCAGTGGCCACATGGCCAGCAGAGCAGGCCTCAGGAGGGGCTGCCTTTCTCAGGCAGGTCCCAACCTGCCCCACCTTACCTGGCAATGCAGCCAGTCCCCACTGCAAAGCAGTGCTGGCTCCTGGCCAGCAACTCGTGAAAACTTGGGTTTGGTTGGTAGCTCCGTCTCCCCATTTGAAAAAGAGGATCCAGCAAGGAAAGAACTCCCGGGAGAAGCAGAGTGGGGGACGGTGGAGGCCCCAGGAGCAGGAATCAGTGGCCCCTCCCATACCCCATGGGGCCCAGCAGTGTCCGTCCCACAGGTCCTAGTGGAGAGGAAGTACATGGGCCGGATGTGCGGGCTGTGCGGGAACTTTGATGGGAAGACAGCCAACGAGTTTCTGAGCGAGGACGGTAGGCAGTAGGCAGGGCAGGGGAGGAGTTGTGGGGGGCCCAGGTCCCTCTATGGCCCCATGTGTTGACCTATGTCCCATATCTCCAGGCAAACTCCTGGAACCCCATAAGTACGCCACGCTGCAGAAGCTGGATGACCCCAACGAGATCTGCTCCCACGAGACCGTCCCCAGCACCCCCATACTGCAGGCCACACACGTATGTGAGGTGGCCAGGTTCCCAGACCTGAGTCAAACTGACCTATGGAGTCCAGTGGGGTCCCAGGGGCCCATGATGCCCCAACCCATCTTCCAAGCCCCGGGTGAGGTGTGGGAATGTAGCCACACCCATGTGACCTTGAGTGGCTCTCTACCCAGGCTGAGATCTGCGCTCAGCTGCTCACCCTGGTGTCCTCCGAGTGTGACGTACCTAAGGAGTCACTGGTGCTGAGCTGCCAGGAGGACATGTCCTCGTGCACCCAGCCCGGCCAACAGAACTGCAGCTGTCCCACGCTGTCCGAGTACTCACGCCGGTGCCGCATGGCAGGCCAGCCTGTCAACAACTGGCGGAGCCCCAGCCTCTGCTGTAAGTCTCAGGCAGGGTGGAGAGCGGGCTGCTTCTGGTTGTAGGAGGGGCTGGGCCAAGCCCCAGCCCAGGTTGGGTGGTGGGGTGGAATCCTCTCACCAGACCCGATGCCCACAGCTGTGGGCCAGTGCCCAGCCAACCAGGTGTACAAGGAGTGTGACATGGCCTGCATCAGGACCTGCTCCAACCCACAGCACAGCTGCTCCAGTGCTTGCACCTTCGGCTGCTTCTGCCCGGATGGTGAGGACACATGGCAGCACCTATTTTCCCTGGGGCCCCTGGAATGAGCCTAGAGACTCGGGATGCCAGGCCCCATCCCCCAGCAGAGCCCAGACATTTTTTCATCTAACTCCCAGGCCCCTTCTGCTCACCCCAAATCCCTAGTGGACCCAGTACCTGATGAGCTCACTTATAAACCCATAGATGAGAAGTGGTTCCTGCTGGGGGTGGGGGGTGTCTGAGAGCTGCTAGGTGCAGGTAGGCTTTGAACTGGACCTGAGGGTCAGTAATGTGTTGCTGAGACCTCTCACTGGGGTACACACTTTGCTGAGGGGGTGGTAATATACCCAAGGGTGCTGCATCAGCTGCAAATGGTTTGGCTCGAGTGCAAACAGGGCTGGGGCTTCACCAGGGCATCTCCCTGGGCCTGAAGGGGCAGAGCCTGGGCCTGCCTGAGCAGCCAGCACAGAACAGCCAGGGAGGAGATTGCCTAGAGGTTGTCAGTGTCACCCAAACCCAAGAAGCCCCTCCCCTGCAGGTATGGTGCTTGACGATCTCTCCTCAAACCACACCTGCGTGCCCATCAGCCAATGTCCCTGCATGCACAATGGAATGATCTACGGTCCTGGGGAGGTCACCAGGGCCACCTGTCAAACCTGGTGAGTTCGGGGGACGAGGGGACTGTGGCAAGTGAGGGGAGCTTTGCTGGCCTGGAACTGTGGGGAAGTGCCTTTGGCCCCAGCCTCCACTGTGGGTCACCCCAGTGTCCACCAACAGCCAGTGCTCCATGGGCCGGTGGACATGCACAGAACAGCTGTGTCCCGGCCACTGCTCCCTGGAAGGCGGCTCCTTTGTTACTACATTTGACGCCAGGCCCTACCGCTTCCATGGGTCCTGCACCTACGTCCTCCTCCAGGTAGGATGCACTCTGGGTCTGGAGGGGAAGAGGCAGTTGTCCCATGCCTGAGCCCCCTTACCTTCTCAGAGCTCCCAGCTTCCCGACGAGGGCACCCTCATGGCCGTATATGACAAGTCAGGCTACTCACACTCTGAGACCTCCCTGGTCGCCATCATCTACCTGTCCAGTAAGGTAAGGCTGTCCATCCTGCCGTAAGCAAACACTATGGCTACCCACCATGGGCCTGGTGTCCCTCTCTGTTTTCTCCTGCCTCAGCTGCTCCTCCCCTGACTCAAGCCACCTTCCCTCCAGGACAAAATCGTGATCTCTGAGGACGAGATGATCACCAACCATGGAGACACCAAGTGGCTGCCTTATAAGACTCGTAGGTCCTCCCAAGGGCAGGAGCCCTGAGCCTTGCAGAGCTGTGCCCTCGGGTGGGGTGGGGTCGACTGCCTCTCAGAACCCATATTCTTGTAGGCAACATCACCATCTTCAGGCAGACGTCCACCCACCTCCAGATGGTCACCACCTTTGGGCTAGATCTCATGATCCAGCTACAGCCCGTCTTCCAGGTGTACATCACTGTCGAGCCCCAATTCAGAGGCCAGACTAAAGGTGATCCCTGTCCCACTGGTCACTCCCGGGGTTAATTGGCTGCCTCTGCTGCCATGGCCAAGTAGGCAAGGGCCCAAGCTCAGCTCATATTGGCCCGCTCTGGCCAGGGACCCAGGAGAGTGGATATGCGAGGTCAGTGACGCCTCTCACCAGGGCACAGCTGGGGAGAAGAGAGGAGCTTTGGGTATGTGGGGATACAGGAAGGGGCAGGTGAGACGTCAGCTTCATGGCCCGGCCCACACAGGACTCTGCGGCAATTTCAATGGGGACACAACCGATGACTTCACGACCAGTGGGGGCATCGATGAGGGCACCGCCTCGCTCTTTGTGGACTCCTGGCGGGCAGGGAACTGTCCAGCCGCCCTGGAGCGTGAGACCGACCCCTGCTCCATGAGCCAGCTCAACAGTGAGTCCCCTCTTGGCCCCCGGCCACCCAGGTCTGCAGAGTGGGGAGTGGACAGGAGACTCATGACCGATCCTATTGCTCCCAGAGGTGTGTGCAGAGACCCACTGCTCAGCGCTGCTGAAGAAGGATAGCGTGTTTGAGAAGTGCCATTCAGTGGTGAACCCCAAGCCCTTCTATAAGGTGAGACCTGTGGGCATTTGGTAGGGCAGCAGGGGTGCCACAGGAAGCTGGGATCCCACCCAGGGCAGGAGTTCTGAGGATGTCCCAGAGTGGGCAGGTGCCCACGGCCTGCTCTTCCCGCAGAGGTGTGTGTACCAGGCCTGCAACTATGAGGAGACCTTCCCTCATATCTGTGCCACCCTGGGTGCCTATGCCCACACCTGCGCCTCCTGGGGTGTCCTGCTCTGGGGCTGGAGAAGCACCGTGGACAACTGCAGTGAGTGCCAGCCACAATACAGGGGACCAGACGAGGCAGGGGTCATGGAAAACAGGAGTCGGGGACTGGGGCCACAGGGGTTCCCTTGGTGAATCAGAGGGCCCCAGAACCCTAATCTCTACCCAATGGGTGGCATGCTCCCAAATCCCTTTCCCAAAATCTGACCCCCAGTTCCCCACAGCCATCCCCTGCACTGGGAACCGCACCTTCAGCTACGACAGCCAGGCCTGCAATCGCACCTGCCTGTCACTGTCTGACAGCACTGCCGAGTGCCACACCAGCCCAGTCCCTGTGGATGGCTGCAACTGCCCCGAGGGCACCTACCTGAACCACAAGGCCGAGTGTGTGCGCAAGGCACAATGCCCCTGCCTGCTGGACAACAACAAGTTCGTCCTAGCTGACCAGTCCACCATGGTCAATGGGGTCATCTGGTGAGGTTCAACAGGGCTAGGAGGGCCAGGTGGGGGAGAAGCCCTGTCCACAAGTAGCTCACGCACTTCTCTCCTCACAGCTACTGCATCAACGGGCGGCTGAGCTGCCCACGGCAGCGGGAGATATTCTTGGGTGCGTACACTGCCCGAGGCCGGCCGGTGGGACCCTGCAGTACCCTCGGCCTCCCCCAGGCCTGACCTCACCCTCCCCTTCCCTGCAGAAGAATCCTGCCCAGCCCCCAAGACCTTCCAGTCCTGCAGCCAGTCATCGGAGGACAAATTTGGGGCAGCGTGTGCCCCAACATGCCAGATGCTGGCCACTGGCAGTGCCTGTGTAAGGGGCAGTGAGGACTAGCTTGCTGGGCCACCAGAGGGATTCCACAAACCCACAGAGCCAGCACTGTGTGGGGCCATGCTCTGACCCTTTGCCCCTCAGTCTCTGTTCTAGTGGCTGATGCTGGGTAGGGCGGGAGTGGGGGGGCAGGAAGGTCAGGTCAGGAGTGGTTCCTTGGCTGGGCAGCTGGAGAACAGGGGTGCTTGTCTGTGGGGTTCTGTGAGGAGAGGGACTGGCCCCCCAGCTTGGGAAGTGTAGCCACCCATGCCTGTGGGCCCAGGAGCCCAGCCTGATACACCAGGCATGGATACTTCCATAAGGGAGGGGTGGCTTTGCTAAGAGAAAAGTCCAGCTGCCAGAGATCCCAGAGCAGGGCTGAACACAGGGATAGGGTCTGGTCTTTTTTTTTTTTTTTTTTTTTGTGGTACTGGGGATTGAACTCAGGGCCTCATGCATGCAAGGCAAACACTAAACCACTAAGCTATATCCCCAGCCCAGGGATAGGGTCTGGGAGGATTGCTGGGAGTCTCAGGGCCTAGGGGTGGAGCAGCAACTGGCTAAGACTGCCCACCACATGCCGATAACCCCACCTTCCCTCAGGTGCCCACCAAGTGTGAATCTGGCTGCGTCTGTGCTGACGGGCTCTATGAGAACACCGACGGGCAGTGTGTGCCCCCGGAGGAGTGCCCATGTGACTTTGCAGGGGTCTCCTACCCTGGGGGTGCAGAGCTCCACACCGACTGTAAAACCTGGTAGGCCGCACCTTGCCCCGGGTGCCCATGGGGCCATCTGAGCAGGCAGGAGCACATGGAGGTGGGGTGCCCAGAGGTGGGGTGCGCTAAAGCACCCTCCATCCCTGGAGGTGGGATGTCCACTGGTGGAGTGCCCTGGACGTGCAGCCTAGGTCTCTGGGAACCCTATGAACCTCCATGTAGAAGAAGGGCTTCCCCCACCATCCCACCCCCACCCTCTCCCCAGTACCTGCTCCCAGGGGAGGTGGACCTGCCAGGAGAATGCCTACTGCCCGTCCACCTGTGTCCTCTACGGGGAGGGCCACATAATCACTTTCGATGGGCAGCGCTTTGTGTTCGAGGGCAACTGCGAGTACATCCTGGCCACGGTAAGTGCCAGCCAGGATTACAGCTACAGAGAGCCAGGGTGGGGCCTCAAGGGCCCCTCCTCAGCAGCCCCTCCCTGCAGGATGGCTGCGGTGCCAACAGCTCTGAGCCCACCTTCAAGATTCTGACAGAGAACGTCATCTGTGGGAAGTCAGGGGTCACCTGCTCCCGAGCCATCAGTATCTTCATAGGCGTGAGTGGCTGGGCCCCACAGGGTAGGAGGGGTAAGGGTCTGCTGTCACTTGGCTGGACCCTCAACTTCCAGGTTCCCCTAGATCCCCCTTCACTGAGCAGCCCTCCCCATCTGTACCACAGCTCAGAGCAGGAGACTGCTCACCAACCAGGCATCTGCACACTCATCCTGGTGGCTGCATGGCCTCCACCAGGCTCCCAGGCTCATGGGTAGAGGGGAGAGAGCTCTGCAGGAGGCTGAGCCTGTTTCCACATGTTCTGAAGCCCTCTGCCCAGAGTTAGCTCCCCACAGGTGCTCTCTACATTCGTGTCTTGATAGACATGGTCAGCCCTGTCTTAGGGAACTCAGCCCAGAGACAGAACCCAACCACAGGATACTGGGGGAGTTGACCAGGCAGCCTATGACCACCTCCACTCCACAGGGCCTGTCCATCACGATGGCAGACAGGAACTACACGGTCAGCGGGGAGGACCCTTCCGTGCACTTCCAGGTGAAGTCCAACAGCCTGAACCTCATCCTGGACGTGGGCATCCCGGGGTGGCTCAACCTGACACTGATCTGGAACAAGCATATGAGTGTCACCATCAAGATCAGCCGCACCTCCAAGGTACCCACCACACGCTTGCCAGTGCACCCTAGCCAGCAGCCCTCTCTGCCTGCGGGTGGGCGGAGGACTTGTGAAGCCTGTCTGGCTGCCTGCAGGACACACTCTGTGGCTTGTGTGGTAACTACAACGGGAACATGAAGGACGACTTTGAGACGCGCAGTATGTATGTAGCATCCAGTGAGCTGGAGTTTGTTAACTCGTGGAAGGAGAACCCACTGTGTGGAGATGCGAGCTATGTGGTAGATCCCTGCAGCCTGAACACTTTCCGCCTCTCCTGGGCCGAGCGCAAGTGCAGTATCATCAACAGCCAGACCTTCGCTGCCTGCCACAGCAAGGTGGGTCCTCAGGGTCCCCATGCCCAGAGCCCAGGGGTACCGGGCTCTGTCTGTCACAATGGGAAGCCAGACAAAGTCCTCCCTCCAGAACGGCCAGGGGGACGGGTACAAAGAGGGCTGAGTCCCCTCACGCTGTGGGGCGTTCAACAGCACCAGGCTTCCATCCACTAGAAGCCAGTAGCAGCACCCAGACAGTGCAGAGTACCCCGGTGGAAGCATTGCCCAGGCAGAACCCCTGCTCTGGGGTGTGTGATCAGGAAAGGGGACACTCTGGGGTAGGAGATGGCCCTGCCCAGCAATGAGTTTCCTGGACTCAGGAACTCCTAGGACAGTCCGTGATTCTTGGAACTCAGTAAGACTGAATGGTCTTCAGCATAGTGCAGCAGGGACCAGCTTGGTGCATTCAGAGGCTCTGAGTGTACAAGCGCAGGTGTGTGGGGGAAGGGGGTTTGAGGAAGGAGCAGGCCAGAGGAGCTACAGCACTGGTTACCCACACTCTGGTGTCTGAGAGACTAAACATGGATCAGATCGTCCAAGGAAGACTTGGCTGAACACCAACAGCACTAACTGGCAGCAGCTGAGGGCTGCAGTTCCTATGAGACTGGACCTGGGCTCCAGTGAGCAGGGCTGAGCCTCAATACCCAGGCCCTGCATGCAACAAAGCCTGCACTCGGCTATACATCTGTCACAGCAGCTGGATGCTGACCTGTGTGCCGCCCTGCAGGTGTACCACTTGCCCTACTATGAGGCCTGTGTGCATGACACGTGCGGATGTGACACGGGCGGTGACTGCGAGTGTCTGTGCGATGCGGTGGCCGCCTATGCCCAGGCCTGCCTGGACAAGGGCGTGTGTGTGGACTGGAGGGCCCCAGACTTCTGCCGTGAGTGTTCCACCCCTTCACCTGCCCCACCCAGGGACTCACCATAGAAGCCCTCTCCCAGGCAGGTGCTAGGTTATGCCCCTGCAGGGCTGCTCTGGGCCTGCAGCCATGCTCTGCCAGGATCCCTCAAGAGGAGACCCCCCCCTCCCAATAGAACCTGAGCCTCCCATGCCTGGCTCTGGCCTCACTATTGCCTGACGGGTGCCTTCTTCCCAGCGGTCTACTGTGACTTCTACAACAGCCACACACAGGTCGGTGACAGTGAGTACCAGTACACACAGAAGATCAATTGCA
The DNA here is from genome assembly GCF_047511655.1 of Castor canadensis. Classification (NCBI taxonomy): domain Eukaryota; kingdom Metazoa; phylum Chordata; class Mammalia; order Rodentia; family Castoridae; genus Castor; species Castor canadensis. Next base: position 208,614,944 of record NC_133386.1, read on the forward strand.
CATGGCACTACCAGCCCTGTCTCTGCCCCGGCAGCCTGGAGAGCTTCCAGGACACCAACGTCGAAGGTAACAGGGACACACACACCATGCCACATGCTAAAACATGTGTATTAATGCTGCTCGTGCATCCACACCTTCATTCACAAATTCACTCGTTCACTCAAACATCAGCATGCATCCACTCACACACGTTAGTTCACCTACACATTCATTCCCTTGCACACACATTTACTCAGCAGTGGCCCAGTTCTGAGATGGGACATGGCCTCACACAAAAATAGCCCTGACCTGCAGGAGGGGCTTTCCCTTCTGGCCAGGGAGAGATGCTCGAAAATCAAAATAAGGAAGCAAAAAACTGTCAGATGATACACATGCCACACTGAAAAACAGGTGCCACAAGACCACTGTGGCCAGGTGGACTATGCAGAACATGAGTCAGGTCAGAGAGGGCCAAGTCAGTGTGGGGAACATTGGCAAAGCACAGGAAGATAAGATAGGACCAGGATCTGGGGCAGGGGTGGAAGGGAGACAAATAGAGAGACAGAGATTTCCATGTCAAAAGGGCAGTTGGAGCCATGGAAGCTGAGGGCCAGAACAAGGAACGCTAGCCACACAGGGTGGAGGCCCTGGAGCCCAACGAGTAGTTTTAGAGGCTGGAGGGAGGCTGGAGGAAGGAAGTGGATTGCAAGTGGGCATGACTGGGGGCAGGTGAACCCAGCCGGTGGAGGGGTGGCCAGGTGTGAGGACACTGAGCCTGGCCTTTCTCTGCCCCAGGCTGCTACAACTGCTCCCAGGACAAGTACTTCGACCACAACCAGGGTTCCTGTGTGCCTTGCAGTAAGTCCAGGCAGCCTGCCAAGACCACCAGCAGCACAGTCCTGGGCAGCTTGGACTGGACACCTGTGCTGGTAGAACATGTGCCTCTGCACTCTGAGCTCCAGCACCCCTGCCAGGGACCTGGCCCCCTGGGGTGCAGCAATTACCCACAGACTCAGGCAGCATCCAGGAAACAACAAAGACACAGGCAACACAGCACCAGACTCCATTTGCTTCCCTCCCCTTCCCCTGCCCACTCATTCAACCCTAACCTCAGGGCAGAGCTCTGGTCCTTCCAGGGCTTTGTGGCGTCCAGTGCAATCTTTCTGAGAATCCAGCTCCAGGCATCCTGGAGAGACACCACCCTGTCACAGCAGCCTGTCTGCTCCCCTCCAGCCCCTGCCAGGCTAATAGCAAAGGGCGGGGGGAGGGGGGTGGAGAACAAGACGGGACAGGGCACAGAACAGACCAGCCCTCTGGGGTGGGCTCCAAGCCCATTTAGCGACTTAGCCCTGGGTGGGGAGATGGTGGGGAAGCTGCATAAGCAGTGGCCACTGATGGTCCCTTCCTCTAGCAGTGCTATATGCAGACACTCAGAGTCATGGGATCACAGGCTTTCTTCCTGGGGCCTTATCCTAGCTCCAGTGGATAGCCCCTCCCCACTAGCCCTACCTCAGTGTCTGTTGGTCCCTGGGAGCAGGGCAGGGAACACACCTTGCAGTCCCTATCAGAGGGGAAGGAGTGTACAAAGCTTAGTTCTTGCTTGACCATTGACTCTGCCCATTCGGTTCTCAGTGGACCTGTCACTGAGCATGAAGCCGGGTCTCCAATAGGTGAGTCCCCCAGAAGGCACCAGCAGGAGCCCACGCTGCTCTCAAAGGACCATGGGCCACCCCTACCCCTCTCACCCAGCCCCTCCAGCCCCGGGGCTGCAAATCTTCACTCAGCAGGCAGGCAGGCCTCTTCCCAATGGGGCATCAGGGCCAGCCCCTGCCTATCCATGAGGGTACGTCTGCTCCCAACACAGGCTCAGGTCCCACAGAAGTTCCATCCACCTCGGCGACCCCCAGCACTACGCAATTCCACAGCTCCAACTCCTCAGCCACACCTGGGCTGACAGGACATCCAACCACACCCTTGACCGAGCCCTCCACCCCTTCCTCCATGGAGGGAGGGACAACTTGGACCACCCTCAGCAAACCCACAGTCTCCTCAGAAGGTAACACAGAGGGGACACAAGAGACCCTCTGGGCATGGGGCAAAGGGCATCTACTGCCTTCCACTGAGACACCCATTGGGGCAGATTCTCTCAAGCTGGTCACAAGATACAGCCATTCTGTGCCATCTGATATTACTACCAGAACAGGCAGGGTATGTTGGGTCTCCCCATCACAGCCCTCCCTACCCCTACACACAGCAGTACCTCCATCTGCTGCCTGGGGACTGAAGTACACAGGACACAGCTGATCACGTGAGGGTAGAGGGGTGTCTGTCTGCCCACATGAGCCTGTACTCATATCTCTTGCCATGAGGCCACCCTAGTCAGGTAGACCCTGTAGGACATAAGAATCAGGGATGGAAAGCAAGAGCTGCTGCTCCTCTAAGGAGCAGCCAAGACCTTACAGGAGAAACCAAAGTAAAGGACAGAAGCAGAGCCTTAGACACCAGCCTGGGAAATGCACATGGGATCAAGGGAGATATTCCCTGGCTGTCCTCCGCAGAATCACCTCGAACCACCATGGCAGTCACCCCACTGCAAACATCACCTGTGATACCTACAGCCACACCAAAATCAACAGTCACAGGACTCACAGTGACCCAGGCCACAACTGAGCCCACAGTATCCTCACTTAGCCAAGCTACAAAGTCCACAGCTCAGTCAACATCACGAACCACAACTGCACCACTACACCACTCAGCAACACCTGGGATGTCCCCCAGCCAAGGTAAGTCATAGCCCATGGGTTCCCAGGTGCACAACAGGTGAGCCTGAAGGAGGGTCTGTGTTTCCCAGAATGCAACTTGTAGGAGAGAGTGCAGGCAAGCAGCAGGAGGGTCAGTGACAGCTGCACACCACCCACTGACTCAAGTCCTGGGACATACAGTCCACGGGAAAAGTCACAGTTGTTAGGATGGCAAATCCACAAGAGGAGAGGGTGGAGCCCAGATGCTCAAAAACTGCAGTGAAAGAGGCTCCAAGGAAATCAGGTGGCAGGGAAAGCAAGAGAAAACGGAAAGAACAGAGACTCGGGAAACTGGGGACCCTGAAGGGGCATCCCATATGGTTGGAAAAGAAAATCCTCCTGACCAGGGACACCCAGGGAATATCTCCTGTGATCTCATGTGCATTTCCCTAGCTAAGGAACACAGCACAACATATGTATACCACTGGGGATGGAACTAGAGAACACTAACGGCTGCCATGATCCACAGGAACATCCGTGACTGCAGAAAGGCCAGTTACAACAAATCCAGTGACAGAGCACACAGAACCACCTTCATTGGACAAGACCACCCTGACCACGCAGAAGCCAGAAAACAGCAGTGGCACCACTACAACAACCAGTGTGGGGACCCAACACACTGCATCACCCAGCAGACCTCCCATCACCCCAATGACCACACACTCCCCACCCACCACTTCTGTCTCCACCATTCTACACAACACAGGTCTCTCCACAAGAATGACCCTCCAGACCAGGACTTTTCAGACATCATCTTCCTCTGAAACATCACTAACCTCTCTGATTCCAACATTCTCTACCTCCTCCGTGACAACAAGCAGCCCACATATGCACTCATCCTCCTCCACCCGAAGAACCACTACACCCATTCTGACACCCACCATAACCCAAGGAACAGGACACACATATATAACCTCCCCACTGACTTCCAGCACCGTGACCACCACCCAAGAAAACACTTCATTCAGCACAGAAAGGACCCCTACTTCCTCCATATCACACACTTCATCTGCACCAGACCATTATTCCACAACCTCTCCAGCCAGTACCACCACGTCCAAGCTCACCAGTAGTGGCACTGGAACACCAGTGGCCCACACCAACTCTGCCACACCTAGCAGCTCCAATACCCCATTCACCACACACTCATCACCTTCAGTTCCTGTCTCCACCACTCCACACACCACAGGACAACCCACGGAAACTTTACACCAGACCTCCAGCACATTTCCTACTCCTTCTGTCCCCAAGACATCATTGTCCTCTGTGTTTCCAACATTCTCCACCTCCTCTGTGACACCAACTTCTCACACCATCATGCCCAGCAGTTCACACACGATTCCTTCTTCCTCTACCACAAGATCCACTGGTACCATTCTGCCAACCACACAAGGAACAGACACCACACACTCAGCGACCACACAAACACCACTATCACAGACTTCCACCACCAGGGCCTCCTCCCAAACTCACAGTTCATTCACCACAGAAAAAACCTCTACCTCCCTTGTGTCACATTCATCCTCAATGCCACACCATCAATCCTCGTCAGCTCTGAGCACCACCACCACACACCAGTCCACCAGCAGTGGAATTGTGACCCCACTGACCCACACCAACTCTGCCACACCTAGCAGCTCCCACACCCCGTTCACCACACACTCATCACCCACAATTCCTGTCTCCACCACTACACACACCACAGGACCACCCACGGAAACTTCACGCCAGACCTCCAGCTCCTATCATACTCCAACTGTCTCCCAGACTTCATTGTCCTCTGCGTTTCCAACATTCTCCACCTCCTCTGTGACACCAAGTTCTCACACCATCACTCCCAGCAGTTCACACATGGTCCCTTCAGCCTCTGTCACAAGATCCACTGCTACCATTCTGCCAACCACACAAAGAACACAGACCACACACTCAGCAACCACACAAACAGCACTACCGACCTCCACCACCTTGGCCACCACCCAAACTCACGAATCATCCACCACAGAAAAAACATCTACCTCCCTCATGTCACATCCTTCCTCAACAACACACCATCAATCCACATCAGCTGTCAGCACCACCACCACGCACGAGTCCACCAGTAGTGGAACTGTGACCTCACTGGCCCACACCAACTCTGAAACACCTAGCAGCACCCACACCCCATTCACCACACACTCATCACCATCAGTTCCTGTCTCCACCACTACACACACCACAGGATCACCCACGGAAACTTCACGCCAGACCTCCAGCTCCTATCATACTCCAACTGTCTCCCAGACTTCATTGCCCTCTGTGTTTCCAACATTCTCCACCTCCTCTGTGACACCATCTTCTCACACCATCAAGCCCAGCAGTTCACACATGGTTTCTTCTTCCTCCACCAGAAGAACCACTGGTCCCATTCTGCCAACCACACAAGGAACAGAGACCACACACTCAGCAACCACACAAACACCACTACCACTAACTTCCACCACCTTTACCACAACCCAAACTCATGGTTCATCCACCACAGAAAAAACATCTACCTCCTTCTTGTCACATCCTTCCTCAACGACACACCATCAATCCACGTCAGCTGTCAGTACCACCACCACGCACAAGTCCACCAGTAGTGGAACTGTGACCTCAGTGGCCCACACCAACTCTGAAACACCTAGCAGCTCCCACACCCCATTCACCACACACTCATCACCATCAGTTCCTGTCTCCACCACTACACACACCACAGGACCCCCCAAGGAAACTTCGCTGCAGACCTCCAGCACTTTTCCTACATCATCAGTCCAACAGACATCACTGTCCTCTGTATTTCCAACGTTCTCCACCTCCTCTGTGACAAAAACATCTCACACCATCACTCCCAGCAGTTCACACACAGTCCCTTCTGCCTCTGCCACAAGATCCACTGGTACCACACAGCCAACCACACAGGGAACAGAGACCACACACTCAACGACCACACAAACAGCACTACCACAGACTTCCACCACCACGGCCTCCTCCCAAACTCTCAGTTCATTCACCACAGAAAAAACCTCTACCTCCCTTGTGTCACTTTCATCCTCAATGCCACACCATCAATCCTCGTCAGCTCTGAGCACCACCACCACACACCAGTCCACCAGTAGTGGAACTGTGACCTCACTGGCCCACACCAACTCTGCCACACCTAGCAGCTCCCACACCCCATTCACAACACACTCATCACCCACAATTTCTGTCTCCACCACTCCACACACCACAGGACTCCCTACGGAATCTTCCTTCCAGACCACCAGCACCTTTCCTACTCCATCTGTCCCACAGACATCACTGTCCTCTGTATTTCCAACGTTCTCCACTTCCTTTGTAACATCAACATCTCACACCATCACTCCCAGCAGTTCACACATGGTCCCTTCAGCCTCTGTCACAAGATCCACTGCTACCATTCCGCCAACCACACAAAGAACAGAGACCACACACTCAGCAACCACACACACAGCACTACCGACTTCCACCACCTTGGCCACCACCCAAACTCACGAAACATCCACCACAGAAAAAACATCTACCTCCCTCATGTCACATCCTTCCTCAACAACACACCATCAATCCACATCAGCTGTCAGCACCACCACCACGCACGAGTACACCAGTAGTGGAACTGTGACCTCAGTGGCCCACACCAACTCTGAAACACCTACCAGCTCCCACACCCCATTCACCACACACTCATCACCATCAGTTCCTGTCTCCACCACTACACACACCACAGGACCACCCACAGAAACCTCAGGCCAGACCTCCAGCTCCTATCATACTCCAACTGTCTCCCAGACTTCATTGCCCTCTGTGTTTCCAACATTCTCCACCTCCTCTGTGACACCATCTTCTCACACCATCACGCCCAGCAGTTCACACATGGTTTCTTCTTCCTCCACCAGAAGAACCACTGGTCCCATTCTGCCAACCACACAAGGAACAGAGACCACACACTCAGCAACCACACAAACAGCACTACTGACTTTCACCACCTTGGCCACCACCCAAACTCACAGTTCATCCACCACAGAAAAAACATCTACCTCCTTCTTGTCACATCCTTCCTCAACGACACAGCATCAATCCACATCAGCTGTCAGCACCACCACCACGCACGAGTCCACCAGTAGTGGAACTGTGACCTCAGTGGCCCACACCAACTCTGAAACACCTAGCAGCTCCAACACCCCATTCACCACACACTCTTCACCCACAGTTCCTGTCTCCATCACTACACACACCACAGGACCACCCACAGAAACTTCCCTCCAGACCTCCAGCACCTTTCCTACTCCATCTGTCCCACAGACATCACTGTCTTCCTTGTTTCCAACATTCTCCACCTCCTCTGTGACAAAAACATCTCGCACCATCACTCCCAGCATTTCACACATTGTCTCTTCAGCATCTGTCACAAGATCCACTGGTACCATTCCGCCAACCACACAAAGAACAGACACTACACACTCAGCAACCACACACACAGCACTACCGACTTCCACCACCTTGGCCACCACCCAAACTCACAAATCATCCACCACAGAAAAAACATCTACGTCCCTCGTGTCACATCCTTCCTCAACAACACACCATCAATCCACATCAGCTGTCAGCACCACCATCACGCACGAGTCCACCAGTAGTGGAACTGTGACCTCAGTGGCCCACACCAACTCTGAAACACCTAGTAGCTCCAACACCCCATTCACCACACACTCATCACCTACAGTTCCTGTCTCCACCACTACACACACCACAGGACCACCCACGGAAACTTCACGCCAGACCTCCAGCTCCTATCATACTCCAACTGTCTCCCAGACTTCATTGTCCTCTGTGTTTCCAACATTCTCCACCTCCTCTGTGACACCATCTTCTCACACCATCAAGCCCAGCAGTTCACACATGGTTTCTTCTTCCTCCACCAGAAGAACCACTGGTCCCATTCTGCCAACCACACAAGGAACAGAGACCACACACTCAGCAACCACACAAACACCACTACCACTAACTTCCACCACCTTTACCACAACCCAAACTCATGGTTCATCCACCACAGAAAAAACATCTACCTCCTTCTTGTCACATCCTTCCTCAACGACACACCATCAATCCACGTCAGCTGTCAGTACCACCACCACGCACAAGTCCACCAGTAGTGGAACTGTGACCTCAGTGACTCACACCAACTCTGAAACACCTAGCAGCACCCACACCCCATTCACCACACACTCATCACCATCAGTTCCTGTCTCCACCACTACACACACCACAGGACCCCCCAAGGAAACTTCTCTGCAGACCTCCAGCACTTTTCCTACATCATCAGTCCAACAGACATCACTGTCCTCTGTGTTTCCAACGTTCTCCACCTCCTCTGTGACAAAAACATCTCACACCATCACTCCCAGCAGTTCACACACAGTCCCTTCTGCCTCTGCCACAAGATCCACTGGTACCACACAGCCAACCACACAGGGAACAGAGACCACACACTCAACGACCACACAAACACCACTACCACAGACTTCCACCACCACGGCCTCCTCCCAAACTCTCAGTTCATTCACCACAGAAAAAACCTCTACCTCCCTTGTGTCACATTCATCCTCAACGCCACACCATCAATCCTCGTCAGCTCTGAGCACCACCACCACACACCAGTCCACCAGTAGTGGAACTGTGACCTCACTGGCCCACACCAACTCTGCCACACCTAGCAGCTCCCACACCCCATTCACAACACACTCATCACCCACAATTTCTGTCTCCACCACTCCACACACCACAGGACTCTCTACGGAATCTTCCTTCCAGACCACCAGCACCTTTCCTACTCCATCTGTCCCACAGACATCACTGTCCTCTGTATTTCCAACGTTCTCCACCTCCTTTGTAACATCAACATCTCACACCATCACTCCCAGCAGTTCACACATGGTCCCTTCAGCCTCTGTCACAAGATCCACTGCTACCATTCCGCCAACCACACAAAGAACACAGACCACACACTCAGCAACCACACACACAGCACTACCGACCTCCACCACCTTGGCCACCACCCAAACTCACGAATCATCCACCACAGAAAAAACATCTACCTCCCTCATGTCACATCCTTCCTCAACAACACACCATCAATCCACATCAGCTGTCAGCACCACCACCACGCACAAGTCCACCAGTACTGGAACTGTGACCTCAGTGGCCCACACCAACTCTGAAACACCTAGCAGCTCCAACACCCCATTCACCACACACTCATCACCATCAGTTCCTGTCTCCACCACTACACACACCACAGGATCACCCACGGAAACTTCACGCCAGACCTCCAGCTCCTATCATACTCCAACTGTCTCCCAGACTTCATTGTCCTCTGTGTTTCCAACATTCTCCACCTCCTCTGTGACACCATCTTCTCACACCATCACGCCCAGCAGTTCACACATGGTTTCTTCTTCCTCCACCAGAAGAACCACTGGTACCATTCTGCCAACCACACAAGGAACAGAGACCACACACTCAGCAACCACACAAACAGCCACCACACAAACAGCACTACCACTAACTTCCACCACCTTTACCACAACCCAAACTCATGGTTCATCCACCACAGAAAAAACATCTACCTCCTTCTTGTCACATCCTTCCTCAACGACACACCATCAATCCACGTCAGCTGTCAGTACCACCACCACGCACGAGTCCACCAGTAGTGGAACTGTGACCTCAGTGGCCCACACCAACTCTGAAACACCTACCAGCTCCCATACCCCATTCACAACACACTCATCACCCACAATTTCTGTCTCCACCACTCCACACACCACAGGACTCCCTACGGAATCTTCCTTCCAGACCACCAGCACCTTTCCTACTCCATCTGTCCCACAGACATCACTGTCCTCTGTATTTCCAACGTTCTCCACCTCCTTTGTAACATCAACATCTCACACCATCACTCCCAGCAGTTCACACATGGTCCCTTCAGCCTCTGTCACAAGATCCACTGCTACCATTCCGCCAACCACACAAAGAACAGAAACCACACACTCAGCAACCACACAAACAGCACTACTGACCTCCACCTCCTTGGCCACCACCCAAACTCACAAATCATCCACCACAGAAAAAACATCTACCTCCTTCTTGTCACATCCTTCCTCAACAACACACCATCAATCCACATCAGCTGTCAGCACCACCACCACGCACGAGTCCACCAATAGTGGAACTGTGACCTCAGTGACTCACACCAACTCTGCCACACCTAGCAGCTCCCACACCCCATTCACAACACACTCATCACCCACAATTCCTGTCTCCACCACTACACACACCACAGGACCACCCACAGAAACTTCACGCCAGACCTCCAGCTCCTATCATACTCCAACTGTCTCCCAGACTTCATTGTCCTCTGTGTTTCCAACATTCTCCACCTCCTCTGTGACACAAAGTTCTCACACCATCACGCCCAGCAGTTCACACATGGTCCCTTCAGCCTCTGTCACAAGATCCACTGCTACCATTCCGCCAACCACACAAAGAACACAGACCACACACTCAGCAACCACACACACAGCACTACCGACCTCCACCACCTTGGCCACCACCCAAACTCACGAATCATCCACCACAGAAAAAACATCTACCTCCTTCTTGTCACATCCTTCCTCAACAACACACCATCAATCCACGTCAGCTGTCAGCACCACCACCACGCACGAGTCCACCAGTAGTGGAACTGTGACCTCAGTGGCCCACACCAACTCTGAAACACCTACCAGCTCCAACACCCCATTCACCACACACTCATCACCTACAGTTCCTGTCTCCACCACTTCACACACCACAGGACCACCCACGGAAACTTCACGCCAGACCTCCAGCTCCTATCATACTCCAACTGTCTCCCAGACATCACTGTCCTCTGTGTTTCCAACGTTCTCCACCTCCTCTGTGACAAAAACATCTCACACCATCACGCCCAGCAGTTCACACTTGGTCACTTCTGCCTCTATCACAAGATCCACAGGTACCACACAGCCAACCACACAGGGAACAGAGACCACACACTCAGCGACCACACAAACACCACTACCACAGACTTCCACCACCATGGCCTCCTTCCAAACTCACGGTTCATTCACCACAGAAACAACCTCTACCTCCCTTGTGTCACTTTCATCCTCAACGCCACACCATCAATCCTCGTCAGCTCTGAGCACCACCACCACACACCAGTCCACCAGTAGTGGAACTGTGACCTCAGTGACCCACACCAACTCTGCCACACCTAGCAGCTCCCACACCCCATTCACAACACACTCTTCACCAACAGTTCCCGTCTCCACCACTACACACACCACAGGATCCCCTACGGAAACCTCCCTCCAGACCTCCAGCACCTATCATACTCCATCTGTCCCCCAGACATCATTGTCTTCTGTGTTTCCAACATTCTCCACCTCCTCGGTGACACTGACTTCTCACACCATCACTCCCAGCAGTCCACACATGGTCCCTTCTGTCTCCACCCCAGTGCCTACAGGCACCTCCTCAACTAAAGTCACAGGGCCCACACACACAACATTACCACTCACTTCAAGCATCATGGCCACCACCCAAGAAAACACTTCATTCAGTACAGAAAGGACCTCTACTTCCTCCATATCACACACTTCATCTGCACCAGACCATTATTCCACAACCTCTCCAGCCAGCACCACCACGTCCAAGCTCACCAGTAGTGGCACTGGCACACCAGTGGCCCACACCAACTCTGCCACACCTAGCAGCTCCAATACCCCATTCACCACACACTCATCACCTTCAGTTCCTGTCTCCACCACTCCACACACCACAGGACAACCCACGGAAACTTCACGCCAGACCTCCAGCACCTTTTCTACTCCATCTGTCCCACAGACATCACTGTCCTCTGTGTTTCCAACGTTCTCCACCTCCTCTGTAACAAAAACATCTCACACCATCACTCCCAGCAGTTCACACATTGTCCCTTCTGCCTCTGCCACAAGATCCACCGGTACCATTATACCAACAACACAAGGAACAGAGACCACACACTCAGCGACCACACAAACAGCACTACCACAGACTTCCACCACCATGGCCACCTCCCAAACTCTCAGTTCAATCACCACAGAAAAAACCTCTACCTCCCTTGTGTCACATTCATCCTCAACGCCACACCATCAATCCTCCTCAGCTCTGAGCACCACCACCACACACCAGTCCACCAGTAGTGGAACTGTGACCTCACTGGCCCACACCAACTCTGCCACACCTAGCAGCACCCACACCCCATTCACAACACACTCATCACCCACAATTTCTGCCTCCACCACTCCACACACCACAGGACTCCCTACGGAATCTTCCTTCCAGACCACCAGCACCTTTCCTACTCCATCTGTCCCACAGACATCACTGTCCTCTGTATTTCCAACGTTCTCCACTTCCTTTGTAACATCAACATCTCACACCATCACTCCCAGCAGTTCACACATGGTCCCTTCAGCCTCTGTCACAAGATCCACTGCTACCATTCCGCCAACCACACAAAGAACAGAGACCACACACTCAGCAACCACACACACAGCACTACCGACTTCCACCACCTTGGCCACCACCCAAACTCACGAAACATCCACCACAGAAAAAACATCTACCTCCCTCATGTCACATCCTTCCTCAACAACACACCATCAATCCACATCAGCTGTCAGCACCACCACCACGCACGAGTACACCAGTAGTGGAACTGTGACCTCAGTGGCCCACACCAACTCTGAAACACCTACCAGCTCCCACACCCCATTCACCACACACTCATCACCATCAGTTCCTGTCTCCACCACTACACACACCACAGGATCACCCACGGAAACCTCAGGCCAGACCTCCAGCTCCTATCATACTCCAACTGTCTCCCAGACTTCATTGTCCTCTGTGTTTCCAACATTCTCCACCTCCTCTGTGACACCAAGTTTTCACACCATCAATCCCAGCAGTTCACACATGGTCCCTTCGGCCACAGTCACAAGATCCACTGGTACCATTCCGCCAACCACACAAAGAACAGACACTACACACTCAGCAACCACACACATAGCACTACCGACTTCCACCACCTTGGCCACCACCCAAACTCACGAATCATCCACCACAGAAAAAACATCTACGTCCCTCGTGTCACATCTTTCCTCAACAACACAACATCAATCCACATCAGCTGTCAGCACCACCACCACGCACGAGTCCACCAGTAGTGGAACTGTGACCTCACTGGCCCACACCAACTCTGCCACACCTAGCAGCTCCCACACCCCATTCACCACACACTCATCACCCACAGTTCCTGTCTCCACCACTTCACACACCACAGGACCACCCACGGAAACTTCACGCCAGACCTCCAGCTCCTATCATACTCCAACTGTCTCCCAGACTTCATTGTCCTCTGTGTTTCCAACATTCTCCACCTCCTCTGTGACACCAAGTTTTCACACCATCAATCCCAGCAGTTCACACATGGTCCCTTCGGCCACAGTCACAAGATCCACTGGTACCATTCCACCAACCACACAAGGTACAGAGACCACACACTCAACTACCACACACACAGCCACCACACAAACAGCACTACCACTAACTTCCACCACCTTTACAACCCAAACTCATGGTTCATCCACCACAGAAAAAACATCTACCTCCTTCTTGTCACATCCTTCCTCAACAACACACCATCAATCCACATCAGCTGTCAGCACCACCACAACGCATGAGTCCACCAGTAGTGGAACTGTGACCTCAGTGGCCCACACCAACTCTGAAACACCTAGCAGCTCCCACACCCCATTCACAACACACTCATCACCCACAATATCTGTCTCCACCACTCCACACACCACAGCACTCCCTACGGAATCTTCCTTACAGACCTCCAGCACCTTTCATACTCCATCTGTCCCACAAACATCATTGTCTTCTGTGTTTCCAACATTCTCCACCTCCTCGGTGACACCGACTTCTCACACCGTCACTCCCAGCAGTTCACACATGGTCCCTTCAGCCTCTGTCACAAGATCCACTGCTACCATTCCGCCAACCACACAAAGAACAGAGACCACACACTCAGCAACCACACACACAGCACTACCGACCTCCACCACCTTGGCCACCACCCAAACTCACGAATCATCCACCACAGAAAAAACATCTACCTCCCTCGTGTCACATCCTTCCTCAACAACACACCATCAACCCACATCAGCTGTCAGCACCACCACCACGCACCAGTCCACCAGTAGTGGAACTGTGACCTCACTGGCCCACACCAACTCTGAAACACCTAGCAGCTCCCACACCCCATTCACCACACACTCATCACCTTCAGTTCCTGTCTCCACCACTACACACACCACAGGATCACCCACGGAAACTTCACGCCAGACCTCCAGCTCCTATCATACTCCAACTGTCTCTCAGACTTCATTGTCCTCTGTGTTTCCAACATTCTCCACCTCCTCTGTGACACCATCTTCTCACACCATCACGCCCAGCAGTTCACACATGGTTTCTTCTTCCTCCACCAGAAGAACCACTGGTACCATTCTGCCAACCACACAAGGAACAGAGACCACACACTCAGCAACCACACACACAGCCACCACACAAACAGCACTACCACTAACTTCCACCACCTTTACCACAACCCAAACTCATGGTTCATCCACCACAGAAAAAACATCTACCTCCTTCTTGTCACATCCTTCCTCAACGACACACCATCAATCCACGTCAGCTGTCAGCACCACCACCACGCACGAGTCCACCAGTAGTGGAACTGTGACCTCAGTGGCCCACACCAACTCTGAAACACCTAGCAGCTCCCACACCCCATTCACCACACACTCTTCACCAACAATTCCTGTCTCCACCACTTCACACACCACAGGACCCCCCAAGGAAACTTCTCTGCAGACCTCCAGCACTTTTCCTACATCAACAGTCCGACAGACATCACTGTCCTCTGTGTTTCCAACATTCTCCACCTCCTCTGTGACAAAAACATCTCACACCATCACGCCCAGCAGTTCACACTTGGTCACTTCTGCCTCTATCACAAGATCCACAGGTACCACACAGCCAACCACACAGGGAACAGAGACCACACACTCAGCGACCACACAAACACCACTACCACAGACTTCCACCACCATGGCCTCCTCCCAAACTCTCAGTTCATTCACCACAGAAAAAACCTCTACCTCCCTTGTGTCACATTCATCCTCAACGCCACACCATCAATCCTCATCAGCTCTGAGCACCACCACCACACACCAGTCCACCAGTAGTGGAACTGTGACCTCACTGGCCCACACCAACTCTGCCACACCTAGCAGCTCCCACACCCCATTCACAACACACTCATCACCCACAATTTCTGTCTCCACCACTCCACACACCACAGGACTCCCTACGGAATCTTCCTTCCAGACCTCCAGCACCTTTCATACTCCATCTGTCCCACAGACATCATTGTCTTCTGTGTTTCCAACATTCTCCACCTCCTCTGTGACATCGACTTCTCACACCGTCACTCCCAGCAGTTCACACACAGTCCCTTCTGCCTCTGTCACAAGATCCACTGCTACCATTCCGCCAACCACACAAAGAACAGAGACCACACACTCAGCAACCACACACACAGCACTACCGACTTCCACCACCTTGGCCACCACCCAAACTCACGAATCATCCACCACAGAAAAAACAACTACTTCCGTCGTGTCACATCCTTCCTCAACAACACACCATCAATCCACATCAGCTGTCAGCACCACCACCACGCACGAGTCCACCAATAGTGGAACTGTGACCTCAGTGGCCCACACCAACTCTGAAACACCTAGCAGCTCCCACACCCCATTCACCACACACTCATCACCCACAGTTCCTGTCTCCACCACTACACACACCACAGGATCACCCACGGAAACTTCACGCCAGACCTCCAGCTCCTATCATACTCCAACTGTCTCCCAGACTTCATTGTCCTCTGTGTTTCCAACATTCTCCACCTCCTCTGTGACACCAAGTTCTCACACCGTCACTCCCAGCAGTTCCCACATGGTCCCTTCAGCCTCTGTCACAAGATCCACTGCTACCATTCCGCCAACCACACAAAGAACAGAGACCACACACTCAGCAACCACACCCACATCTCCACCGATTTCCACCACCTTGGCCACCACCCAAACTCACGAATCATCCACCACAGAAAAAACATCTACCTCTGTCGTGTCACATCCTTCATCAACAACACACCATCAATCCACGTCAGCTGTCAGCACCACCACCACGCACGAGTCCACCAGTAGTGGAACTGTGACCTCAGTGGCCCACACCAACTCTGAAACACCTAGCAGCTCCAACACCCCATTCACCACACACTCTTCACCAACAATTCCTGTCTCCACCACTACACAAACCACAGGACCCCCCAAGGAAACTTCTCTGCAGACCTCCAGCACTTTTCCTACATCATCAGTCCGACAGACATCACTGTCCTCTGTGTTTCCAACGTTCTCCACCTCCTCTGTGACAAAAACATCTCACACCATCACGCCCAGCAGTTCACATTTGGTCACTTCTGCCTCTACCACAAGATCCACTGGTACCATTACACCAACAACACAAGGAACAGAGACCACACACTCAGCGACCACACAAACAGCACTACCACAGACTTCCACCACCATGGCCTCCTCCCAAACTCACAGTTCATTCACCACAGAAAAAACCTCTACCTCCCTTGTGTCACTTTCATCCTCAATGCCACACCATCAATCCTCGTCAGCTCTGAGCACCACCACCACACACCAGTCCACCAGTAGTGGAACTGTGACCTCACTGGCCCACACCAACTCTGCCACACCTAGCAGCACCCACACCCCATTCACAACACACTCATCACCCACAATTTCTGTCTCCACCACTCCACACACCACAGGACTCCCTACGGAATCTTCCTTCCAGACCACCAGCACCTTTCCTACTCCATCTGTCCCACAGACATCACTGTCCTCTGTATTTCCAACGTTCTCCACCTCCTTTGTAACATCAACATCTCACACCATCACTCCCAGCAGTTCACACATGGTCCCTTCAGCCTCTGTCACAAGATCCACTGCTACCATTCCGCCAACCACACAAAGAACAGAGACCACACACTCAGCAACCACACAAACAGCACTACCGACTTCCACAACCTTGGCCACCACCCAAACTCACGAATCATCCACCACAGAAAAAACATCTACCTCCCTCGTGTCACATCCTTCCTCAACAACACACCATCAATCCACATCAGCTGTCAGCACCACCACCACGCACGAGTCCACCAGTAGTGGAACTGTGACCTCAGTGGCCCACACCAACTCTGAAACACCTAGCAGCTCCCACACCCCATTCACCACACACTCATCACCCACAGTTCCTGTCTCCACCACTACACACACCACAGGACCACCCACGGAAACTTCACGCCAGACCTCCAGCTCCTATCATACTCCAACTGTCTCCCAGACCTCATTGTCCTCTGTGTTTCCAACATTCTCCACCTCCTCTGTGACACCAAGTTCTCACACCATCACTCCCAGCAGTTCACACATGGTCCCTTCAGCCTCTGTCACAAGGTCCACTGGTACCATTCCGCCAACCACACAAAGAACAGAGACCACACACTCAGCAACCACACACACAGTCACCACACACACACCACTACCAACCTCCACCACCTTGGCCACCACCCAAACTCACGAATCATCCACCACAGAAAAAACATCTACCTCCCTCGTGTCACATCCTTCCTCAACAACACACCATCAATCCACGTCAGCTGTCAGCACCACCACCACACACCAGTCTACCAGTAGTGGAACTGTGACCTCACTGGCCCACACCAACTCTGCCACACCTAGCAGCTCCCACACCCCATTCACCACACACTCATCACCTTCAGTTCCTGTCTTCACCACTACACACACCACAGGACCACCCACGGAAACTTCACGCCAGACCTCCAGCTCCTATCATACTCCAACTGTCTTCCAGACTTCATTGTCCTCTGTGTTTCCAACATTCTCCACCTCCTCTGTGACACCATCTTCTCACACCATCACGCCGAGCAGTTCACACATGGTTTCTTCTTCCTCCACCAGAAGAACCACTGGTACCATTCTGCCAACCACACAAGGAACAGAGACCACACACTCAGCCACCACACACATAGCCATCACACAAACAGCACTACCACTAACTTCCACCACCTTTCCTACAACCCAAACTCATGGTTCATCCACCACTGAGAAAACATCTACCTCTTTCTTGTCACATCCTTCCTCAACAACACACCACCAATACACGTCAGCTGTCAGCACCACCACCACGCACCAGTCCACCAGTAGTGGAACTGTGACCTCAGTGGCCCACACCAACTCTGAAACACCTAGCAGCTCCAACACCCCATTCACCACACACTCATCACCCACAGTTTCTGTGTCCACCACTACACACACCACAGGACCACCCACGGATACTTCACGCCAGACCTCCAGCTCCTATCATACTCCAACTGTCCCCCAGACTTTATTGTCCTCTGTGTTTCCAACATTCTCCACCTCCTCTGTGACACCAAGTTCTCACACCATCATGCCCAGCAGTTCACACATGGTCCCTTCAGCCTCTGTCACAAGATCCACTGCTACCATTCCGCCAACCACACAAACAACAGAGACCACACACTCAAAAACCACACACACAGTCACCACACACACACCACTACCAACCTCCACCACCTTGGCCACCACCCAAACTCACGCTTCATCCACCACAGAAAAAACCTCTACCTCCCTTGTGTCATATCCAGCCTCAACGCCACACCATCAATTCACGTCAGCTCTGAGCACCACCACCACACACCAGTCCACCAGTAGTGGAACTGTGACCTCACTGGCCCACACCAACTCTGCCACACCTAGTAGCTCCCACACCCCATTCACCACACACTCATCACCTACAGTTTCTGTCTCCACCACTTCACACACCACAGGTCCCCCTACGGAAACTTCCCTCCAGAGCTCCAGCACCTCTCCTACTCCATCTGTCACTCAGATATCATTGTCCTCTGTGTTTCCAACATTCTCCACCTCCTCCGTGATACCAACTTCTCACACCACCATCACCTCAAGTGCACACATGGTCTCTTCCAGCTCTTCCCCAATGCCTACAGGCACCATGCTCCCAACTTCCTCAACTAAAGGTACAGGGCCCACACACACAGCCCCACTAATGACTTCCAGCACCACAGCCACCACCATAGCCCACAGTTCTTTCAGCACAGAGAGGACCTCTTCTATTATTAGTATGCAGTCGTCCTCACCTGTCATCTCCAGTGTCAGCCCTTCTTCATCATCTCTGACAACTTCATTATCTCCACATCTAAGCCTCTCTACTGCTTCTGTTTCTTCTACAAATTTGCCACAATCTTCTCCCACACTATCTCATTTCCCAGCATCCAGTACTAGCCTTCTCTCCACATCCAGGACCACATCCCATGTTCCCACCTCCTCCACATCCTCCTCACAATCCACCACTTCTGAGTTTACCTCTCTTACCACGGGAGCCCCCACATCAGGGCTCATGTCATCTACCTTGGCCATGACAGCCTCTCCAAGTTCTCCAGTCACCATCCTCACCACCAGGCCTCCTCATTCCACCTTGCTTCCTACGTCTGTGTTCCTGACCAGTCCTAGCACTTTCCCTGAAAGCCCCTCTGCTTCTACCCTGGAGTCCCCCTCCACTGAGAGCCCCTCTCCCATCATGTCTACATCCAGTCCTCCTGGTAAGTAGTGTCCTTGACTCCTCTGGGCCTTTGGCCCAGGTCCTGACTGAACTGTTTTTTTTTTGGGGGGGAAGGTGGGGCTGGATTTGAACTCAGGGGTTCACACTTGCAAAATAGGCACTCTACTGCCTAAGCCACACCTCTACTCCCTGTCTGAACTCGACAGCACTCTGGACAATAATCTGCTCTTCATTGTCTCCTATACTATCCCTGCCTTATCTTCTTCCTGAATGCCTCCATACTGACCCAGTGCTTGGGCCCGTCCTGGGTCTTTTTGGACCTGACTGCTGCCCCTTTCTCCTCTCCTCTCCCCAGCATACCTCTGCCCTCTACTGCAGAAGGCTCTTTCACATCCCTGGTCTCTGCTGCATTTTGTGTAGTGGCTCACCTGCAACCCATCTCCTGTAGTCTTAAACTTTCTTTGGGCTGGTATCTGCAAACAGTCTTCCACAGCTGTCCCTGGGGAGCTCAGAGGGTTTGAGGGCTCCAGTAGTACAACCTCCTACAGGAGAAAAGAAAACCTGATGCAGGTAGGGTGTCCCTCCACTTGGCTCAATATGGGTGGTCTGACTTTTGTCTCACTCTCATTTCTGACCTCAGGGGCCTGCAGCTTACAGGAGCAAGAGCACCAGATCACCTACCAGGGCTGCACAGCGAATGTGACCCTGACCTACTGCAAGGGCTTCTGCCC
Organism: Castor canadensis; assembly: GCF_047511655.1. Lineage (NCBI taxonomy): Eukaryota > Metazoa > Chordata > Mammalia > Rodentia > Castoridae > Castor > Castor canadensis. The sequence continues at coordinate 208,635,381 of NC_133386.1, forward strand.
CTCTTTGGTCAGGTAAGCCACTAACAGGTGCCCTCCTTCCTGTTAGGCCCAGAACCACCACAGGAGCGAAGGTCTCAAAGTGGTTCCAGTGGTCCCTGCCCAACAGAGGTCTGGGCAGCCCACTCCACACCCATGGCCATACCCTGTTAAGTGGGCATGCCCTTGTTAAGCAGGCAGTCAGCAGGGAGCAGGGTCCACCTGCTCTGGGGCTGGCCTGGGGAGGGCATGGCTGCCCTGACTCTGCTGGTCTCTGCTTCTTGGCAGCTTCAACGTCAACACCCAGCAGGTGGAAACCCACTGCAGCTGCTGCTACCCACTTGGTGCTCATGAGAAGCAGTTCCTCCTGCCCTGCACAGACCCCAGTGTGCCAAGCCAGCAACTCACACTCACTTTGCAGGTGTTCAGTGGCTGTGCATGTGACTCCCGGCACTGTGCAGACTAGAGGGGGGTTGCCTGGTCTTCTGGGTGTAAGGGATTACAGGTTAAAAAAAAAAAACAAATAAATAAATGCCACTATTGATACCTTCTCTGGGCTTGTGCAGCAATCCCTTTCCTGGTCACAGCAGCACCTCAAAGTACCCTGATGTGGCTTGCCTAAGGCACTTGTTGGAAACAGATGGCCAGGCAGGGGCTCCCCCAACCCATCTCCCACAGACCCTGAAGAGGCCACGTGGGACTAGGGAAGCACTGAAGTGCTCACCCTGACAAACATGCAGGGCACTTCCTGTCCACATCATCCATCTGCACACCACTTCCCAGGATCTAGTTGCAGTACCTTGGAGATAAGAGACCTCCAGAAGCAGATGCCAGGGAAGGGGGTGGCTCCAGTGAGGTGCCTGGAGAATCACAGAGAATGATCAGATGAAGACCCTGGGTGTGGGCACTAGACAGGGGCAAATGGGGTAAAAGGTAAGGTAAACACCAAAGATGGCAGAGAAGGGGGACAGGTCTCTCTAGAATCAGGGAGGGACTGGAGGGTGACAGGCGCAGGCAAATACTGGCATCCAGCCAGGCAGGAGGCCATTGTCAGAACCCATGTCCTCAGGAGGCTGTCACAAGTAGATTTCAAATAAACTGGTTCTTGTTGAGGTAGAAGCTGCTCTGTAGACACAACTGTCACCTTCCAAGACCCCAAGCATTAAGCTCCCCTGACACATACCTGCACAGGATAAGTCAAGCCACACCTGCACAGGTTGGACCACCAGGAACCCCCTTAACACCTGCACAGCTGGGGCCACCAGGACTCTCCCACCATCACACCTGCAGAGTTTGGGCCACCTCGTGGGACTGGGACAGAGGGGATGATACCCCTGATCTTGGTATCCTCCCACACACAACTCTGCCAAGTCTATGGTGGAGGTCACCATCCTCTGGGCCCCCAGCCCCATCTGTGATCGCTGCTGGAGATTCCCCAAGTCACCTGTGTACAGTCCCCACTTTGGGCTCACCCCAGGGAAGGCAACAGTCCTGTGCACTTTGACAAGAAGCCTTCAGATGACGGGACCCCCAGGGAACCTTAACCCAATACCAGCACAAGTGGATAGATCAGGCTCAGTTACACCCAGAATTGCATGGCAGAGCAAAGGCACACCACACCCTAAGCAGCCGTGCTCCTACACCACTGCATGCTGAGGAACAAGTGATGGGAGCTCCGGGGTCCCTAGCACATAATTCCCCACAATACATACAGGGGATGTCAAAGAACTACACAAAGACCACACATGGGCTCTGGGTCACTGCTCTACCATTTATTTTTTTCTGAGAAGGGGCACACTGAACTGATGGAGGGCCCAGATGGTGTAGAGGGCAGGCCTGTGTCATGGCAGTCACCCTTCCCAGGCTGGGGCCATTACTATCTCAGACACCATCACCAGTGCAGACAGGGTTGAACATGTGTCACATGAGCCATGGCCACACAGGCTGAGTCTTCCATACAGTCCAATGTGTGTGGACTGCACACTGGGGACAGTCACTCTGTCCAGCAGCTGGATCAAAAGAATGTGGAGGTTCACTCTGGCTGTACAGCCAGGTCGTCCATCTGAGGCACAAGCCTGCCCTGCAGCAGGTGTGTATCACAAAAAACCACAGCCAGACCACCGGCTCTGTCAGACCTGAGGGCCAGAACAGGAGGTAATGTTTGTTCTGAAACCAACACATGGGCTCTGTGGGGCTGAAGGTCCCAAACCCTGCAGGAGTTCCACCTAGCTGGTGGCAAAGGCTGAGGTGAAGGACTTTGAGCGGCTGAGCTTGGAGTTCCAGTGTGTATAATAAGGTGCCGAAAGTTGCTGTGCGTGTTCAAACCTGTTCAACCCTGTCTGCACTGGTGTCTCAGGGTAGAGTGCAGGGACTCAGCTGGATTCCTGAAGTCGCTGCCCTGGTCTGTGTTCCTGCCTCGAGGGGTCACACGTGCAGTCCAGTGCTGGGGCAGGGACGACCCATGACAGCCCATGGACCTGCAGGCCCAGGGCATTCTCAGCACAGTACTCATTCAGCTGCCATCCTTCCTTACCAACCAAACTCAGGCCTCATTGCTCCACTCCACATCAAGCATGGACCAGATACAGGTCAGCAGCACAAGGACCTCAACAGATCCCGGGAAAAAACACATGCAAGGAGAGACAAGCACACCTTGCACAGTCTTGCTCCACCATCCATTCTTAACCCCCACGTTCCCAAGCACAGGGCCCAGGACAGTGCACTCATTTAAACAAATGCTGTGTCCATGTCCTCCAGAGTCACCAGGAGCCCTCTGCCCACGAAGCTGCAAATGCAAGGTCTGAAACAAGCAGTAAGGATGTCACAAATGTCCCTTCAAGAACACAGGTGCTGGGAAGAAGACTGCCATTGAGGTGAGCAATGCTTGTGGTTTTGCCAAGTCACTGAAACAAATGCTTCTAGCTCCTAAAGTTCCTCCCCAGAAACCATCAGATGGCAATACAACCAGCCACATGGAGACAGTACCCAGCCTGTCGGGTCAGACAGTCACACATCTCTAGCCATGGTGTCACCCACCAGCACGGCCACGTAGCCCCGGGTCAGCCCTATAAGCCCAAGGTGCTGCTCCTGGGCTCTGGGATCGAGTCAGCAGCAGAACAGCAGCATTTCAATAAAATTTCAACCAAATTTCCACTTTCATTCAAACTTGTAATTTCCCTTTAATTTGCAAGTTGAACCCCAGGGCTGTCTTGATTTCCCAGGTCCAGGCTCCCTCCTCCAATGGGGCAGGCCTGCTGCAGCCCTTCTGGAACCTTGCGCTGCGTCCCATCCACACCCACAGGGGCTGGCTGGAGGTACAGGGCTGGAGACGCCTTGTGCTGTGGGACTCAGACAAGGGGTGTTTATTTGCAGTGTGATAACGAAGACAAACGGTAGAGATGAAGAGAAATGCACAAAGATGAGCCCAATCTTCACCCTGGTGGGTCAGAACTGTTCTGACAGCAATTCACATAATCTCTGAGAGACGGTGTCTTTGCTTGTGCGCAACGTAAGTCTGTACATCTGAAACAGAGAGCAGTGGGTCAGTGGGCACACTGGGTTCCTGTAGCATCAACATATGGTCTTTCGGTTCAGGCCCCACCACACCCAGTGGCTGCTCCAGCTTTTCCCTGCTCTGCCCACTTTGAGGGCCTGAGCCTAAGACACTTTCAGCAGTGAAAATACAAAGTCTGACAATACTAAGCACACGGAGTGGCTGCTGGTGGGGGTGGGTGCCTGCTAGCCACTGTGGGAAGCAGTTTGCAGCTTCTCACAGTTAAGTATGCACCCACCTTGTGAGCCGGCCACACACTCCCAGATCACCCAAGTGAAGTAAAAACAGGTGTCCACCCACAGGAGAACCAAACACAGACCAGGAACCAGTATGCACAGCCTGGGGCCTCCCCAGAGGAATACTGCTAAAAGGCACAAAGAATGCCTGCCATGCAAGCAGCAATGTAGAGTAGACAAGAGCACAGGGCTGAGTGGGGCAGCACCTTGAGGGCTGGGAGCAATGCAGCTCAGGGCAGAACACTGCGGAGTGGCACTTTGTAGGGAAAAGGAAGTGCTATGTGTACTGATGGGACGTGGCTGTGCAAAATGCACGCATCCATCAGCACTGACTACCTTCACTGGGATCTGTGAATCCTGCTGATTATGCTATGCTAACAACCTCCGCACTAGCAGTCTTGTCAGCTTTCTTGGAGGCCTAACCTGGGCTTGCAGATTCGGCTCCAGACGCAGCAAGCACCCAATCTGAGTGGTTTTGGTGTGTATGATGCCAGCGCCCACAAAATTTGCAGGATTAGGATCGACTTCCTCAAGGAGTGCAGAACCAAATCCAATAATCTGCTCAGGAGGAAAAGGAGGGTCAAAGCACTGGCACTCGTCACAGTGCACCTGCCACAGGGATGTCCCCACAGCGTCCTTTACCTTCGCTTTAGTGATCTCTGTGTCCATTGGATGCTTTGCTTTGAAAATGTTCTGCACTTCTTGCTGTGGACTGTGAGAAACAGCACAAGGGTCAGTGTTGGAAGCCACACCAGAGACTTACAGGCTGTCCTGTCCAGCAACCCCTGCTGCCCCTCTCCACACCACAACAGGGCCCTCTCACTTGCTCAACTGCTTCCAACGCTGAAAGAAATCCTGAGAAGCCATTTCTGTGGGCTGAAAAAATTTGTTGAGCGTGATGGGCAGCTTCACGGACACGTTCTGGAAGGTGCCACCATACCTACAAGCACAGAGGCATGTTGAGAATAAATGGACAGCCAGAAACTCCTAGTTGGCAAATCGTCAGAGCACAGGAAAGGGCCAAATAAGTGTAGGGCTCCTGCAGCCTAATTGCTCCACCCTACTGCACACCACACAGGATGCTACTGCACCAGTTACATTCCAAGGCAGATGTCATTTACACAGCTGGGGCCAAGCCACTACTTTGTGACAAGTGTCAGGAAGTCAGCCTGGCTCTCGTGGCAAAAGAAGACGTAGACAGCTCAACAGAACTCCTGCCTGCTCTGCCCTTCCCCACTAATCTGTTCCCAGAATGCTGTCTGTAAACTGTGGGGTGGGGGACCCCCACAAAAAGAATGAAAAAACCATTTAAGCTCTCTGTGTTTTTAATGCTTGAAAACATGCTTTTCCAGCCACTTTAGCCTTGCAGGCACCCAACAGGGCACTGTTGATCACATCCATTCTACTGTGGTCACTGAAAATGAAGAGCAGCTACCTGCACTGTACAAAGGCACACACCAGCACCAGGCCAGGATCTGAAAAGAGCCAGTCACCACCATTCCTGCAGCTTTGGAGTCAACCCTAGCAGGTAGTACCTTGGCCTAACTGTCTACCGCCCAAGGGGCTGGCAGCTCTATTTCTCAACATGAAAGCATTTGGGTCAGAAATACCCCAGCCTTCAGGAGCCATGGGGGCCACTGTGGTGCTGCATCAGGGTCACAGGCCGGCTTCCTCTCCTTTTGTCCCTACATTCTGGAAAGGTGCAAGCAACAGCAGCTTGCGGCACATGTCCATGGAGGTGCAGCAGTGCCCAGTTATCCCCTTGGGAAGGACAAAGGCTTTTGACCTAAGACATGTGGACAACTCTCACCTGAACTGAATGTTGAGGACAGGTGCCTCTGTAAAGTCAGACACACACTCTATGTTGACCACCTGCTGCACCTGAGCACCCCCATCCACAGTTGGGTCCACGGGCTTGGTCTGCAGGTTCAGATGTGAGTGCATTAAGGAATTCAGATCAAGCTGGGAGAGTGGGCCCCATCCAACCAGCCCTGCCTCAGGAAGCAGCAAGGCACCCCCTGCGCCTTGCCAACACTGTAAAGCAAGGCCCAGGACTGCTGCCAGCCTGTCTTTTGAACACATGCATCCTCCCCACTGGAGACAGGACCGGCTCAGACACCTACAACCATTTGTGTATCACTACTCCCTTCTTATAAAAGGTAACTGAGGTACACACTGGCTTGTGTGTACTCTACTTGTCTTGGCTTCATAAACCTCAGCTCTTGCACTTACATGCAGGTTTCTGTTGCAATTGGCAGAACCAGGGCTCATTTTCTCAGCTGCCTTGCTTGAGTGGGTACTTTTAGGTTGCAAACAAAAGACTCTTGATGCTGACAGAGTGGCTCAAGAGGTAAGATTGCCTGTCTAGCAAGTGTGAGTTCCTAAGTTCAAACCCCAGTGTCACAAAAAAAAGAAAAAAAAAAATCCCATCAAAAGGTTCTCCATGATGCCCCTGCAGACAGGACCCACACGACCATGGCTGGATGGACTCCTTCACTCTGCACCCTGTGCTCACCAGCCATGCAGCTGCCAGGCTGCTCTGGACATGCTCAGTCCCACAGAGCCCAGCCAGCAGAGGTGGCTCTATGTTCATAGAACTTAAGACTCCTGATCAAATAGCCTTTAACACAGCTTGCCCTGAGTGTGCGTTTTTGCTTGTCTTTGCGGTGCTAGGGATGGAACTCCACCTTGTGCTAGGACAAGTGCTCTACCACAGCTACAGCCCTAGCCTCCATGATGTGTGCTGTTAATGACTGTCTGAAACAGTGTCAGTAATCTGTGTTTCAATGAACATGGATCTGCCAGTGAATGAGAACTCACTGCTTCAAACACATCTATGAGCTTAAGGAAAGGTGTCCTTCTCTGGCTAAGCTGGGTCCTTACACAACTGCACTGGGTGGGACCATCGTTGGAGGAAGCAGTACCAGGCCAGCCCAGTGAACTCCAGGAGCTATTCCCCTCAGCTGGAACATTCTATTGGCATTCCTGATAGCTACTAACAGACCAGTCTTCTGCCTGAACAAATGGCTACCAGAAGCAAACACAAGCCTGGTGGGGTAAGATATGCTCAGATCCCTACTCTGCTCATCTGGGAGACTTCACAGGGCAGGGGACAGAGCTCAGAGGGAACTTGACAACAATATAACAAAAGAGCAAAATGAACTAACACAGCCGGATAAATGGGACAGACCCATCATGCTTGATGTGCCTTCAAGGTCAGCTCTCAAATCAGGAAGAGCATGTGGTTTTATTTAGCACTTGGAAACACCTTGCTATGTTGACCAAAAACAACCTTCCTCAAAGTCTCTAATCCCAAATTGCTGTCTGTCTGTCTGTCTGTCTGTGTCTGAGGACCTGGGGAAGGAGCCAAGGATATTAGTCTGAAGGTCATCTGCACAAATTAGTGTTGGAGTAAAGTTTAAGAACTGTGTGGAGGTCTTGTTACCATAAAATATGAACATCCGACCTGGAAGGAAACAGAAACAATTCATTTCACACACATCACTTCACACTTGTCTTGAATATTCACAGTGAGAGACAAGGGTGTTCCCTGAAGTTGAATTCTTGTGACCTATGACTGTTGTTAAATTAAGAATAAATTCTTCCTAATTTTAAAATAGCATGCCAAAGTTGGAAATGGGGTCATCTTTCCTGCCTCTCAGCACCTATCCCAAGGCCTCCTTCCATGCTCTTACACACAGGTAAAGGCCCACACACCTTGAGCAGGGAGAACCTTGGATGCCAAGTTGAGAGGTCCAGCCAGCACTGGCAGGGGTGCCAGGGACCTTCTCAGGACTATAGTCACCCAGCCTGCCCTATGTAGCCCAAGCTGGCCTGGAATCCATGATCCACCTGCTTCAGCCTCCCATATGTGAGGACTGCAAGCGTAAGCCACTATAGCACACCCAGCAAATTTCCCATAATTTCTAAGACAAGTTTTCATTAAGTAATTAAAACGCATACCTAAATTCTGCCGAAATTCAGACTTAAGTCCAATTTGAAGCAACTGGTTTTCAAACAGCACGCCATTATTTTTACAAACAAACCTAGGGGGAAAAGGATGGTATGTCTAACACTCAAAGTTACCCATTGGAAGTAAAAGGATTTGTTTGGAAAAGGATTTAAAGTACACAAGGCCTTAGCTAGAGGTATGGCACTAGAGGTAGAGCACTTGCATGAGGCTCGGAGTTCACCCCATTACCACCAAAAAATAAAAAAAAGAGAGACAAAGCCAGAACACCTTTGTAGAAGGGAGACAGGGAAGAACAAAGCAGAAACATCAAGATCTCACTGATGGGGGCCCCCAGAGATGGAGTGAGCGGGCAGCACCAGGCATCCTCAGGTGTCTAAGACAGGGCAGGGTAGTAGTCAAAGCAGCAGGATAGCTGGGAAAGAGGAGATGCCACAGATCAGGCCCACAGGGCAAAGTCTGGGGTGCCAAAAGCATGGCTGTGGCCTGCTCCATACCTGATAAACTATCACACAACAGCCCACCTCAAAGTCTCCATGCCTACCTGCACAGACTTAGAAAACAAGGCCAGCAACCTCGGCCCAAGATCACATATCATCTCCTCAGCTTTTTCCACAGCTGCTACCCTGACAGATGTAAGAGCTGCTTCCACACAGGGAGGCCATCAGCATTGTGCCCAGGGATCACAGGGTCTGAGCTCACAGGGAGGCCATCAGCATTGTGCCCAGTGCTCACAGGGAGGCCATCAGCATTGTGCCCAGTGCTTACAGGTTCCGAGCTCACTGGGAGGCCATTGGTATTGTGCCCAGGGCTTGCAGGGTCTAAGCTCAAAGGGATGCTGGTCAACCTTGTGCCCAGGGCTCACAAAGGTATAAGGGGCTCTGCTGGTCCCACTCAGCCTGTAGTGCCTGCAGGGATCATGGAGGCAGTGACTCCTACAAACATCCCACCAAAAGATCAGCTCCCACCACTCTCCCAAGTCTTCCAGGCCAGAACCCAACACTTATCTATGCAACTTTGGCCAGGATGAGGTGTCAGAAAGCCAAGTATCATCTACTCAACGTGAGGACACTCTCCAAGCACCTTTGAGATGGTATATCAGCACATTACTCCCGAGCTCATCACAGCAGACAACTGCCACCTAATGGAACAGTCGGCAACACAGTCATGCCCTGAGGCTCCAAGTACCAGTGAGGGGCGGGTCCCCCACACCTGGCTCAGATGTCACACAAGGTGCCATGCAGATACAGGCCATGGCGCGCACATACTTGGTCTGAACAAAGCTATCTTAAATGTAAGGGAGTCACTCTATCACCCACAATGTGACAGACAAGCCCCTGCCACCCACGTGGTTGGGCTGTCCTCCAAAGCGCCACCTCAGCTGCACCTCAACCTGGGGACCAATGCGAACAAGCAGCCTACACATCGGAAGTGCAGGGTGCCGCCTCCCCATGCAGGGTGCATCCAGCAGCCACACCTACATCGGGTGCAGGCCACATGTGGCCTTTGTGGCCACATCAAAGCTACAATAGCCAATACCAGCACAGGCTGGAATCCCAAGGAACTGGGCCCAGTCCCCAGACAGTGCCAAGGGCAGGTCAACAGGACCAGGGAATGAGGGCATGTGAACCTACAGGGCAGTTTCTTGGAGGGGGCAGGGACATGCGTACCAGTAGAGGAAGCCCCCAGGCTGCCGATGACCACCCACCCACCAGTTCTCCTCCACCACCCCATCTCCAACAGGACACCAGCTTGAGGGTCGCTCAGGACACTTTACAAATGCAACCGCTGGGTCCAGCCCAGTCACTGTCAGATTCTCAACCCCAGGTGAAGTGACAACAAAGTAAGGATAGGATCACTCTCTGGAAGAAGCCCATTAGTTACCATGCAGACTCCTGTGCCGGTCAGGGCACCCACCTGGAGCCCATGCACCCAAGACAAGCAGCTGCAGCTGCTTCACCATAAGGGCCTTGGTAGAGAGGGGTTTTTTTTGGTAGCACTGAAGGTTTGAACTCAGAGCCTCATAATTGCTAGGCAGGCACTCTACCACTTCAGTCAACTCCACCAGCCCTACCACAAAGGCCTTAGAATCTGGGTTCTCTGTGGTGCTTTTGAACTCCAAACTCAGCAGTTCTACAGTGGTAAGAAGTCTGTTTTCAGCCAGAGAAAGTCAGCCTGCACCAAACACACCTTCCCTGGACAGAACTAAAAATACATATGCAAAATGAACACAAGAAAACACCAAGAACTACAGGAAGCCCTCTGTTATCAAAAAGAGGACAAAGGGCCACTCTGAGGCTTTCTAATTTCCACACCCAAGATAGAGACCTACAGTCACCACAGGGCAGAGACAAGGACCTTCACACTGTCCATGAGCTTAGACACAAGCAGAATCAGCCCAACAACAGAACAAGGACAGAGTGAGTGCTGTGAAGAGCAGTTTGACGGCTCCAATTTGAGAATGGAGGAAGATGGGGAGGAAGGAGCTGGGGAGGAAGGAGTCGGAGAGGAAGGAGTCAGGTACAGGGCACAGCAGGTGAGAAGCCAGGAGGCCCTAGATACCTGTGCAATCAAGAGCAAAGAGCCAGACAGGTGCCTTGAACTTGCCTGGCCACAGGCAGGTAACCAGGAACATGGCTAAAGGGGGTTTTTTGTTTGTTTTGTTTTTAAGGTCAGATCTGAAAGCATCAGAAGAGAACAGGGGGTTAAGGGAAAAGAAGAAGCAGGTCCAGAACATTTATCAAACATTCTATGGAGAAGGGACAGTAGAGACAACATCATCAGACACTAAATCAACTGGACAGCCACAGCAGCCCACGCCGCCCATCACCCCCAACAACACCGACCACCTCACTGACAACCAGCAGCCTGTTAGGTGCTGGAGACTGAGTACAAACCCACCCACAAAATGCAGCTTCCACCATCCCTCCCAGGTGGCTCTGCCCAGCTGACCCTGGTCACACCACTTGTTTTGGGAACTCAGGAAACTGGCTACCTGGCAAAGTTGTCTTCAGAGCCGGGAGCAAGTGGTGCAACCGCAGAAGCAGAGTCTGAGAACACATCCACCAGCAGCCCGCCGCCGGAGGAGGAAGGGGGCCCCGTGGGGGCAGGGGGAGTGGCCCCCAGACCCAGCAGGTCTGCCGATGGAGAAGGTGTGGACTGTAACAGGAAGGAAGGAGAGTGTCAGTATGTGCACTCGGAGTGTACAGTCTCTGGACACTCAAGTATGTGTCATGGCCCTCCATCCCGCCCACCCCACCCTTCCCTGTGTCCATTCCCACAACAGGCTCGGGGAGGGCCAGCAAGAAGCCCAGAGGCTGCTGACCAGCAAATTAGGGCTGACAGCCATTTCTGAGAAGAAAGTGTACCCCAGAGTCAAGATGAGACAATCACCTCACAAGATTACTCACAATTTCACATAACTAAGAAAACACCTTTCATTTTCCCACAAATGTTATTTGAATATAAAAAAAAAAAAGGTCTGCAAACATTTTTGACATCAAAGAAATTGATATGTATGGTTCAGGAAATAAGACCATGTAACCAGGAGCAGTGTCTCACATTTGTAATCCCAGTTACTCAGGAGGCGGACATCAGGAGGATCTTGGTCTGAGGCCAGCCCAAGCAAAATGTTAGGGAGACTCTATCTCAAACAAGGTGCCTCTCTGTTTGAGGCTGAGCGCCAGGGCAAAAATGAAAAATGTTTTATATAAAGAAATCAAAAAGGGGCTGGGGGCATGGCTCAAGTGACAGAGTACCTACCTAGCAAGTGTGAAGCTCTAAGTTCAAATCCCAGTACCCCCACCCCAAAAAACAGTAAGTTCTTTTTCTTTCTTTTATTTTTGTGGGACTAGGGTTTAAACTCAGGGATTTGTGCTTGTAGGCATTTTACAAGCAGTCCATTTTGCTCTGGTTATTTTGGAGATGGGGTCTCTCAAACTATTTTCCCAGGATGGCCTGGAACCATGATACTCCTGATCTCAGCCTCCCAAGTAGCTGGGATTACAGGTGTGAGCCACCAACACTGGGCTAAAAATAAGTTCTAAAAGATGAAAAAGCTTGTAACTTATTAGTACCCATCTTTAATTTAATCATTTTTTATTTAGTTATTAAAAAAATAGGCCAGACACTTTCTAAAATTAATTGCTTTTCAGCCCCTCAAGTCCCACAGGACCAGGGTGCAGCTTGAGTCACCTAATACTCACTCTTCAGACTGACACTGGCTCCTTCCTGCTGCACGTAAAACCACTGAGCACCTGCCACCAGAACTGAGCTCTGCTCTGGGACCCAGTGGTGCCCAGGGACCCACCACATCACAAAGCTGAACAGAATGCTTTCATACTATCCACGGTGCTTTTAGGGATGGAGACTGGCTGTGGTACACCACTCCACTGGTATTCCATGGGAGATATGAGAAACTATGCCTTGAAGATACCTTGAGTAACTTTTGAATGTACTACTGGGCATTCATGAAGGCAAAAACTCTATCTATAATTTCCTGAGACAGATTCTAATACCGTTTTACATTAATACAACATATCTTTTGCTTAGTCTGAACTGACTTTTCCAAGAATGCAGCTACCCTGAGGGCTAGAGGCACATGCATTCCCTGCACACAGTCAGGCCTCCGACTAAGCTTCCTGCCCCTATCCCCAGGCAAAGTGTGGAAATGGTAAGGTTAGTACAGACAACTACAAACCTCTGCTTTGTGCTCCTTTGTACCATGTCCTGCAAAAGGCACACATGTAGGTATGTGACATTATGTACCAATGTTTTATCAAGACAAATAAGGCATTACAAAGTACACGCTATACAAGTGGTGTGAGTGTAAACAGACAGAGCTCCAGGCCACCAAGACCCTGGGCAAGCAAGGCAAGCCTGCCAGGGCACAGCTGCTGCTGGTAGTCAGTACTGAGAGGGCCTGTGGGGCCAAAGACAGAGTAGACTCCAGGGACCTCTTGTGGCTATGCAGCTCCCTCACAGGAGCCAATGAGAGCAGCAACCTAGGCAATGCTTTCAAATTGAATCCCTTTTTGTCCTATTATATCAAATACATACCCTAAAGTTACACAAACCACAAAAGCAAGGTGTTGTCAGGAAAACCCAGCAAGCCAGACACGGGACCCCTCCCCCACCTTCCTACTCCACTGTCTCCTCAGGCCCGGGGAACATTCCTGCAGTGCTCCCTGCCCAGAAAACTTCCCCTGAGGTCTGGAGGGAGGAGCGTGAGGTTCTTCTCTCCAACAGAAACAAGAGGGACTAAATGAAAAGCTCCCTATATGCAGACTCAAATGAGGTCAGCCTCTGACGGATGACTGGCCAACAAGGAGGCCAGTAGTCACCAGGCACAGGCCCAGGCACTGCAGGCAGGTGTGCCACAGGCTCCTCCACAGAGCTTGCAGGTAAGATTTTTGCAAAGAAAAAAGTGGTCTGGCATCACCATGCTCTTAAATAAAAGATACTTTGGCCAATATTGCTCCAGATAAAAAGTGCCACTTTCATGTGAAGCCCCAACACCCAGGGGCATGTGTCCTGTCCTGCTCTCCTGTCCCCCAGGTCCCCCAGTGCCCCCTCCTCAGGAGGGAGTCTCATTGCGGCCTGTCATGGAGCTCTGAGGACAGATTGGAGACCTCATCCCATTGGCATCCTTGGCACCCCTAGTTTTCAGTGCAGAAGAAGCCACTTGCTCACAACCACAAACACCTACTTAGGTAGCAACCACCAGCCAGGCGCCCGCTACAGTCAGGAAGGACATGTACCTACAAGTGGAAAGCTTACTCAGTTGACCCTGAGAAGACCCAAGAAATGTAAGTCTCACAGAGCCCAACTCCACCTTTCAGGGGCTGCTCTCGCACATCTGGAAGGCCCTGTGCAGTTCCCGCTGAGCTGCATGGCCGCACCTCGGCCTGTCCCTAGCTAGCTCCCGAGGTACCTGGGCCATGGGTAGCATCTTACTCCTCAGGGTCAACATGGAAATAAAAAACAAGGAAGAACCAAAGAAAGACCAACGACAAAGCTGTATCGCTGCCAAAGCTCTTGTCTGTGCCCATGGAAGCTGCAAGGAAGGACAGGAGCACCTGGCACTCCAGATGAACAGTGGCATGGTCCTCAATAGGCTCCCTAGTGACCTGGCTGGTCTGTGGCAGTCAGAGTGCCCTGCTCATCTGTCTCCCACGTGTGCGTCTCACCAGCTCACCTTGCCTGGGTCCTGTGGCCTCTTCTCTGCAGGACACAGCTACTGCCCTTTCTCCCTGGCATAGGCTCTGAAGAGAAACCATCACCAAGTGCCCATGGGAAGCCTGTTCTGGCACAGCACAAACTCCCATTTATGCACTCTGTCCAGAAACCCAAGTCACCTTGCCAATCCACTCTAGCAACAAGCTCCAGAACAAGGAGGACTCTCACAACTTCTTCGCTAACACTCTGAAGTGTTAAGTTGCCCACAGAGGGGGAAAGATAACAGGAGGCCTGCATCAGGGGGGTGGCTGCAAGGTTCCATGGGACAAGCACGTTAGGAAATAGCAACAGGGACTGAGCGCTAACCACTGAAGTGCTCAGGCATGAGGGGAAGAACACATATGCTTCTCACTGACTCCAAAATCAATCCAATTCAAGCGGTGGGCACAGCTGGGAGAAGGCAAACGCCCAGAGGTGGCACAGCAGGAATGACTGGGAAAGAAAAGGCAGCAGCATGGGGCAGAGGAGGCTGGGGCAGGGTCTGTCCAGAGGATCCGGGCACCTCACTTTGCCCACCTCATTTGCAGATTTATTACACACGGTTTTGAACAAGCACCCTCAAAACATTTATTTTTCAAAAATGCAAAGAGATTTCAAGGGCTGGAGGCATGGCTCAAGCAACAGAGTGCCTACATTAGCAAGCACAAAGCACTGAGTTCAAGTCCCAGTACCACGAAAAAAAAAAAAAGAAAAATTTCAAAAACAAAAATTTCAACTTCCTGTGAATACATTACACAGCTCAGTGATGCGGAGTCAGTCCTGTGTTATAGCCAGTTAGATTTAAATCGTAGATCTGCTATTTCCCTGCCCCTGAATTTGTGAAAATCTACTTCCCAAAAAGCAAATGGTGCCCCAAAAGGAAGGTAAAAGTGAATGTGCTTAACCTGAGTAGAAAAGTGAAAAATTTACATCTGCTGAATGGTGGTATGTCTTTAGTGGAAGCTGGATGGCCTTAGGGAAAAACAAATCAACCATTCCCAGTATAGTTCTGAACTCTATGCATCACGAGCATCCGTGGTTTTTCCTCAATGGCAAAGTCTCCTTGGAACCAGACAACCCACATACACCGAGAGTCCACTGCACAGGTCTCACTGTAGGCCAGCATCCTTGGTCTAAGGGGCAAGACACAGTCAGAAGGCAGCTCACAAGGAGACCCCACCGAGGAGGGCCAGGGCTCAGATGTTAGCATTCTCTTGAAGAGGAGACCAGCAGGGCCAGGTCTTTCTGTGCCCAGCACACAATACCACGCAGCCTTTCCTAGCAAGGTTCCACCTGACACGTGTAAGCAACATTTACTGTTGTCACTGGACCAGCATGCTAGAGACAAATCTCCCCAGTATTCCCTTAAACAGAAAGTCCACAGGGCCACAATGGGGACTCTCCTAGGAGCAGGAGGTGGTATGCAGGGACACAGCTGCTGTACTGGATCTTGGCAACCCTGCCTTAGTTAGAAAAAGAAAATGCACACACAGCTCTCACAATGGCATTTCCCACCCAACAGATGAAAGGTCATATTTTTATCTACATGCACATTCTTATCATGTCACATAAAGGGGAAATTTGTTCTACTCCAACTCACTACAGAAAACTTCCAAGAGGTAACAAGACAAGGCAAGTCCATTCTAAGCTAGCAAAGGGCACACAACAATCCTCCGGCAGGAGGGGCAAGTGGCCACAGCCTCAAAAACAAGTCACCACACACTTGGAGCTGGCCCAGCTCCAAGAAGCCAATCTCAAAGACACATCCAATGGACAGACTCTGGCCTCCTAGGACAGTCTGCCCTGGAGAGCCCAGGTGCAGGGGTACACAGACCTCAGGACTGGGGCTACCACTAGGCTCTCATCACACACTCTGTTTTAATAAAACGCTCCAATGAGCACATGTTCTGCCAATCCCAACCTCGGGGCATGGAGCCCTGGTGGGGTCTGGGTGCATAGTGGCAAGGACCTACCACAGCACTAGTGTTGGTTGGGGCAGGCTCAGGGCCCCCATTCACATCAACACTCCGTTCCCGTTTGGTCTCCTCCAAGTCAGTCACTGTGCTTGGGCCCTTCTTCTTCTTTAGCTTGGCGAGGATGGAGGACTCGCGCTCCGGGAAGGGTGGCATTTCCTCCAGGACGGTTGCCTGTTATACAGAACAGAGAATAAGTTTGGCACTCAGTACTAGCCCAGTGACCCCCGTGCCGAGCAGCTCTGCTAGCCAGCTCATACCAAGATGTCAGTGCTCGCAACGGTGCTCAGCCGCAGGTACTCCACGGCCCGCTGCTGCAGCTCCACATCTGCATTCTTCAGCTGGCTGTCACTGCGCAGTACATCCTGGATGGTGGCCTTCACCTCCGGAAAGAGGTTCACGAACTTGATGTAGGTAGACAGCAGGAGTGCCCGAGTGGGGACACTGCACAGGTGGAACTTGGAGTGAAGTAGGTTGAACTGGATCAGAGGGCTTGGGAGTGGCAGAGAGCACAGGCAAGGAGCCTCATTACCTCACCTGTCCCCAGCACCATCATGCACTCAGCCTGGTGCCTGTGGCAAGATGCGGGAGACCCTGCCCTACAGCAGAAGCCTTCCATTAGGCCACATTTCCAGCACCTGGTCCAACTGCTTGGCCCAAGCCACCAGCCATTTCATCCAGAAGCCATACTGGGCTAGACACTGGGCATAGTGGTGACTTCCTGGAAAAGATACGTGCCCTCTTTGGGGGAGGTCAGGGCATCCCAGAACAGGGTACATGCTCTAGCTCCCTGGGCTCTCTTACCTGGATCGTGGGTCCCCAGCTATCAAGTTTCCAAACTCTCCCAGGATGTAGCCACCCACTTTGACCAGGTTCTCGTGGCATGCTGGAGCCTGCAGAGCCTGGGAAACCATGGACACAATGAGCCAGGGCCAAGGGCTAACCACAGCAAAGGAGCAGGGGCAGGTGGGCTCAGGGTGACAACTAGCTGAAGCAAGGACCACAGGGCCCTCCTTGCCAGCTTTCCCCAAAGCTACAGATGTTAGTGCCCTAGGTCAGCTGCAGCACACTAGCAGCAGGGGAGTCTTCAGCAAGGCCAGTGGCTGTTCCTCAGAGGCCCCTCAAGTGCATCAGACCCTTGGTGTCCCCTCACACAAAGGCCAGCATGAGTGTGAGGCCCAGGCAGCTTTGTCAGGTAGCCCTTCAAACCAGGTGTGGTTTTGGAAATTAGGGTGAGAGGAAACTTGCAACAGAAGGGCAGAATCCCAGAGAACAGCGATAGGAGCAGAAGGGAAGGAGCAACACCCCAGCAGTCCCAGCTGGGCTGGGCCACACCTCGAACACAGTCTTGGCAGCATAGCCCTGCACATCATCGCGGTTGATGACGATCTGAATGACGCGGTACCACACTTCCTCGCTCACGTAGTCTCCGGCAATGCGGATCAGGTTCAAGATGGTGTCCACATACCAGGTGTAGTCCACGGCGTACTTCTCAGCCAGGATGGCCACCTTCAGCACCTGCGGGAGGACAGGCTGGTCAGGCAGGTGCAACACCAAGGACCAGCTGTCACCA
Organism: Castor canadensis; assembly: GCF_047511655.1. NCBI lineage: Eukaryota > Metazoa > Chordata > Mammalia > Rodentia > Castoridae > Castor > Castor canadensis. The sequence goes on from NC_133386.1 coordinate 208,652,878, forward strand.
GTGTCTGTGCAAGTCTTCAGAAGGATCTAAAAACTGGGATGTGGGAGCTCTCACTAGATTCTCAGAGGAGCCCATGGGCCCAGAGAGTGGGGATTCACCAACTCATCTGGGGGAAGCTAACCAACCTCCAGGGACAGATGCAGAGCAGTAGCCAAGCCAAGGTGCAACAGGCCATGGTGCTGCCCCTCACAGACACCACTGAGGTCATCACTGCACATGGTCCCCAGGTGAGCCCCCGTTCTGCATCCTCTCCTCTCTTTAGGATCCTGCAGCGTTCCCCCTAACCAGTCTTCCTCACCACCTCCTGTGGCCCTCATCCTCTCCTCAATCCCACATGCCTCCCATGGGAGACCCACTTGCTCTCCACTCCACACTGTCCCCAAGGGCCTCTAGACTCACACCCACAAGGGCAGCTGCTCACTAGGCAACTCTGCCTGGCTGTCCAAAACCAACCTTATCTTTTCAAAGTCTCCCTCTTCTTGTGTCAAGTGCCACACGAGACCCAGAGCCATCATGATCTGCCCCTCATGCATCTGCCCCTTCACATGGCAGCTCTGCACTCTCACCCTACCATCCCCTCCCTTGACTTCCAGCCAGCTGGGCCCCCAGAGCCCAGCCTGCCTGGAGCCTGGACTACCTGACACCTGCCTTGCCCACATGCTCCTCTCAAGCTAACCCCACAGCACTTCCAGAGCATTATTCAAAATGCATGGCCTAGGCTGGGGATGTGACTCAGCAGTGAGCACTGCCTGGCAGGCTGAGGTCCTGGGCTCCACCTCCCCGCACAGTCTTGGAGCCTAGCACTCACTCAACCACATACTCAGGGTTCCACCACCACCTCCAGCCCTGTTGTCTCTGGACCATATTAGTCCCGCCTCCCGCAGAAGGTGAGGCCCTGCCTCAGGACAGCACCCCACATGTGCAGACCACTGTCCTGTCCACTGTTGAGCTTCCAGAGTGGAAAGATTCCCTTTTGGCCATGTAGCTGAGCATGCCCAGCACAAAGCATGACTGCAGAGCTCATGCTCTGACATTCCTGGTGGGATGGACAGGACAGGTGGGTGGAGCAGTCGACCTAGGACTGAGGGACATGCAACTAAACCTAACAGGAGTGCCACATGTCACAAAGTAAGTGCTCCAGCCCTTAAAACACATATCCCTATGCAGACAGATGTGTCCTGCCGTCTCTGCTGGACACACCCTGAACAACATGAAGAAGGACAATCTGGTGACTGTTGGCCCCGCTCCACACAGGCCACCCTGCCCAGGCCAGAAGCAAACCCTGGCTGAAGTTAAACCACTTGCTGGGACTCACTCCAAACATGGCCCACCAGGCCCTTCCCTACACATAGTGCCCTCTTCCCACACCACCTGCCATTGTTGCATCTAGAATGTCACCCAAGGGTCCAAGGGTGGGGCATTAGGACGTGATGGGACCTTTAAGAGGAGGGGCCCTGTGGGAGGTGCTGAGGTCACTGGGGTGTGTCCTTGAGGGGCTATGGGACTGAGGTTTCTCCCCTCCTACTCTTGCCCTGAGGGAGTAGTTTGCTCATCAGGCACTCCACACTACTACTACCTGGCACACCCACCAGAGGCCCAAAGCAGTAGGCCTGCCGAGTCTTGGACCTGAACCTCTAAAACTGTGAGCCAGTATGCTTGCAAGTTAACTTTCTCAGGTATTTCATTACAGTGAGGGAAAGCTGATCAATAACCCGTCCTTAGCATCCTACCTAGAATCAGGCAGCTCCCACCCACCCCACCTGGACCCTTCTCCCAGCACCCCAATTCCCACTCAGCTGTTGTTCTTTCTCTAAGAAACCTTCAGCAGCACCATGAAGCCATCCAGCTAGCACCCACATTGGCCCTGTCACCCCACAAGTTCCCAACAAAGCCTCAAGTCACACTCTGCTCCCCAAAAGGACAAATGAGAAAACACTGCTTCCCCTAGGTCTAAGTTGGCTCAGCCTTGGGGAGCTGCAGTCACGGCTAGTGAGGGCATCTGCTCCTTAAAAACTAGCAACACACTGTCCTCCACACTTAAATCCCACGATCCACTGTCAAAAAAGACCCCAAGAGGCCTGGAGAAGCCAGCAGCAGCCAAGTGAGGAGCAGAGATAGAGCTAACAGCTTCTCCCCCCAGACTTCGGTACTGCAAACAGGGAGTATACACTACCTCCTGGATGACATCAGTCACACTAGAAACCAACACTCCACACAGCTGGCCACAGCTAAGACGCTTGCAGATACACAAAGGGATGTAAGTTAAACACGCCCAGCATCAAAGGTTTAAGATCTTCACACAGGGCCAGGCATGGTGGTGCACAACTATAATCCTAACTGTTCTGGAGGCCAAAACAGAAGGATCATGGTCCAAGGCCAATCAAAGAAAATAAGACCCAATCTGAAAAAGCATTAAAAAGCAAAAGGACTGGGTGTGTGGCTCAAGTGGTAGAGTGCTTGCCTAGCAAGTACAAGGCCCTGAATTAACCCACAGTAACACCAAAAAATAAAAATAAAAATCTAAGCACAACTAAGGAGAATTTTGCCCTCAAGAATCTGAACTCCTGCTCATCTGGGCAGAGACAGCTGCAGCCTCAATCAAACCCCAAGCTGTCAGACTGTCCACACTAAAAGGACGAAACAACAGGAAAGCCTGTTAGTGGTGGGGGTTTTGGCTTCACTGCTGGCTGGAAAGCTGATGCCAAGGAACCTTTTATCAAGTGTCCCATAGATACTCAGCCAAGCTGCCAGATACAACTGCAAACCACCAGCAATCCAGCTGAAACACACAGCCATAGAGGCAACAACTCAGACCTCACAGCAACTCACAATTTCCTCTCGGATGGAATAGTCAGCCGTTTCCAGGTAGCTCAGCATCTCGGCCACAATCTGCTGGGCGTTGCTGCGGTCACACATAGCATACAGCAGGTCCACAGCCCGCTGCCGCACACTCACGTCCCGCTCCGTCTGGGGGAACAAGGCAGAGTCAAACACACACACACGAAGCACAGACTGGTGGACAGGTGCCTCTACCTGGGCACAGTACCCACACATTCCATGGGAGCTGGTCATCAGGCAGGGTGCCCTTCTGCTCCAACAACCATGCTGGGTGCCCCTTACTCGCTGTCTATATCCAGAATCCCCTCACACCCCCACTTCCTCACCCTTGCTCTCTATACTTGGACCTGGAATCTAACTCTGTCCTTTCACTGACACTGCCTCACTGGCCAGCTCCTCTGAGGACCATGCTCAGGGAAGATTGATCACTGAGACCAATCTATTCCATTGTGTGGTCACATACCATCACCTTCTATGTTGTGTGACCCGGGGACTCATTACAAGGCAGGTTCTCAGCCACGCCCCAGTGGCATCTGAACAAGACCCCAGAGGTGCCACATCATGGTCTGAGAATGAGTGCCCCACACCTGTGGACCCCACAGTGGTAGAAAACGGGAAACCCTGGTGTAGCATAGAGGTCACCCAGCAAGGGCTGGACCAACATAAGGCAAGAGCTGTCTTACTACAGGGAATGACTAAAAGAGACAGCAAATCAGGAAAAACTTGGCCTTGTATGCAAAGCAGACACCAAATATAAGGTGCAACACAGAAAGCAGATGTTTCATGACAGTCCAAGGTCAGGCCAGGAAAAGGCACCTGGGTCCCCTTCTGCCTACAGTTTCCTAACACCTTGTACTAACAAGCAGGACTGTGTGGCCAGTGTGTGTTGCACCGAGGGACTGCCAGTGAGATCACCAAGAAACTCAAGCAGGCATGGGAAACGACAACATGACCAGGTTCTTTCCACTCTGGAATTTTAATCCTTAAAAAAACTCTGAAATCTGAGACACATGTGGTAGCTCACTCCTGTGATCACAGCTACACAGGAGGCAGCGATGAGGAAGCTGGTGGTTCGAGGCCAGCCCAGGCAAAAATGTTAGCAGGACCTCATCTCAACAAAGCTGGGCATGGTGGTGTGTACCTGTGATCCCAGCTACTCAGGAGGCAGAGGTAAGAGGATCACAGTCCAAGGCCAGTTCCAGGCAAGACTCTATCTGAAAAATAACTTAAAAAAAGGGCTGGGAGTGTGATTCCTGTGGGAAAACATCAGCCTAGCAAGTGCAAGGCCCTCAGTTCTGTATTGAACTAGTACTGAAAAAAAAAAAGTCTGAAATCCATGATCTGCAAAGGGAGTTTTCTTGGAGAATAAAATATTTCATCTTTTTAACCAAAAACAGAGCCAATCCTGTTCACTGCACTATTATCTGAGACTACAAGCAAGGTGCCAAAGGAGGGCCACACGTGCCATCACGGGCACAAACTTAGCCAAAAGGCAAAGATGGCCTGCAGTGGCTCCATGGCCAGAGTCCCAATGTGAGGGACAGACAGTGTGGCCTTATACCACAGCAAGACTTCACCACAGGGTAACAACTCTCTCACCCAACTGCTGTGCCCACCCTGTGGGACAGCAGGTGACAGGAACAGGGCCAGTGCCTCAGGACCCAAACTGAACTGCTGAAGGGTCTCATCTGTGTTCACAGGAACTCCAGCCTCCACACAGAGGTCAGTGGCTCTGACCAGATGTCAGCACACCTTGAGAGCATTGATGACAGTCTCAATGTGGGTCTTGACGGCCTCGTGGGAGAACTCGGAGCTGGCCAGCGTACACATGCTCTCCAGAGCCAGGTAGCGCAGGTTGGTCTCCCGGTGCTGCAGGAACTGGCCCAGCTGGTTGCAGGCACGGACCAGAAGATTCGGCTCACTGCAAGAAGAGAGCAAGGTGAGGAGGGCATGGTGAGGAGGAGCAAGGTAAGGAAGGCCATGGTGAGGAGCGAAGGCCTAAGTTCCCAGCTGCATGTCAGGTGGGGAAGGCGAAACCACATGCTGTCCTGGGAGAACCCTAAGGGCCCTGAGACATGGAGACCCAAACTGGTTCTAAGCTCAATTCTGCATCCACTCTGGTAAGAACACCTTCAGCTGCTATCCCCAGAAAACCTCCAGAGCGGGAACCAACACAGACCAGCCACAGTGAGCCTCGACTCTGGGAGTTTTGCTTTCATCAAGTCATGACCAGAAAAGGACTAGCTGCTCCTTAGCCTGGACTGAAAGGTGAGGCAGCCAGTGTGTGGTAGGCACAGCAGACACAGAATGCAGCTGTCTGTTCTCACTGCCCTTCCTCTTCACCACATAGCTCTCTTTTTATACATTTAATAAAGACAGTGAGGTGCTCTCTCATATTGGAAATCTGTTTTTTACAGTACAAAACCCTGCCATAGTGTGATTCAGTGTTTTTGCCATAGGAAGCCATTTGTAAAAACATGCCTCAGCAGAACTACCTGCTCCCTGCCAACCTGAGGGCTGCTGTCTGCCACAGCCCTGCCCACGGCCTCCATGTCCTCTCTCAGAAACCCAGAGTGCAGTGCTGCCACCCATAGAAGCCCCAGAGAAAAGGTGGGAAGAAGCCCATGCTATGCAGAATGGCTGACCAGCCCCATGTTCCTCTGTGGAAGATAAGCATGGTCAGTCCCAGGGGAGCATTACAGGGTACAGCTCCATGCCCAGCAAAGCCAATGGGATACATGCACCCTACTCCCTCTCTAGGATGATGAGAGAAACCACTCAGAAATGGATGGAATGCTGAGGGCAGAAGGAGGTCCTGCAGATAAGGCTGTAGCTAGTGAGACCACCGGGGCCAGGGAGGGCAGAGACATTCTCCCCAGAGCAGGCCAAGCAAGAGCTGAAGAGAAGAAGCCAGTGCCAGGGGCTACAGATGAACACTGAGCAACAGCAGCTCACCTGTCATGGTGGATGATCAGGCTGATTGCCTCAAACAGCACAGCATTCTTTGCATTTGAATGCTGGACCTTCTTTGACTTAGGTGGCTCCTGAGCCTTGTTCAGGATAGTTTCCAGGCACTCAGTCAGGCGGCCTCGCACTGCAGGGTCTTCTGGGCAAGACAAAATTGTTGGCCAGGCTCCCAGGCCCTTGGCCCATTCAGCCCCAGCCCCCAGCCCCATACCTGGGCAAGAGGACCCCTCAACACAATGCACATCTTGTGAACACTTTTTTTTTTAGTAGGACTGAGGTTTGAACTCAGGGTTTTGTGCTTGAAAAGCAGACGCTCTACTGCTTGAGCTACACCTCCAGTCCATTTTGTACTGGTTATTTTTGGAGATGGGTTCTTGGCAAACTATCTGCCCGGTCTGAACCATGATTCTCCTGATCTCAGCCTCCCAAGCAGCTAGGATTATAGGCATGAGCCACCAGCACTCAGCATGTGGTCACTTTTGAGTCATTCACAGCTGTGAACATGGTTGAATGCATTTGCAAAAACAAGACAGACAACAGTGGGGAGCATAAACATCCCCATTCAAGTGGCATAAACCTCAGAAATGAAAAGCTTTAGCAGCTATGGAAAGCAAACCTGCATTTTCAATGCAAGTAACAGGCAGAGCACTTCTGCAGAGATAAGAGACAGTCATGAGGAAATAAAGCCTATGCCACATGAACAAAGCATGAGCTAAAGCTCTCCCTGCTATCCCAACATAAATGGAGAAAATGTTGTAAACAGAGACATAAAGAGAAGGAAAAAAATTTAATTCCATTCAAATCAGAAAAAAAAAAGATAATGGACAAAAAGCATACAAAACCAATAGAAAAAAAAAAATACCAGAGTATCAGAAATAATTCACGCAACATGTTTACAGAAAACCAACAATGCACCCAGCTTGTTGCAAAACAAGTCATTCAGGAACAGGGCCCCATCAAACCCCAAGGGGTTCACATACAGAGGGCCCTGAAAAGCACACAACCTGAACACAAAGATGTCAGGTGAAGGGCAGGGGTCCTGCCAACCACAGCATAAGAAATAAAAACTACAGACTGACAGAGATGAAGATGCTGAAATTCACACAATGGCCAGTGGGGAAGGGACTAAGTCTATGTCCCCAGCATCAAAGAGAGGAAGGCCAGCTTTTCTCAGGAGCAGCAGCCCTTCCTGTCCACCAAAGAGAACTGCTGGGGGCTGGACTGGGCAAAGCAGGGAGGCTCCAACAAGGGGTGCAGTTCAGCACTTCTATTCAGTGTAAAAAGGTATTCAGGTTGGGCACCAGTGACTCATACCTATAATCCTAGCTACTCAGAAGGCTGACATCAGGAGGATTGCAGTTTGGGGCCAGTCCAGGCAGAGTTCTTGAGACCCCCATCTCCAAAATAACCAGAGCAAAATAGACTGATGGTACTCTACTCTAGCAGTTGAGTACCTGCTTTGTAAGTGCAAAGCCCTGAGTTCAAGTTCAAAGCCCAGTCCCACCCCAAAAAAAAAGGGTATTCAGCATAGAAAGTTACCTGACTTCAACAAAGAAATCCCCTATACAAAAATAAATTAGGTTAAAATACAAAGGTTCAGCCAGGTGTAATGGGTAATACCTGTTATCCCAGCTCTCTGGGAGGCAGAGATAGAAGAACTGGGATACTAGACCAGCTTGCACAAAAAGTTAGTGAGATACTATCTTTGAAAACAAGCCTGGTATGAAGGTACACTCTGTAATCCCAGCTATGTAGGAAGAAGAAGCAGGAGGATTGTGGTTCAAAGCCGGTCAGGGCAAAATATGAGACCCTATCTGAAAAACAACTAAAAGCAGACAAGGAGGAAGGCTCAATTGGTAGAGCGCAAGTGTGAGGCTCTGAGTTCAAAACCCTAGTACCACTAAATAAATAAATAAATATGTATATGTCTTTTTTCAGGCTGGCTAACAAAGTAATCTTTTTTACAGGGCAGTCTGGAATAACAAGCACATTTTTCAACCAAGGAATTCTACTTCTAGAGACGCATCTTGGAAATTGAATGTAATGTCTTAGGATGAAATTATGAACATAAAGACATCAGACTATTAAAATTTTAAGACACAAAGTTTCTAATGGTTTTAAGTTTTACTCAAGAAGACTGTCTCAAAAAATTCACAGATGTATAAGTTGGGTGTGGTGGCACACACCTGTGGAACCAGCTATCCACAAGGTTGAGGCACAAGGGTCACTTGAGCCCAGGAATTCAAGACCAGCCTGGGTAACATGGTCTCCAAAAAGGGAAAAAAGAAATTGCCCAGATCTGACACTGAATAAAAGCAGAGAAAGAAGCCCTGGTCCTAGTAAAGCTAAGCATTCCAACAACTGCTCTGTGAAAGCAAAACAAGGGCAGCACCCAGCCAGGATCCAGGGCTCATCACCAACTTTCTGGCTCCCAGTTCTAGGGATGTGAGTGCATCTGGAAGTGACTGTTTTTGAGGGGTGGGGAGTGGGGGGAGGGCAGTACTGAGATTTGAAGTCAGGGCCCCATGCTTGCTAGGCAGGTGCTTTACCATCTGAGCCAAGTTCTCAGCCCTCATCACCAACTTTCATAACAACAAACAGAGACGTAGAGCTAAGCTGTGGGATTCAAGCCCCCCGGTAAGAGATCTGTGTAAGCTGAGCCCCCCATACCCACCTCCTGGGGGTGGGTGGCCTTGTGGCCAGTACCCGTAAGAAGGGCTGTCAGGAACACTTGTGAATGTCAGGGGATATGAGCTGGGAGGAGGCAGGGAACATCATTTGGGGTGGGGGTGGGGGGTAAACCAGGGAACAGTACCTGGAGGCGGGTAGCACTGTAGCAGCCTCAGAAGTTTGACTGACAACCAGGGAGCTGGGACAAAGTAATAGGTGTAATCCTGAAGATCTGTGGACGCGGATGTCACAATCTGTAAGACAACCAAGGGAATAGGACATATTGCCTGACAGGAGTCCCTGAAAAGTCACACTGGTTCCTGGAAATACAGCTTGCTTATAGTGCCAGGTGTATTCTTCATTGTTTCCTTCCCGTCTCCCAGAGAACATCAGCTCACACTGAGGGGGCTGACAAAATGAAAAGCCATGGAAACAGATGCACATTACAGATCTACTTAAAACCACTGAACTTTATACTTAAGTTGAGATGCCCTTTCCAATGGTGACAACCTCCTCACAAGAACATGCCTCTCGCAAAGGATCTCCTTCATCCCTGTCCAGAGGAGGCAAAGAGAAAACACAAGAATCACCTGGGGCAGAATCCCATCCTACTTCATGGATGTGAAATGCCCAGGATGCCACAAAATACTCCTGTCTTTACTCACGCACAAATGCAATTTTGTGTGCTGAATGCTCCACTGTCCTCTGCCAGCCCACAGGAGGAGAAGCAAGGCTGACAGAAGGATGTTCCTTCAGAAGGAAGCAGCATTAAAAGCACCCTGAAGCAAGATGAGTGGAAAACCATCCCAATACCCATATTTTGGATATATAGTGTTTGTCTTGTTAAACTGCTAGGAAGCTCCTGCCCCAAGTATTCAGGTGGAACCAGAAGAGTGGAGAACTAGAGTCATGTTGGGCAAGTAAGTGGATGAGTACTTAAAAAGTTCACTTAGGACATTTTTATCCACCTAGGCTCATTTGGTAAATCTTGAAGTTGATTTAAAAATTGGGATGCTTTATAAATGGGATTTTTACTTCCACTTACGTTTCCTTAGTACTAAGAACTAAGAACTGCTAATCTTTACCACACAATCCAACACTGCTTCAATTAAAAAAAAAATTTTTTTGTTCAAGATTCTTCTCTAAAAAAAAAAAAGTTATTGTGATGGTAGACTTGAACAGTGTTCAAAGTTTTTTAAAATTATTTGCATAATTTAACATATAGCAGTTAAAAGTAAAAATTTGGGGCTGGGAATGTAGCTCAGTGGTAAAGCACTTGGCTAACATGTAAGAGGTACTGGGTTCCAGCCCAGCTACATTGAGGATAGCATTTTAAATACAAACCATATAGAAATAATTCTAACAAAAGGTAAATAGAACCTTAAAATGTTATAGAACACTATGGAGAGAAAGTCGAAAGAAATGGAGAGACGCTGTGTTCATATAGGCAAGCCCAAACAAGGTGGGGACTGGGTCAAGGGCTGCTCTGCAGGACACAGGATTCTGGCAGAGCTCCAGAAGCCAAGAGACCAGTGGGGGAAGGGCAGGCAGGAAGCAGAGCCTGGTTTGGGAGAAAAGCTCCCCCAAGTAGCAGGCCCTTTGGTGTGGCCCCAGGACAAAGGAAGCCACCAGAGAAAAGGCATCTCTCATGCAGATGCAGTACCAGACTTCACACAAAGAGTGCAGACAGCACTAACTGCAGTGGAAGACTGGCAAATCTGACTGCATCATTGTGGAATCTCTGACCACAGAGGACTCAGTGAAGACAGTGAAATGGCAGGGTGTGGTGGTACACACTTGTAATCCCTAGCTCTCGGAAGGCTGAAGCAGGAGGATCTCAAGGTTAAGGCCAGCCTAGGCTACATATCGAGACCCTGTTAAAACAAACAACAACAACAGAAAGACATGACACAACCCATCATCACACTGACTTTAAATACAGATTAGTTTGGGTCACATAAAGCTGACATTCTTCTTTTTTCTTTCTTTTTTTGGTTGTTCTGGAGTTTGAATTCAGCTTGTTAGGCAGGCACTCTACTGCCTGAGCCACTGCCAGTCCAAAGCCGACATTTTTAAAGACTAACCAAGGTTAAGTGTTGGCAATTTTGTATGATCCAATCTAATACAGCCAACATATCTAAAGACCTCTGTCTTTAAATATAGTATATATTTATATATACTATATAGATAGTAAAGAAATTCGTATCTAAAACAAAGAAATTCTAAGAACAGCAGACAAAACAAAGATGGGCAGAAGACCTGGGCCCGTCACATGAAAGGCGCCCAGCCTCACTGACAATCAGGAAGCATGGTCCACATCATGATAAGGTACGAAGTCCAAGACACCAACATTACAGCCATCAGCGGGACTTGGTGCAGGAATTGCACTGCACTACAGAAGCTGGCCTGGCACTACCTTCCGTCTATGAGCTGCCACCCCTTGGCCACAGTGGCACTTCTAAGCAAGCCAGCAGCATTTCACACACACACATCAGGAGGCATCCCTCCCTGGATAGCCTCCAAGTGGAAAGGAGCAAAAGGCTCACCAGGGCAGTGAGGAGGAGGTCATGGTCCACCACACAGCCTCATCTCTGCAGCCTCAGAAACGCAGCAACAGCGACGCCAAAGTAAGGTGAGGACTTCATACAATGCTGATGGGACAGCCACATGCAAAGCATGCTATGCATGGGCCCAATGACAAGACCCAAAACTTCGTCACAGCCAGAAACCAGTTCAGGGCTGTTTATTCAGGTGGGTGGGCGCCACGCCAGATGAGAAAAGGTACTGCCCTTCATGGGAGGAGAAGTGGAGCAGCTGCCCCTCCACCTACCCACAGGATGGGAGAGGATGCTTCTTAACTAACAAAGAAGTTTAAAGAAAACCAAGGACTGACAGGGAGAGTTTCCACTCTTGAATTTACAAAGCAGGCCAAATACCTTGCATTCTAAAAAGTTAGCTAATACATTAATTCAACAAAATAAGGAAGGGCTGAGGGTGTGGCTCAGTGGAGAGCCCTTGCCCACCTGCTGAGTTCAAACCCCAGCACCACAAAAAATAATTTAAAAAATAAGGAAGACAAAAACCTGCCCTACCATCCATCCCCACCAGGACTCACTCTGCTCAGTCTGGAGACGGCCAGGGAGACAGAGGTCTTGAACTCCTCAGGGTTCTTCTGAGCCAGTGTGGTGATGAGGCTTGTGGCTGCAGTCACCACGCCCTGGAAGACAGGCAACAGCAGGCACTGAGACTCCAGTCAAGATCTGAAGCTGCCACACATAGAACTGTACATGGCTAGCAGGACCCTACTGCCCACAGCCATCTGGGCTCCCTGATGGACCCTCAGTGTTTTCAAAACTGAGGCAGCACACACAGGCTGCTTCTGTGTACATCTCCTCTCTGGAAACTGGGAAACCCAGCTGAGCCTGGCCCAGATCCCTTCATTCAGGTAGGGCCATGGCAGATGAGGCATGAGGGCCTTTCTCTTGGTCTATCAGGCCCAAGAGATACCCCAGAGAGGTACCCCAGAGACATGGAGACTGCCACTGTCCCAGGATAACCAACAGCTGTTCCCAGTAACTCCTATCTCTTGAAAGGTTGATTAAGTAAAGAAATTCACTTAACCAATACTGTAGCCAGTGTGGTAGTAAATGCCCACAACCCCAACACTTGGGTGACTAAAACAAGATTACAAATTTGAGGCACTGTAACCTCCGACTCAAAAACAACAAATAAAAACGATACTAAGGACCCTGAAGAGATGAACTGTTAGCTCAGGAACCATCCACTGGCATTACCCTCCCTCTGGCTCCTACCCGCAGTCAGCTCTGGAACCTGGTGAGAGCCACAGTAAGCTGTGTAATGAACAGCTATGCTCAGCAAATGGCCTAACTGCACCTTTCTGCCCATTTCTCAGCAGGCCAATGAGTGCTGGCGCATCCCCCACGTCCACGGAGACCAGAGACTTGTGAGTGTAGAGTGCTTCAGCACGGAAGTACTCGCCCTGGTTCCCAACATCCTGACACCTGGCTTCTCCCCATCAGAGCTGGCTCTCCTTTCCTCCACAGCCTCACAGGGAGTGAGTATGCGGGGAACTGCCCTCTAGTCCCTGCCCCAGCTCCTCCTCAAAGAACAGCTAGGCCTCCAGTTCCACCACACAGCCCTCAGGCCTGGCTCAGCACACAGCACAGGGTTCAGGCTCTGATCCTCACTCCACACCAGTACAGCCACAGCACCTGCCTGAGCCTGCACTCCCAACTTGTCCACCAGGCCCTGTCCTCACCTCTCTCGCCCCTCCACAAGCTCCTGGCTCCCACACTGCTCTGTGAAGGGGTTGAGGGGGCTCATTCACTTTGGGTAGGCAACTGACACCCACCAAATGGTCCCCAAACCCGATACCAGGAAAAACCAGGTCTCAGGCCTGTAATGGCAAAGCCGGACATGTACCAACAGGGGCAGAGAGGGAGACCATACTAGCTCATGGAGGACCTTCCTGGGTCAGACTGTGCCACACTCCCCACTTACCCACATCAGGCTGTTTCTGTCATCTACAGCTGAGAGTATGCTAGCCAAGGAGCCCAGCAAAACAGTCACAACATGAAAACCCAAAAGCAAACCACAGAGTTCAGGTCACAGAAGTACTCTGTCTAGCAAAAGGTGTCTTCCAGGCACCTGAGACCTGGCCTTACCACCTTGAAAAGCACTCCGTGTGGCCATGGCTATGTGACTGTGGGAGTGATGACACCACTTGTCAGAATCCCACAAACTACAGCCATCCATAGAAGGTGCTGCAGGCAATGCAAGGCCCGCCCACAGCTCCTCACAGCTCTGCCTCACCTCAACATTTCCCTACACCTGGGCCTGGGACCACACAGGCTCTCTGAAGATCTGGCTCAGGCCCAACCCATCCTAGTCTGGAGCAGCCATCTGATCTTTTTGAGCTTTGGCTGCCTCAGCTGCACAACTGGAAAATCCCACTGCTCAAGGGTCCACCTAGTGGTGGTGTAAACACACCGAAGACAGCCTCCAACAGGTCTTCTACCCCAGAGACACCCAACCTGCAGAGGTCACGCTTCCCCACCCAGAGTTCAAATCCCTCTCCAGGCCTCCGCCTTCTCCATGCACCATGATCCAGATCTGGCTCCATCTCCCACCCAAGTGTGATGAGGTCAGTTTAGCTGTCACTCCACAGAGTACCCAGTGCAACCTAACACACTGCCCTCTGAAATTTTACTTTGAATTTCTGCAGATTTCTCCTGGGAAAAGCAGTAACCAGCTAACATACTTGTCTGCCCAAACCAAGTTGACTCATTTGCTCAGCAGCATACAGGCAGCAGAGGCCAATGCCTATCGCTTACTCTCACCCAGTCTGGGCAGTCCCAGGCCAGGTGACATGCTGTAACCATAGTCATTGAGTCACAGACTCCAGTCCTCATCTGTAATTGGGATGACAGTGAGGCCTGGCTTAAGAAAGGTAAGATTATGCTGGAACTTAAGCAGGACAGCAGACCTCCCCCGCAATCAGAGCCCACACAAGGCAGGTACCAGGGATGCCAGCGTTACCTTCACCTGGCTTCTTCTCCTTAACATAACTTCTTCCTCCAAGTTACATTCCTTCCTTCCACATGCTGTTCTTTCCTAGGTTAAGGTTCCAGGAGGGAACCCCCACAACACTCTGTCCCTGGGGAGCACCCCGGGAATGCTGGAGGCCTGTGTGTGAGTTGCACCAGTCACACTGCCCGCCACCCTCGGAGTCTCAACGGGCTGCTTCTGCAGTGGCTCTTCCAAAAAAGGATACTTGGGAGACAAGGGTGGAATCAAAACCAACACATACCAAATGCTGGTCATTGAGGAGGTGCACCACTCGGGATGTCCAGTCACCCATGGGAACAAGGTCAGGAGATGTCCTATACAGACGCAGCAAGCACAGGGCAGCACTCTGCTTCACACTGTCCATGGTGTCTCTGGAAGACAGACATCAGCAGTCACTCCAAAGTATGCTACCCCTATGCCAAGCCCAGCACAGCACAAAGCTTTGAGGAGAGCATGCAAGAGTCATCAGTAGACAGGAGGGTCATGAAGGTCTGAATAACATTAACGAGCCACCCTGCAAGGGTCACTCTGAAGGGCACAGTTCAGGCAGCCCAGCATTTCTGCTGGCGATAGCCTTCACTGTCAGCTCTCACATCTCCAAAAAAATTCTCAACCTTCCAGATGTTGAGCGTGACTTTGGCTACGAGGCTGACCATGCTCAGTGATACGCCTCACTGTTGGAACAATTCCCTTAATCTACCCACCCTCAAAACCGGAATGTGTCAAAAGTCCTCAACTATCTTGGTGATTTCCTCTTGACTCCAAAGCTGTCAGGCTCTCCCACGCCCCAGTTCCCACACCTCACCCTGCCCTGGCAGGGAAGGAGTAGTCAGGTTAAGTGCGCGTGTTCTGATGAGGAGGCAGAGCCAGGCCTGCAGCACCACAGCAAGGAGAGCACCAGTTCTGCTTCTGACACCCAGCCCAAGATGGGTCGGGAGCTTTAACCTGTGTCCATGAGATGAGACAAGAGGGAGTGTATTTTTGGTCTTGTTTTGTTTGTGTGGTGCTGGGGACCAAACCTAGGGCTTGAATATGCAAGGCAAGCACTCTTCCACTGAGCTACATCCCCAGCTGTTGGTTTTATTTCACTATTATTATTAGATACATTCATTGTACAGGGGGGATTCATTGTGACAATTCCAAATAGGCTTACATTGTACATTGGTTAGATCGCCCCCCACCATCTCTCCCCCTCAACCCTCCCTCGCCCCACTTAGAGCAATTGCAAGAGGTTTTATTGTTCTATTCCATCTAAGTATATGAAGTCCATCAACCATATTCCCTCACCTTCATCTCCTTCCTTCACTCTCCCCCTCCCACAAGTGCCCCCCATACACTGTACTTATTCTACAGTCTGACTTTCCTTATTAATCTCTAAGTTGATGTTCAAAGGGGTGTCTCACTGCATCCCACTGTGAGTGTACTTTACTTTGGTTCATTCAGTCCCTTCCATTGCTCCCTATTGTCCCTTCCCTCACACCCCCCATTTTTCAATAGCTTTCAATACACATCCTTGTATCCTCTACTTTCAGATGTTTTGCATTACAATACTGTTCACACTCTGTCATTCCCTTTTCCTTTCCCTCCTTCCCCAAGTTCCATAGTATAGTTCCACTATTACAAATGTGTATATGATCATGTCTGTTTTTGTGTATATGTTTTATCTTTTGGATCTATCTTCCACATGAGAGGAAAATATGTGGCCTTTGTCTTTCCGCACCTGACTTACTTAACATGAAGTCCTCCAATTGCATCCATTTACCTTCAACCACATGGTATAATTCTTCCTTAAGACTGAGTAAAACTCCATTGTGTGTGGGGGTGGGTGGGTGTGCGTCCACGTGCGTGTGCATGTACATTTTCTTGATCCATTCATCAGTTGTAGGGCATCTACAATAGCTTGGCTATTATGAAATGTGCTGCAATAAACATCGGTGCAAGTGTCTCTATTGTATCCTGATCTATGTTCCTTTGGGTAGGTGTCCAGGAGTGGTATCACTGGATCATATGACAGTTCTACCTTTAGCTTTTTGAGGAGTCTCCACACTGTTTTCCATAATGGTTGTACTCATTTGCATTCCCACCAACAGTGCATAAGGGCTCTTGTTTCACAACATCCTCACCACCATTTGTTGTTTTTGCTCTTGAACATGGAGTGAGATGAAGTAGTTTTGATTTGCATTTCTTTTATAGCCAGAGAAGTTGAACAGTTCTTCATGTTTTTATTGGCCATTTGTACCTCTTCCTTTGAGAATTTCCTATTCAATTCACATACTATTTCTTCATTGGGATGTTGATTCTCTGGGGGTTGAATTTTTTGAGTTCCCTGTAAATTCTTATCAGATGAAAACCTGGTGAAGATTTTCTCCCATTCTGTGGGCTGTCTCTTAAGTCTAGTGACTCTTTCTTTTGCTGTGCAGAAGAAGCCCTTTAGTTTGATGCAGTCCCATTTGTTCATTCTTTCTCTTAGATGCTGAGCCATTGGAATTCTAGTTAGGAAGACATTCCCCATACCTATCTGTTCTAGTGTATTTCCTACTACTTTCTAGAGTTGTTTCAAAGTTTCAGGCCTTATATTAAGATCTTTGGACCATTTTGAGTTGATACTGGCACAAGGTGAGAGAGATGTCGATATCCAATTTTCCCAGCAACATTTGTTGAAGAGGTTCTTTTCTCCATCATGTGCTTTGGGCTCCTTTGTTGAAAATCAATTGGTTGTAGCTGTATAGGTTTGTATCTGGGTCTTCTACTCTAATCCACTGGTCTTCATGTCTGTTTTTGTGCCAATACCATGCTGTTTTCATTGTTATGGCTCTGTAGCATAGTTTGAAGTCAGGAATTGTGCTACCACCATCACTGGACTTTTTGCTCAGAATTGCTTTGGCTATTCAAGGTCTTTTGTGTTTCCATATGAACTGTGGGATTGATTTTTCTATCTCTCTGAAGAATGTCATTGGGATTTTGATAGGAATTGCACTGAACATGTAGATTGCTTTTGGTAGTGTAGCCATTTTTACAACGTTGATTCTGCCAATCCATGAGGCATGGAGACTTTTCTGACATCTTCTGCTGTCTTCTTCAATTTCTCTCTTCAGTGGTTTATAGTTCTCACTGAAAACATCTTTGGTTTCCTTTGTTAAATTTATTCGTAGGTTTTTTTTTTTTTGAGTCTATAGTAAATGGGATTGTTTCCCTGATTTCTTTCTCAGTCTGTTTATTGTTGGTACATAGAAGAATATTGATTTCTGTATGTTAATTTTATATCCTGCTACTTGTATCCTGCCAATAGACTTTATGATTTCTAATAATATTTTGGTAGAGTTTTTATGGCCTTTTAGGTATAGGATCATATCACCTGCAAACAAGGATAGTGTGACTTCTTCTTCCCCTACTGAATCCCTTTTATTCCTTGCTCTGTGTTACTGCTCTGAGTAGGAATTCCAAAACTATATTGAATATGAGTGGGGAAAGCAGTCATCCTGGTCTCATTCCTGACTTTTATCAGAAAATGGTTTCGGTTGTTCTCCATTTAGTATGATGTTGGCTCTAGGTCTGTCATATTTGCCTTTATTATGTTGAGGAACATTCCTTCTATTCCTAGTTTCCTTTATCATGAAAGGGTACCCAGCTCTTGGTTTTTTGAGACAGGGTCTCACTATGTACCTGGAACTCGTGATCCTCCTGCCTCAGCTTCCCAGTACTGGGATTATAAGTGTGTGCCACCACACCTGCTCTAAGTAGAAAGTTTTAAGAGAAAGCACTTTGCAAGGTGACACAATGGTAATAGCATTTCTGTGTTCCAGGCTAGGCCACAGCCTTATGTGGTGTCTGAATATCACTGTTCTGCTTCCCTTTCTTCACCACGTATACTTCCCACATGGTCACTACCTTCTAGTCATACTGTGTGAGGCCCTGGAAGACAGCTCTCCTCTCTCTCTTCTCCCTCCTACACAGCCCAGAAGGGAAGTATAAAGGCTACATCTGTGCAGACACTGGGCCAGGCAGGGAGGCAGCTAGTTTCTACTCTGCCTAGACAGTGCAGAGGGAACTGCACTTGTAGGTCACTCTTTGTCCCACCAGCCAGATCCTGCTGAGCAGGAGGCAATGGGGCCAGCAGAAAGCTGTCAAAATGTCCCTGGAAAGAGTCAGTCTATGTCCTCAAGGCACTTTGGGGAAAACTGTTGTTCCACTGGGCAGGAAGAGAAGGACTCGAGGACTCTTTCATGCTCACCTCTTGGTTATTAGATCTTTATTCCTAAATGGGGCAAAACCAACAGGAGAAGAAGCCCCTAAGCTGCCTAGTTTTTTACAGAGAAAACCTGCCCTTTTTTGGGGGGAGAGGGGACGAGGGGGTGCTGGGATAAAATCCAGGGCCTTGTGCAAGCTAGGCAGGTGCTCACCACTGAGCTGCATCCCTGCACCAAAAAGTTCTTCAGATGCAAACACCCCAGGAGAGCAGCACTGGCCCTGCCTGAACTGATGCCAGCCCCAGAAGACTCGTGCCAGGTTCCCTCACTGTGAGCAGGGCCTGCAGGGTCTATGCAGCAGCAGTCATCTCTTCACACAGCTCTCTGAGTGGCCAGTCTGTCTCTACACTTCTAACCAGGATGTTGAACAAAGTAAGGCCTATGTCATCCTTTCCCAGCTGACATCAACAGAGACACCTCCAGGAAAGAGCATGGAGAGGAGAAGCCCAAAATGTCGGCCATCAAAGGTGAGGACCCTAGATATTACTACCCACCTGAGGGGTCCAGAGCAGCTCCCAGTTGCTCCACTGTGTTCTTTCTGAACCCCCATCTCACTCTTCTCAGGGGCCCTATTTCTGGTGTCATAGTTGTATTCTCAGGACGGGGCCCTTACTTCCAGTGGTGTGGCTGTATTCTCAGGGCATCCTCTGCAGCTTCCCATCTGGAGTCATGCTCGTCAGCACCCTCTAACTACGGCCCCCACACCAAGCTCTGTGTTCATGAGTCAGCTACTGCTTAGTGGGATTTTATGACTTGGTCACTTTTTCAAGGTGGCCTCATGAATGCCATGGTGAGCTTTTGGAGAGGAAGTGGCCTGCCCATGATCTGTCCTCAGGAGCCAGCTCACCTGCTGTGTCAGCACCAGACCACGTGTTGCCATACCAGCAGGCACCGCCTGCCTATCTTCTGCTGAAGGACTTTCCTGAGCATTCAGCCTCATTGTCACTGCACATGCTACATGCGTTACTTCAGGGAATGTTCCTGAGAGGATTTTTCAGGGATTATCCTGTTTGTCCTCCCAGATGCTCATCAAGCACTTGCTGTGGGCCAGCCCTGTGACAGTGCACAGAAGGCACAGTGGACAGATATGTGACCCACACCCACGCGGGGTTAAACAAAGTAGAGCAAATTAGACAGCACTCAGGCATCCTGTTCATAGGACTCCACAGTGACTGTTGGGGCAGAAAGCCAGCAAGGCCTGGCTAGTAGCCTACACTGGCATTAGCCCAACTTTCTGTCTCTCTAGTCTGACCTCTGTGCCCAATACCACTATGATCTCATCCTGTCTTTTTTCCATCTTGGGCATTTCACTTTCAGGGCACCTAGATGTGAGCTACAACTTGTGCTTATGATCAGATGTTTGACAGGCCTCTGTGCCTCTACTGCTCCCTAGCTCTGCGATGCTCCTTCTCACATCCATCCTATGTGGTTTACACAGTTCTTACATTTCTGAGTTCATTTCCACAGGCTTGTTCTACAGTCTCTGCCAACCTGGCTCCTTTATGCACCTCTCCTGTGGCTCCCAACTCTCCCTCCTGCTGGCTTCATGTTGCTGGCACTCAAGGCACTTAATTCTAGCCCAGTGTTCCTGACCATGGCAGGGTGACAGTGGGTTGGGTGGTTCTCTCTGTGGGTCCCTCCTGTGTGGTACACAATGTTTAGCAATATCCTTGCCCTCTGTCCTCTAGATGACAGTAGTGGGCCCTCCACCGTGACAACCAAAAAGAACCCCTTGGGGCAAGGAAGAGCAGTGGGGAAGGCTAGATTAGCTTTGTTTGTGACACCTGCATCTTCTCTGTAACCTTGACCATGCAGCTGAGGGCTGAGTCCATCTGCCTCCTGTGGCCTCAGTGCCCTGCTCAATTCACTGACAGCTACCCTGTCTTCTTCTGTATCCTGCTAAAGTCACAGC
This sequence comes from Castor canadensis, assembly GCF_047511655.1. Taxonomy (NCBI): domain Eukaryota; kingdom Metazoa; phylum Chordata; class Mammalia; order Rodentia; family Castoridae; genus Castor; species Castor canadensis. The sequence goes on from NC_133386.1 coordinate 208,673,101, forward strand.
CAGATGTGCTACTCAGTGGTTGTGGGTAAGTTGTCCAACTCCACAAAGCACACTGAACAGGTGGGTGCTAGCCCAGCCTGTGCCAAGCCCAGAGGCCTGGGACAACTCAGGGCTCTTTCAAATACTTTCATACACAGCCCCTCTGAACTGCCTCTGTATTAGCGGGAGGGGATGGATGACTCAGAATTCACAGGGTTCTGGCTCTTGGCCTTCTCTCTAAGGCTTCTGGGAAAGGACAAGACACAGAGCTGAGCAACACTGCACAGCAACCGTGCTTCTTTCCCTTGGTGCCATAACAGGGCTACCTGAGAACTGGAGGTCAGGAGGACCACAGTTGGAGGTTAGATGAGGAAAAAATTATCTCAATCAATGAGGTATGGTGCATGTCAGCAATCCCAGCTACATGGGAGGAGTAAGTAGGAGAATCTTGGTCTGAGGCTAACCCCGGGCAAAAACACAAGACCCTATCTGAAAAATAACTAAAGCAAAAGGCAGAGCATGTGCTGACAACCATAAGACCCTGAGTTCAGACCCTGGTACTACAAAATGTGTGTGTGTGTGTGTGTGTGTGTGTGTGTGTGTGTGTGTGTGTATTGGGTATCTCAGAAAGGGAAAATCAGACTGGACAGCTAAACTCTAAATTTGTACTTACTTAACCCACCCTCAAACACATATCCTGTTACATAACATAGAAGGGCTGGACGGGGCCTGAGTCAGCAGTTACTGTGTTCAGTGTAACTGAGCACGCTGTCTACAGCATCCAGTACATACCCCGCTACGAGGATCTTAGGGATCTCCCCGGCAAAGGCCTCAGCCATCTCTCGGCTGCCCACGTTGGCAATGCAGTGCAGGGCCAGGCCCATGAAGGTGGGGTTGCGGCTGGCCAGGTCATTCTTGATGGCATTGTTGATCAAGCGGATCAGCTCACTGTTAGAGTTCACCAACACGGAGATGAAAAGGTAGCCCTGTGTTCCAGGAAGGCAGGGGTCAGAAAGTTCATGACAACTGCATTGCCCTGTGGTCCTGAGAGGCTCAACACTTAATGCACAGACAAGCAAGCCCTGGAAAACCTCCAATGCCATCCCGTGGTGCACTGCTGAGACTCACCCCAAGAGCTCTCCCTCACTCTGAAGACAGATGTGACTTTGCTACAGTCCAGCCCTGAGCCAGCATTCCTTCTAGGATGCATCCAAGTAGACAGAGGCTGGCAGGAAGCAGACCCCTCGGTCATTATCCAAACCCTGCTCTATCTCCATGGGTCATGTGTTTGAGTGTCAGCTCAAAGTGGGAGGGACCATCAACAAAGACCCAACCTAGCATCACTCACTAACGCACAACATGAATTTCCAGAAGCTCGGTTGACTGCTATGCACTCCTCTCTCAAATCTGTCCCCAGCATCACACCACTACCTGGCCAAATCCCAGTCCCATGGCACCATTCTATCATCTTCCCCTTCTCTCACCCATCCACAAGTCACACACCCTCCCCCCCAAGAAGGACACAGTGATCTTCTAGACACCTCTTTGATCACAGCCATCCAGTTAAACCCATGCCCAGTTGCCCATGGCTTCCAGGAGAAAGGTCCCCAGGGAGCCCCTCCCCTCCATTCCAGCAGCTGCCTCCTACTGTGTGCACTGCCCTCCACTTCCTCGCAGTCTCAGAACTCCACATGCCTAGATCCATCTTCATGGAGCCTGTCCAGGGGCTATCTAATGCCTATCACCCTGCTGAGCAAGAGCAGTCCCACATCTACTTTTACCCATTGTCCCCAAGAGTCTCATGTACAATGCTTGGTATATGAATTTTTTTTTCAGTACAGGGGATTAAACCCAGGTTCTCGCACATACTATGCAAGTACTCTACATCTTGAGCCATTTCTCCCAGTCCTTTTTGTTATCTTTTGTTTTTGATATGCAATCTCACTAGCTTTGCTCAGATTGGGCTAGACCTTGCAATCCTGCTGCCTCAATTCCCAAGTAGATGGACAACAGGCGTGCACCACCACACTCGGCTCACTCTGTAAATTCTTGTTGAATAAAGACCCTGGTAACCTCAGGGGATTGGTTCCAGGACCCCCATGACTACCAAAATCCAGAGATGCTCAAGTGCCTGTGTAAAATGGCACAGTGTTTGTGGGAAGAATTGCTCCTCTGCAGCTTCACCTCTTGACCTCACTGATACAGGGGGCTTCCAGACACAAATTCATACAAGAGGGTAAGCTTGTTTGCCATACTGCATTCATTAACAAGCTCTGTGGAAAAGGAAAAGCTGAGGATGACTGGGGTGGGCAGCAGCAGGCACAGAGACATGATCAGAGTGTGCACCAGTCTAAACCAACACGGAAAACGTCCTGACCCAGGCTCGTAGGAAGTGAGGTCATAAAGAACATCAGTGAGGCCATGGTGACGCAGCCTGTCATCTCAGCTACTCAGAAAGCAGAGGCAGGAGGATCAAGAGGTCCAGCCCAGCCTCGGCAAAGTTAGACCCTGTCTGAAAAACAAAATTACAAACAAAAAGGCTGGGAATGTGGCTCAGGGGTAGAGCATTTGCCTAGTATGCATGAGGCCCTGTGTTCAAACCCCACTACTGCAAAAAGAAAAGCAGCAGGGGAAGAAGGGGGCACCCCATCAGAAGACCCCACCCAGAGAAAGACTCTCCTTGGCACCACTGCTCCCTGGAGCCCCACAATGGAGTGGGAAAGGGCAGGGCCTCAAGGTCTCAGGATAGCAGGACAGCAGCATCAGGAGCTAAGGCAAGCTGAACTACATCTATACCTACTCCAGTCCATGTGGCTGGTGCCCAATGCATGACAAGGCAGGAGGAGAAGTTGAAGCCAGCCCACAGCACACAGCAGCCCCTGTGGCTATACTCACAATCTGCTTTTCCGTGTATCTGTTTGAACTCAGCAGATTCACAGCCTCCATGTGCCCAAAGTCAATGTCGTGACCAAGGAGAAAGATGAAGAGCAACTTGCAGACGTATTTTTTTTTACTGTAGCCATCAAGAGCCTTGTCACCTACAGAAAAGGTGAGGAAAAAGTTATTCCAGGTGGGCAGAGAACTAGACAGCAAAGCAACAGGGAGGGTGTGAGTGGACCGTCACAGAGGGGTACAGGGCCATGGCAGACCCAGGAGCAAGAACAGCACTTATAATCCAGACTCAAGCTTCCCTTTTGACAAAGGAATCAAAGCACTAGCAACAAGAGCTCTGCCCTTAGGACAACCAGCAGCACACACCAATGAAGCCCACACGGCCTCCCTAATCTGCCACAATCCCACCCAGGCTCAGCAGTTGTTGATCTGCAAGCCCCACTGTGAGCCATCAAGTTCATCTTGCCTGCTGACCTGGCAGGGAGGACTAGAACAAGACCCCACAGTGGTGAGTCCCAGGTCAGCCAGCAGAAGCTGTCTTGTGGGGCCCCTGAGGAACTTTCCCACTTTCCAGCAATAAGTTAACATGTAATTTAAAAGACCAGACAATATGAGACTGGACCTGGCTCCACCAATCACCATGCCAGTCCTTCGAGAGCACAGGAGCAACGCAGAGAGGCACAAGGATACCTTCCCCTACACCCCAAGAGCATCTCCTGCTCCCCTTGCCTTCCAGAAGCCTCCATGACAACCTCAGCCCAGTACAGCTGGCATGCTGCTCCTGTGGAGACTTGCTCATTATTCAAGTCAAGCACTTTCTAAAGGGAAAGGACTAGAGGGCAGAAAGGTGACAGCCAGGTTAGACAGGACAGCCACAGAGTCTGGTTCCAAGCCCTGAAATTCTCCTGGCTACTATTCCAGCAGAACCCAGACCAAGAGCCCATTCTATGGGCTGCAGACACAGGCGACTCAGCCAGCATGCTCTGAGAAGCTGACCACAGAGAGCAAGAAAGGACAACAACCAAGGTAGGACAATGAGGAGTGAACAGAAGCCCTTGAAGCTGATGTGACTGAGGCTGATACCAACAACCAGCAGAAGTAGAGTGCTGGAGACTAACCTGAGCCCAGTCCAGCAGGGGAACAGATGAGACCCTGCCCAAAGCCGGGGCATCCCAAGAGGCCATGTTCCCAGCAAGAACATGGGGAGTAACCTGGAGAGGTGCAGCCCTCCCGCCCCAAGAACAGATTCCTAGACACACCCCCACCCACCCAGGTCAGGGGACTGGCTGGGGCAGCACACAGAGCTGGCTCCCTCTGCTGAACCAGCAACCCCAATGCTCTCCCACTTGGGCTCAGCTGGCTCCTCAACTGCTCACGTGAGCCCCTGAGGGTCACTGAATTCCATGAGTCCCCACTCTTAAATTCTCCTCCCAGGAACTGTGGCTCCTTTCTTGTTGTTCCCTAGGGGACGAGCTCTGTGAAGACAGTAAGGCCTACTGCTGCTATCTATGACCTGACCCAGAAAGGACCTCAGAGTCACCTCATGGAGGTCACTGGTGCCAGACTGGGGGTCTGTGGAGCTTCTCCATGGCTGCTAAACACCCACCTCAGGCCTCTGACCCACCATCAGGTACTCTTCCTCTGGCGAGTTCAGAGCGCTGGCCCTCCAGACCTGCTTCTCAGCAGCAACTGGCTGGTGGGGGAGAGGGGAGCCACAGGCATAAGGATGCTACAGGATCACCTTGGGCTGCAGTGATGCCACCATACACCCTACAAGGCATACACCCCTGTCCCAAGAGCACTATAACTCCGAGCAGTCAGTGAGGGAGAAAGACCACAGTGCTCGCTTCTTACTCCAAGGCATAGTGTGCCAGAAATGAAGAACAGTACTCGTTCACACAGCCTACACACTGCCTTCTGCCAGCAAGGCCTGCCCACCACCTCCCCAAGCAGTAACTGGCACACTCCAGCACATCAGGAGTCAAGAGTATGCAAGGGGCTATGTCTGACCACACAGACTGGCTGGGACAATCACAGCCAAACCCCTACACCTTTCATTCTTGGGACACAACTTGTGCCAAGTGTGAACTATGGCCTTCCCGGAACACTCTGCCTGGAAAGAGCCCTCTGTACCTCTCCTCTTTATACTTTTTACACTTTCTGGGACAGGTGTTGGAGGCTCATGGCTGCGGGGCAGCGGTGGGTGGATCACCAAGTACATTGTGAGCCCATGCACACTCTGTGGTCCTCATGACCTTTCAGCCTATCCATAACTTACTATGTCCCTGTCAACATGAGCCCAGCACCAGGAGTTCCTGCTCACACCAGTGCCCAGATCCCTTGGCAGCCCCCATGTAACTTGCCAGGCAGACAGTTCCCACCCCAGCATGCCCACAACAGCCTAGCCTGTCCAAGCCAACAAACTCAGCTCTCAGGATCTGAGGGTCCCTTTGCTCCAAGATGTAACTCCTGCTTTGAGGAGAGGCCCCTGCAAATCTGGGGACTTTCCTGTGGCCCCAGGAGACACACAGCCTCCTTATATCTCAGTCACTCTTCCCAGATCTCAACACTCTCCTAATAACTAGGCCCAGACTGTTAAAAATTCAAATCAACAGCTTCAGAACTGGGCTACACTTGCTTTTTCCTTACAATAATTTCAAAACGTTAAGGCGAATTGTAATTTCCTAAGATGTAAAATGGGGAGGACACAGTAGTTTCTGCCTGATTTGCTATGAAAGCCAAGTAGAAGGTGGGTGGGTAACTGAGCCATGGGTGAGGATGCAGAGCTCGGCCACTTGCAAAGCCTGATCTCAGGCCAGTTTCAACTCCTCCAACCCCAGTTTCCTCCTGGGTTGTTATAAAATGAGGAGAAGTAGGAGCATGGTGATGGAGAAAGATAAGTCAGGGGTCATCTAACTAAGATGTAGTGAAAGCACTTTTGTAAATGTCACAAAGTGCCCCCAGTACAACAATCATATGCTAATAAATTTAAATTAAAAAAAGAGAAAAAGTAAGTAACCAGGCAGGTTAATCTGACTAAAGCATGTAAAGCATGACAGATACATGTCTGAGATGCCAGAGCAAAACTCCCCTGGACTATAAATACACACTTTTTAAAATATGAAGGACAGGAGGGTAAAACAGGCTTTTCTGGGGGTTGGTTCCAGTGGGGGGTAGGCATAAGGAAAGGGTGTCTGAGGGTGAATATGGTGGATTATTTTGTACTTATATACAAAAATTCTTCTATGAAATGAGTTGAAATTGTTCTAAGAAGAAAGAGAGGATGAAGAAGGGAGAACAATGGAGGTGATAAAATCTAACTAAGATATACTGTAAGCACATATGTAAATATTACACTGTATCCTCCTGCACACTATTATTTGCTAATGATAAAAAATTACAAAGGTGCTTCAAGCAGAGCCCCCCAGTGCTGAGGAAAAGTAGGTCCCAGCTCAGGTTGAACCATGTGCTGACGTCACAGACATGGAAAGTGTCTGCCTGGGAGTGCCTGGAGCCCCGCATTCTTAATAACAGCCCATCACCAGGGAGGTGCACTGGAAAATGGCTCAGGCACCAGGTACACTAAAGGCTCACCTGGAAGGGAGGGCCTGGCACCTTGATAGGACTCGATGCCGCATCCCACCTGCCTCGCTTGGCGCCACAGCAAGGGCAAGGAGAGCTATCTGTCAGTTACTGAAACACCCCCAGGTCCCACTGCAGGGGTGCTGAGCAGTAAGTTTCTTTTCATTAAGTAAGTGAAAGAACGATGAAACTAGTGTAAACTGGGAAACAGAGCTGTCCAGGTAAAATAAAAATAAAGTTTCTTCCAACTTAAGAATTATTAAATTTAATTATAGATTTATAACTAAATTATGTTAAATTAAGAATAATAAAACACCACCAGGTGTGGTGATGCACGCCTGTAATCCTCACACTCAGGAGGCAGAGTGTTCCAGGCCAGCCTGAGCTACATAGTGAGACTCTGTCTCGAAGAAAAAAAAGAACAGTAAAATACTTTAAGTGTTCTCACCACAAAAAGACAAGTACATGAGGCAGCTTGATTCTGTCGTGCCTCTGCAATGTGTACTGACATATCAAAACATGGTGGTGTACACTATAGATATACACAATTTTTATCTGTTCACTAAAAATTTTTTAAGAAGAAAAATACAATATTTTTTCGCATTAACCAAGTAAGTCTTCAGTAACAATTAAAAGATGTAAGTTTTGAATTCTGCTACTTTGCTGAAAGTGTTATATCTAACCTAAGAATTTTCTAATGGAGTCTTCAGGGTCTTTAAGTATAGGATCTTATCTGCAAATAGGGATAACTTTATTTCTTCCCTAAGTTGAATCCTTTTCTTTCTTTCTCTTGCTTTATTGCTCTAAGAAATCATGTATTGTATTAAATAAGAGTGGAAAGGGTGGACACCTCTGTCTCCTTCCTGATTTTAGAGGAAATACCTTCCATTTTCCCCATCCGGTGTGATGTTGGCTGAGCCTTTACTAAGCTGCTTCACCAGGGCTTTTATCATGAAGGGATGCTCAATTCTGCCAAAGACAAAACATTTTTAAGCACGCTCTGTTTGGCCCTCACCTGTTAACCTCACTTAGGCTAACACAGGCTATTTTAACAAGCCTGGTTTCATGTGAAACCTTACACATGTGAACTTTTTGTAAAACTTTTTTGAATGCACCCAATGACAGTTCCCCAACAGTCTCTATCTAGAATCTGAGAACACCAGATTACCTAACCCACTGCTTTGTCTTGAACTCTATATCTGCAAAACAACACACAAAATAAGGCGCCTTCAGTGAGTTCTTGGACAGAAAACCAAAAGCTCAGGCATCGAAAGAAAAACAAACTAGCCAACTAAAATTTAAAAGTTTTGTGCGCCAAAGGATGCTCTCAACAGAGTGAAGACAGGCTACAGAATGAGGTATCCGCAAACCATCTGGAAAGAATACACAGGTATTCTAAATACACACCAATCTAAAAATGAGCAAAGGACTCAAGTAAGACACTTCTCCAATGAAGACACACAGACAGTCGCAGGACACAGAAAAGTGTTCAGCATCACTAGTCCCCAGGGATACAATCCAAAACCATGAGCCAGGCAGCCTCCGGAGGCTGAGGCAGAAGGATGGAGAGAGTGCAAGGACAGCCTGGCCTGCACAGTGACATCCAGGCAGGCTGGGCTACACATTAAGATTCTGTCTCAAAAAAAAAAAAAAAAAAAAAAAAACCCATAAGGAGATGTCATCTCCCTCACCCCATCTGGCAAGGATGCAGACAAACTGGAGCCTTGTGCAATGCTGGTGGGAATGAAATGGAAGATGCTGCAGCCACTGTGGAAATCAGCATGGTGGTTCTTCAAAACATTACAAATACAATTACCAAGCTGGGGGCATAGCCCAGTGGTACAGCACTTGTCTAGCATGCACAAGCGCCTGGCTTCAATCTCAATGCCCAGCACCATAAATAAATAAAAAATAAGTAAGTAAAAAGAATTATAATCCAACAATTTCATTTCAGGGTGTATACCCAAAATAATTTTTTTTTTCACATCAGAAGGGTAATGTGCCCAAAGTGTAACAAGATTTGAAGGCAGCACATGTCACACACAGGGGTGAACACCCAATCATCATACTTATGAACCAAAAAAGATCCCCAAAATAATTTAAATCAGGGTCTCAAACAGATAGTTGCACACCAATGTTCACAGCAGCCATTATTCACAGCGGCCCAAAGGTGGAAGTAACCTGAGTGCCCATTTGTGGATGAATGAATAAACACAATGTGATGTATGTATACAGTGGAATATTATTCGGTCTTAAAAAGTAAAAAAGCCAGCCTGGGTTACATAATTAGACCTTGTTTCAAAAAAAAAAAAAACCAGCCAGGCCCCAGTGGCTCCCACCTAGATTGCAGTTCAAGTACAGCCAGGGCAAATAGTATGCGAAACTCCATTTCCAAAATAACCAGAGCAAGATGGATTGGAGATTTGGCTCAAGTGGTAGATATGCAAGCAGGAAACCCCGAGTTCAAACCCTAATTTCAGCAACTGACAACAAAAATGAAAGAAAAGAAAACAGAAAGAATAGAATGCGATACCACAGGGCTGGGCAGTGGGAGTGGGTAATAGAGTGAAGTGTTTAATGGGGACAGAGTTTCCACTAGACGAGATGAAGATGTGGTAGATGAGGATGGCAATGGCTACACAATGAGTTAGCATGCTGAACCCTAACTAACTGGACTCACAGGACAACTAGACAGACACCATGCTGAACACTAACCAGATGTATTCACAGGTGGCCAAAATGGCTTCTTTTTTTTTTTTTATTTTTCTGGTGCTGGGAATGGAACCAAAGGCCTCAAGCATGCTAGGCAAGTGCTGTACCACTGAGCTACACCCTAGTCCAAAAATGGTAAATTTTAAGTTATGTGCATTATATCACAAATTGTAAAATTTTAAGAACACTACTAAAAAGCATTATTACAAATGCCATTACCTTTAAAGAGAATGAAAGAAATCAAATTATGAAAGTCCTCTAAATGAGAAACAACAGTGAAGGACTTTCTATTTTAAAAGGTCAAATATGCAAATACCTTGAGGATGACATCATGCAGCTGTGATCCCATCCCAGGACCTAATTGTTCTGGTTCTGCTTTTGTTGTTTGAAGTGAACTCTCGCTGTGTGGTCCAGGTTGTTGAACTCCTAGGCTCAAGCAATCCTTCTGCCTCAGCCTCCCAAGCAGCTATGACCACAGGGACACACCACCACATGTACAGCTTTCCAGATGGCAAATTTTAAGATCATATTTGGTTCTCTGCTGGTCACAGGACAACTCAAGATCTATCATGTTTTGCCTGATTGCTACCAAGTGTGTTTCATTTCTACACAGGCTCCACACTCCACAACGTTCCTATCGCACACAATGACTGGCAGAGACGCCCAGGTCACAGGTTCCTCAAGGATGGGAGCAGACTTTCTGCCCTACCTGCTGCTATATAGGGTGGATCTGTGTGTACCAGATACCCCCTGACGGTACATAAGAGGAATGTCCTTTCACCTGCTTCAGAAGACTTCCTGGTCCCAAAATACTTAATAGACATTGCAAAGGGAATTGCTTAACAAAATCTCTAAAGTTACGTATCAGTAAGTCATTATTCTAAAAACCTACAAAATCTCTCAATCAAATTTAACCTTACCACATCATCAAACTGAACTCTTTGTAATACCATGCTGACTAAAACGTAGTAGGTGCCTACCTCTTGTACTCAACCGAGATGCATTTTCTCACATAAATACAATAAGAACAGCAGACACAGGCCCTAAGTCTCTGACAGGAGGGTGGCTTTGTATTGCCTCCTTCACTCTGGCATTAGGGCCCCCCACAACTCTTGGTGGGCTCTGGTGACTCTGTCAGATCAGTGTTTCCACGGGTGCCTCCCATTCCTATGCCTGCTGCTACTCGCCAGCTGATGTCTGGCCCTGAAGCTCCAGTGCAGGTCTGCATTCCCAGAACCCACCTGAGATCACCAGCACTGCCATTCTCAGCTGAGAAAAGAGGAGCAGAGGACAGGCAGTTGGCCCAGGCCACACAGCTCTTCAGAGCAGGAACGCAGGCCCTTGTGCCTGGTCCAAACTGAGATGTGTTCCAAGGGTAGCAGGCCTACCATGTGAAATACCCACTTGGCAGCAATGAAAGTTACAGTCCCTCCCAGAAATACCCACAAAAAAATAATCCCACACACAACTGCAGGACCACAGGCCTTCTATATGATCCCTGGCCTGTTATGAAATATTAACAGTTAACATGTCTCAGCAGGGAGTAAGCCACCCAGTAATGATTCAAATGCCACTAGTTTCTGCATCATCTGATCACTCAGGATATCCACTCTCAAGCCCCCCAAAAGCATCCATCCTAGGAGAGTCTAGGAGTCTGCAGGACTTCCTTCTGCTGACCCTGCAACTGCTAGGGGTCCAGACTCAGTCCCTCCTCTGCCCATGGTTTCTGGGCAACTTTAGCTGCTCTCATGGTTCAAGTATGCTCAGAGGCTTCAGCCAGGTCCCAAACCCACAAAAACTAGCCTAAAATCTAAGGCTTAAAGGTTTACCTGGGCTTTCCCAAATGTCCTAAAAACTGGAAACTAGGCCCAAGCTGTGCAATCCTGGCGAGGGCAGGCCGACAGCAGGAAACACCTGACCTGCCACTCCAGTGCAGGGTCTGCAAGCCCAACACTCCAAACTCCTCAGGCAGGGTGCTCCACATACTCAAGACCCATCCATGGCCCAGCAGGCTGCTGAGTAGTGCTTGTCAGATGTGATTCCAAGCCAAGAAATGACCAAAATTTATGCCAGGAAGGGCACACCATCTAACACAAGCCCTTCCTGCAAACTGACAATGCTGATGGTTTCATTCTTCACGGGATTCAATTTTGGCCAGCTGTGAGAGCACCTACACTAAGAACTCAACTTTGGCTTGGAGTGGGAAAAAGAGATGGTGTTAAAATGTCAGGTCCTTAGCTATACAAATACACAATAGTACACACTGTGGGAAAGGCTGAACACTTACCTTTGAATTTTGATCTAATGTTTGCCAGTTCCTTGTTTATCCTCTTTATTTCTGCTTCTTTACTTTTGCCTTTAAAAAAAAAAGAATAGAAATGCATTGTTTGACTGATTCTAAGAAAGCACCCAGTCCCTGGAGGGACCCATTCTGAGAACATCAGTATCCCAGCTTTCAGGAGGGAAAAGCGGCCCTACAGTCTTTGTTCAGTCCCTTGTTTAAAGAAGGAAGAGATACCAAGGAAAGAAGAAGCTGTCTCCAGCTCAGCACCAGTGGCAGAACCAGGGCCCTGGCGCGTCAGCAGGGGAGTGCCCAGGTCTACAGAGCCTCCCAAGGAAGCAGTGTGCCTCACATGGGGTGTGCTACGTCACTGTTTTATCATCTAACTCTGTGTCGCTCAAAGTACCTGCTTCAATAAGCCATCAGCTAAGAACAGCTTGCTTCTGAAACTGACTTCCATTGATATAGATGACAAAGGAACAGTTGTAACCACGATGCACTTGCAACTGTCTCCTTTATGAAAACAACAACAAAATCTTGCAAGCCCACTTTTATAACATGCAATGAGGCTTGAGAACCCCCTCCACTGTACAAGAACAGACAGAAGAATACAGCTACACAATGGGCAAACTTTCACTATGGACCACACAACTTATTACACATGGCAAGTCTGTGCATATCTGATTGCTTTTTGTTTTTTTTTTTTTTTTTTTTGGAACGGAGGCTTGAACTCAGGGCTCACCTTGAGCCACTCCACTAGCCCTATTTTTGTAAAGGGTTTTTTGATAGGGTCTCGTGGAACTATTTGCCTGGGCTGGCTTCAAACCTCAATCGTCCTGATCTCTGCCTCCTGAGTAGCTAGGATTACAGACATGAGCCACGGGCGCCCAGCACCAGTGAAGCAAGTCCTTGGTTAATGGTTGCACTTCCAGAGGAAGCAAAGGCCTCTGCAGCAACCCACCCACATCAGAACATGGCAGGAGCAGCCCTGCCAGGTCCCAGGTGCTACGGAGCCCCAAACATTGGGCTCAGCCCACATCCCCTTCTTAGCACCACTGATGCTTCCCAGCTAATCTGTCTCTCCAGCAGGACAGTCCCCTCCTCAGGACACTCCCAGGGTGTCACTTATCTCTTGCTGCACACCTGCTCATAAACAGGGCTCACTATTTGCTGGATTGGGGAGCACTCCAAGGACAACTCCACCCTAGCAAGCTCCGGGTACACAAGTGGTGAGTAGGAGAGTAGGTTCCTGTGCAGCGGGGGTAGAAGTACAACCAGCCTCAGGACCTCCAGCAAGGCCCAAAGCCCAATGTTCTCCTGCCAATGACCGCAGCCCTAATCCTGGGCAGACTCTGTCTGCCACAGTTGAGCAGGTGGAGGCTCTGCCAGGGTGAGAGTGGCCAGCACCAGCCCAGTATTGGTGCTGGGTGAACTGCCCAGGGAATGGCAGGGTAAGGCAAACTTTTTTTCTGAAATTTTTCTTTAAAAGTTCTATCTTTGGAGCCAAGCACTGGTGGCTCATACCTGTAATCCTACCTACTTGGGAGGCTAAGATTGGGATGATCATGGTTCAAGGCCAGCCTGGGTAAACAGTTCTTGAGACCCCATACCCCAGTAACCAGAGCAAAATGGACTAGAGGCATGGTTCAAAAGGTAGAGTGCCTGCTTTGCAAGGGTGGACTCCTGAGATTAGACCCCAGTACCATTAAAAAAAGAAAAGAGTGTCCTATCTTTGCTGAAGTGGGTTTCATGGGTCTGGCTGAAAAAGCCATGAAAACCAATGCCATGTGCCCATAAAGACCTTAGACAGCGGCACATAGCCTAGACTGAGTAGACAAAGCACTGCACAGGAGACTGCACAAGCCTGTGTGTGCATGTGTGTGCGTGCCTGTGTGTTGTGTACCTGTGTACGTGTGTCTGTGTGTGCATGTGCGTGACTATTTGTATGTGCCTAGGTGTATACCTGCTTCTTTACATGCATGTGTGTGTCCCACAAAGTTGCAGACAAATCTGTGCTAATAGATCTTCCCATGTTCTCTCTCTAGAATGGGCGCCACTTGACACCAATCCAATACACTAGGAGGAGGCCACTCTAATTAAAGGGATCACAGTTCAAAGCCGAGAGGGCTCCACCAAAGCAGAAATGAGGACAGTGAGGACAGTGAAGGAGGAAATGGCACTAAGTGAGCTAAACCAACCTTCATAAGGGGAATCTAGCTTTTAACTAAAATTGCTAAATCACGTAACAAAACTAAAAGTTCATAATTTTAAGTCATAGACCCAGCTACTAGGCTAAACAGAGTTAAGACAGCTCCTTCTGTGGAACAAAAACTGGCAAGAAGCTACAGTTTCTCAGCTAATTTACACACATGCATACACTGCACACACACAAGCCACATGCACATAAATGCATGCCATACACACTGAATACACATATACCAAGTACATGTACACATTTTTTTTAATCAAGGCAGGTGAAGCAGCACAGCAACTAAGAGATAGCATAGATAAATGGGACCTCATAAAACTAAAAAGCTTCTGTTCATCAAAAGAAATGGTCTCTAAACTGAAGAGAACACCCACAGAGTGGGAGAAAATATTTGCCAACTATACATCAGACAAAGGACTGATAACCAGAATATATAGGGAACTTAAAAAACTAAATTCTCCCAAAACTAATGAACCAATAAAGAAATGGGCAAGTGAACTAAACAGAACTTTCTCAAAAGAAGAAATTCAAATGGCCAGAAAACACATGAAAAAATGCTCACCATCTCTAGCAATAAAGGAAATGCAAATTAAAACCATGCTAAGATTCCACCTCACCCCTGTTAGAATAGCCATCATCAGCAACACCACCAACAACAGGTGTTGGCGAGGATGCGGGGAAAAAGGAACCCTCTTACACTGTTGGTGGGAATGTAGACTAGTACAACCACTCTGGAAAAAAATTTGGAGGCTACTTAAAAAGCAGGACATCGATCTACCATTTGATCCAGCAATACCACTCTTGGGGATATACCCAAAAGACTGTTACTCCAGAGGCACCTGCACATCCATGTTTATTGCGGCACTATTCACAATAGCCAAGTTATGGAAACAGCCAAGATGCCCCACCACTGACGAATGGATTAAGAAAATGTGGTATCTATACACAATGGAATTCTATGCAGCCATGAAGAAGAACGAAATGTTATCATTCGCTGGTAAATGGATGGAATTGGAGAACATCATTCTGAGTGAGGTTAGCCTGGCTCAAAAAACCAAAAATCGTATGCTCTCCCTCATATGCGGACATTAGATCAAGGACAAACACAACAATGGGATTGGACCTTGAGCACATGATAAAAGCGAGAGCACACAAGGGAGGGGTGAGGATAGGTAAGACACCTAAAAAACTAGCTAGCATTTGTTGCCCTTAACGCAGAGAAACTAAAGCAGATACCTTAAAGCAACTGAGGCCAATAGGAAAAGGGGAACAGGAACTAGAGAAAAGGTGAGATCAAAAAGAATTAACCTAGAAGGTAACACCCACGCACAGGAAATCAATGTGAGTCAACTCCCTGTATAGCTATCCTTATCTCAACCAGCAAAAACCCTTGTTCCTTCCTATTATGGCTTATACTCTCTCTACAACAAAATTAGAAATAAGGGCAAAATAGTTTCTGCTGGGTATTGGGGGGGGAGAGGGAGGGGGCGGAGTGGGTGGTAAGGGAGGGGGTGGGGGCAGGGGGGAGAAATGAACCAAGCCTTGTATGCACATACGAATAATAAAAGAAAAATGAAAAAAAAATAAAATAAAATAATCAAGGCAGGTGAGGGCTCCCCAAGGGAGAAACACAGTATGGTGACAGTAGTGGCTTTGGAAGCAGCCACAAGGATGGATCAAAGAGCAGCCTGTGATAGCTCCACATCTCTGAGCCTCAAAGAAAACCATCTAAAGCCACAAGACCTCATGACTGAACAAAAAGTGGAGAGGAAAACAGTGTCCTTCACACCCAAGGACAAGAGTACCTGCCTCGAGCAGACCCAGGTATGCATGAAGGGCTGTGCAAGACAAGGATAATGGAGCTACAGTGACCTGCTCAGGGCCCCCACGGAGCAGAGACTCGGACTGGTGTTCATCCTAGCAAGACAGACACATAGAGGCAGAAAATGGGAGGCCAGAACATATGAGCGGGCAGAGCCAGAGACCTCAAAAGGAAGCTATCAAGTGGGCCATGCATAAAGACAAAAAAGGAAGGAGCTCTTTGGCCAGAAAAGCCACCAGGACCACATTTCTTTGACAATTCAGGAATATTACTTCACATAAAAACAAGCAATAGTACAGGCGAGGGGCGGGGCTCAGTGTAGCAGGATCCCCGCACTCCATCTCCAGTACCTCAAAAAAATAACAAAATAAGCAACAGGAAATTACTGAGTTCAATTCCACACAAAGGGTCTATCAGAAGAAAGGATTAAACCAGGCACCAATAGCTTACATCTGTAATCCTAGCTACTTGGGAAGCTGAGATTGGGAAGATCAAGGTTTGAGGCTAGCTGGGGCAAATAGTTCATGAGACCAGCCCCCCCAGAGCAAAATGGACTACCAAATAGTGCCTATTTGGCAATAGTGTGGCTCAAATGGCAGAGCACTACCTGAGTTCAAACCTCAGTACTACCAAAAAAAAGGAGGAGGACTAGTCACTTGTTATGGTACATGCCTATAATTCTAGCACTCAGGAGGCTGAGGCAGGAGGATAGCAAGTTTGAGGCCAGCCCAGGCAAATAGTTTTGTTTTGTTTTGTTTGCAGCACTGAGATTTGAACTCAGGGCCTTCACCTTGAGCCACTCCAACTATTTGTCCAGGAAAATAGTTCTTAAACCCTATCTCGAAAAACCCCTTTAAAAAAAGGGCTGGTGGAGTAGTTCAAGGTGTAGGCCCTGAGTTCAAGTCCCAGTACAGGGAGGGAGGGAGGGAGGAAAGAAGGGAAGAAAGGAAAGGGAAAAAAGAACACCATAAGTACGAACAAGGGACAGAAGAGCTTCCCTATAGACAAAGACATCCCACAGAATAACTGGGGCAGGAGTTACTGAACAATGAGCTTAATAAATTCAGAAAATATAACTTAATAGACACTTCAAAACCCCATTAGAAAACCTCAAGAAATCAGGAAATTTGAAACAAAAAAATCATGTCGAAAAGTTAGAACAGTGTTGGGCTGTGGCTCAGAAGAATAGCAATTTCCTAAAAAAAAAATTAATGAATTAATTTAAAAATAAATAAATAAAGACATAGTTGCTATAAGTTATTCAGGAGACAGAGGTAGGAGGATTGCAGTTCTAGGCTGGTCCAGACAAAAAAGCATAAAACTCTATCTGAAAAACAATCTAAAGCAAAATGGGCTGGAGAAGTGGCTCAAGAGGTAGAATGCCTGCCTAGCAAGCATGAGGCTCTGAATTCAAGCTCCAGTATCGCCAAAAAAAAAGAAAAGAAAATAGAAGGGATGCAAGAACAAATAAACGTAACAGACCTTGAGAGAATCAGAAGATAAAAAGAAAGGAAACTGTATAGATTAAAAAAGAAATGAAGCCAGGAGCCTGTGGCTCACACCTGTAATCCTAGCTACTCAGGAGACAGAAATCAGGAAAAACATGGTTCCAAACCAGCCCCAGGGGAAAAAGTTCCAGATATCCTTACTCGGAAAAAAAAAAATAAATAAATAAATAAAGGCTGCTGCAGTTGGCTCAAGAGATAAGAGGCCTGAATTCAAACCCCAGTGCCGCCAAAAAAAAAAAAAAAGTAGCAGACGTTGCACACTGATGAAGACCCAACCTGCAGCAGCCTAGGTGAGACACCCAGTCAAACAGCAAAAGCCAACACAAGTGTACTGTGTGCAGAGCTTTCCTGAAACTAAACAAAACACACAAAATTTTTAAGACCGCATACCAAAAACCACACACCTGAGAAAATCAACCCCAGATATCACAAACCAACACGTTCTAGTAAAACCCTTTGCACACACAGGAAAAAAGAACACATAGCTTACAAAAGAATTAGGATCAACAGAGTCAGCACTGCAGTCCTACCCCACCTAAGTCCCAATGGCACAATAATGTCCGTCACACCTGTGACAGTGGCCTTGAGCCTGGTGCAATGGAGCACTCAGGACCCGAGGCTAGACGTTCACATTACCATGGCTGTAGTGCATCTAAGACACGCAAGCAAGAGGAGCATGAGGCAAGGGCTCGCCATGCAGCAGAATTAACTTCCAAGGATGAATTCCACAGACAACCTTACCCACAGGTAAGTGCAGATAGCACTGTTCCCCGAAGTCCTTTCTGGAGCTTTTATGGTCACACGAG